>NC_091068.1:12392121-12718205 GCF_000393655.2 Nicotiana sylvestris
CGCATAATCGCCGCAAAGTGAGTCAGTGTATTGGTCAAATTTTTAGGTAAACTATGCAATCACATAACCGATATGCGGACCGCATAGTCATAGCTTATTTCCCTTGGGATTTTGTGAGGGGCAGTTATGCGGTGCATTATGTGACCGCAGAACGGATATGCGGACTGTATTTCTGCCGCATAGCCAGGCAGTGTGTTCAGGTCTTGGGGGAGCATTTTTACAGTCCATTATGTGGACCGCATGTCAGCTTTGCGATCGCAGATCCGACTCGGGTCTCCAATTTTCTAAATCTTAAACCCGACCCCCAATCGTTATATACGGTGTAATAGCTCATTTGAGCTGGTTTTTTTTGATGCTTTTAGAGAGAGAGAGGGTATTAGAGTGGGAAAGTGACTTTCATCTATATTGATCCAAAAATCCTTGTTGAATCATTGAAGATAATCAAGTGAGGGACCTAAACCTTTAAACCCGACCCCCTATCGTTATATTCGGTGTAATAGCTCATTTTGAGCCTATTTCTTAATATTTATTGAGTGAGAGAGAGGGATAAGAGAGGGAAAGTGCTTCTCATCAAATTAATCCATGAATACTTGGTAAATCATTGAAGATAATCAAGTGAGGGACCCAAACCCTCATCCCAAGTGGTAAGGTTTCATCACCTCAGCTCTGATTTTTATACTTTGCTATAAGGGGGTCATTAGTGAGGCAATTCATTGGTATACGAGTGGATTTCTTACATGCATATCAAACCTTAGAGTGTTGGGGGATAGTGAACTAGAAAAAAGCAATTGGGGTATATAATGATTGAAATTTCTCTAAAAAATGGCCTAAGATCACAATGCCCCTTTGGTGTTTGATAGTATGCTCAAAACAAGCTAGAATCTCAATCTCGTCTCTAATTCTCGGTTTAATTTGTAATTCTTACACAATAGATCGAAGTACTAAAAGTTTCGGAATTTTGTAAGGAACAAGGAAAGCTTTATTGAGGTATGTATGGCTAAAACACCGTCTTTTAGAAATTGAGCTTCATCTTTGGTTGTGTGAGTACGGTAAGACTAAATTGAATTGTTGTATTGATTTCTATTTCAGTTGACTTGTTGTTGAAACCTTATATGCATGGAAACTGTGTCTCAAATTGATCAACATGCTATTCTTGATAATTTGAAAAGGTGCAAGGACTATGAATCATGTATCGAAATGCTTAGACCTTAGATTGAAATTGAAGTGAGTTGTTGTACCATTTACATGAAGTCTCATCTACGCCTACCACCTTATTTGCTCTTGTGTGCTATACTCTCTTGAATTACAAACCTAATGTTGAAAATGGGAACAATGTGAAACGTGAATTGTGGAATGTGAAAATTGTAGCCCCAATTGCCGGTAAACTAATACATGTGTAATCAAAGATTGGTGTGAGATGAATAATGGAAAATGGTAACGCCTCGGTAAGGCAGCCTAGCCGATCGGTCCGTGACCGGACGCCATGACGTATACACATGGCGGTTATACATTGATGATTGAAACTAGAAAGTGTGAATAGAATATTGGTAACATCTCCGGGAGACGGCCTAGCCGATCGGGTCGATATCGGACTCCGCTCAAGGTAGCGGTGGTAATGTGAACGATCTGGAACAATATGAAATGCCCAACTAAAGGCTATGGAAACATGATGTGAAGGTTGTGTAATTCTTTCATGTTGATAATGTTCTGATCGTTTAAAGCTTTGGAGTGGTACTTGTGATTTCCTTATTTGTGTATGAAAGTTCTTTCTAATTTGATGGTGTTTAGTTATACATGCTAGTTCTATTCGATGGCACTAACGTCCCTTTTGCCGGGGGCGCTACCATTTTTTTAATGAATATAGGTGGCTCCATAGCGGATAGTGCCGATCGTGTGTAGCGAAGCATCCCTCTTCTCAAGATCTTGGTGAGCCCCTTTCTCCTTCGAGGGGCAATATTGTATATCTTTATGTTGTGGACTTTCACTTTTGAGGTATAGCCGGGGCCTTGTTGCCGGCATTGTCATACTTGTCTTTTACATCCTTAGAGGATTCGTAGACATATGTGTGGGTCATGTGCGGGTGTCGGATGGGTGTACTAACTATGTTGTAATTCTAATTCCCGTTTCTCTAAAGTATAAATGTATGGAACCTCGGAACTCATTTATGGTTTGATACGGTGATTTAAAATGAACTAGTAATGTGGGATGCACTATCTTCCCTTGGTTAAATAAACGGAAGCATGGTGTCCTTATTCATATTGAGCTTGGTAGGTAATGTTTGATAAGGCTTGCTCAGTTGGAATCACTCGATTCAGCGCCGGTCGTGCCTCCCAAGGTTGGGGCATGACAACTTTTAGAGAGAGAGAGAGGGTCTTAGAGAGGGGAAGTGACTTTCATCAATATTGATCCAAAAATCCTTGTTGAATCATTGAAGATAATCAAGTGAGGAACCTAAACCTTTATCCCAAGAGGTAAGGCTTCATCACCTCAGCTCTCATTTTTACACATAGCTACAAAGGGTCATTAGTGAGGTAATTCATGGGTATAAGGGGGTTTGCATTACATGCATGTGTTCTTGAAGAGTATGAGGAATTATATAAGAGGAGGCATGGGTAATGGGCTAGTGTAATCTTGCATAAAAAGAACCCTAAGGCCGTAATGAACACTAATTGCTCGATAAAATGCTCAAGAGAGCTTAGATTATGATCTTTTCTTGATTATGAGTTAAATTGTGCTATATTGCTTAAATAGATTGAGGTGCGAACACTCCAGAACGTTATAGGATTTAGGAAAGCTCGGTTAGGTATGTATGGCTAAAACCCCGTCTTTTAGAGTTTGAGCTTCATCGGTGATTGTGTGGGCATGGCAAGATTAAAGTTGAATTGTTGAATTGCTTGTTGTTTTACATGAGTTGGTATTGTAACCTTATGTGTGTGAAAAATGTGTCCTAACATAATCAACGTGCTATCTTGACAGTTTGGAAGGGGCAAAGGTATGAATTATGTATTGGAAATGTTTAGACATTAAATTGAGATTGTAGCTAAATATATTGTGCTATCTACATGAAATCTTATCTATGTTTACAATTTAAATTGCTCTTGTGTGCACCTATTGTCCTAACTGGCAAAGTTAATATTGAAAATTGGGAACGATGTAAAATGCGGCCTACTGCCAAGAATGATTTGATAAGTCGTAGCCCCAAGTGCCTATGAAATGATATATGAGAAATGAATTGATTTATGAGAAGGGAACAATGCCTTGATGAGGCAACCTAGCTGATCGGGTCGAGATCGAACTCCGCTCAAGATAGCGGTGGTATTGGAAAGGTATTGTGAATGAATTCCGGAAAAGAAGGAAAATGAGATTGTGATTGAAGCATATGTCTCAAATGAGGCAACCTAGCTGAGATTGTGATTGAAGCATATGTCTAAAATGATGCAACCTAGCCGATCGAGTCGAGATGGGACTCCGCTCAAGATAACGGTGGTCTTGTGAACAAATAATGAATAGTGTGAAATTCCCCAAACTAAAAGCTATGGGAAAATGATGTGAAAGTTATATGATTCTTTTATTTGATAATGTGGAGATCGTTTACAGTTTTGAGTTATACTTGTGATTTCTTATTCTTGTATGAAAGTTCTTTCTAAGTAGATGGTGTTTAGTTATACATACGAGTACTATTCCATGGTACTAACGTCCCTTTTGCCGGGGGCGCTACATTTTTTAATGAATGTAGGTGGCTCCATAGCGGATAGTACCGATCGTGTGTAGCGGAGCATCCTCTTCTCAAACTCTTGGTGAGCCCCTTCCTCCTTCAAGGGGTTTTGTGACATGCCTTTTGTTTTAGATATCTATTTTGAGGTATAGCCAGGGCCTTGTCGCTGGCGTTGTTATCACTATCTTGGGTATCCTTAGAGGCTCCGTAAACATATGTGTGGGTTATGTACGGGCGTTGGATGGTCTTCGAACTATGATGTAATTCAAATTCTCATTTTGCTAAAGTGTAATTTTATGTAATCTTGGGAACTTAATTACGGATTAATGTTGTGATTTAAAATGAACTAACTTTGTAGAATGCACTATCTTTCCTCGTCTAAAAAAATAAATGAAAGCATGATTTCCTTATTCGTATCGAGTTGGTTAGGAAGTGTTTGATAAGGCTTGCTCAGTTGGGTTTACTCGATTGAGCGCTGGTCACGCCTCCCTAGGTTGGGGCGTGACAGGATGACTCTTGAGAATGGTTCTAATATGTTCAAGATTTTACATGTAATAATTGGAGATTTTCAAGTTGTATTTTTGGCCGGAAACTAAGGTTTGCATTTGGAGTGTGTCAAGACTTGTGGTATTTCTATATTAATTAGGGAGTTCTATATATGCCAGTATCAGGAAGGTGAAGGTAATGACTTTTGATTCACAGAAAGCTTCGTCAGAGTGGGTATTTTTGAATGTAGTGCCTTTGGGAATATTTAAGAGAGTATTCAGGGGCTTATGAGCCTTAGACGGTGTGGTGTTATGCTTGAGCCTCATGTGGCGATTCTAGGTTGAGGAATGGTTGTGTTATGGCATGAAGAAGTATTAAGTTGAAGGTAAATCAGAAGGGACTTGAATAAGTAGGATGGCTTGGTAGTAGGCCGGATCAGCAGGGTAAGGATATGATTAGTTCTTTGGATGCTTATGAGGTAATGAGTTTATACAAGTGTTTCATGACAATGCTCTTGGGTTTTAGTTGCCTCGTAGTTTGGTTGAGTTAGAAGGATTCAGTCCTGAGGTTTAGTGTTGTGCAAATGGAATTCAGAGAGTTCTTGATGGTTTCTACCACGGTTAGATATGCGTATTTTCTACGAGTGTGAGGAGCATGGGATGTGTAATGATTTTATTTTAAATGGGATCAATGGAAAGTTCTTGGCTAATTGAGTATGTAGATGTTTGTGGCTCGGAAGGGATATGATGTTCTCATGATTTTCTTATGAGGGTATAGTATATGCGGTATATGGTGTATGATCGACATTGGTATGTGTAAGGTCACAGTTCAGTTTGGGAAGGAAGGACACAAATTCTTGGGCAGCACGGGCAGCTTCAGATGATTAAGGAAATGGTAATACTAAGTGGTGTGGCTTGATGAGGGTATACGTTTCAGAAGAAGGGAAATATGATTGAGTTGATGGTACTTAAGTAGTATTACAACACTCTCTTGATGGATCGACTGCTGATATTCGAGTTTGCTTGGTGGCATAGAAGAACTATAGTAGTACCTCTCGTGGGATTATTGGGTATGAGAGGTGCATTGTATATTCAGACAACGGAGTGGGGATCGGATGTGGTGATTCGTATGCTATATGGAGTGGGAGACTGGAAGTTCTCATGGATAGGTTAGGTCATGATTATGGACCGCGTATGTCGGTCTTGTGTGGTAACTATGGGAGGTTTAGAGACCCGAGTGGATCTTTGTTGCTTGGTATGTTAGATTTTGATGTAATATTGGGTATAGACTGGTTGTCTCCGTGTCATGTTATTCTGGATTATTGCGCTAAGGCGACGATGTTGGCTATGCCGGAAATGCCATGGATTGAGTGGCGAGGGTTGCTGGATTATGTTCCCAGTAGGGCGGTGTAATTTTTGAAGACCCAGCAGATGGCTGGTAAGGGTTGCCTTTCTTATTTGGCCTTCATGAAGGATGTCAGTGCAGAGACCCCTACTATTGATTTAGTTCTAGTGATGAGGCACTTTTCAGGATGTGTTTCCTACTGTCGGGCATGTCGCCGGACAGGGTTGTTGATTTCGGTATTGACTTGGTACTGAGAGCCGTATCGCATGGCACCGGCGGAGTTAGAGAAGTTGAAGGAGCAGCTTCTGGAACTCCTTGATAAGGGGTTCATTGGTAGACTTATATGGATGTATGTTCTGCATCGAGATGACTTGGTTGACTTCGAGTTGCTATTGGTGAGGGATGTGTTGATTCGGTTGTTATTGAGCTATTAGTGTTCTGAGGTGATTTATGAGTTACTTTTCTGTGTTGCGAGGCGTTATGATTTGTTGGTTATCAGCACATATGGTGCAGTTTTATTGAGGTCTCTTAGTAGAATTCGAGTGGGGAGAGCATTGGGTATTGCTCGGCGGATGGCGTATCGGTTGTGCCCTTTTGGGTTTGAGTAATGTTATGTCAATTGCTTCGCCGTGGTTATGAGTATTTGCTTTTAGTTCCAGACATCAAAACGCGTGTGATTGTCGATTTTGAGTATAGTGACTTGAGGTGTTCCATGTGGACCAGTGTTTGGATTGGGTCGCACATTGCAGCAAAGTTATGTGGAAGTATGACCCTTCGAGTTAGACTCGTGTATTCTGTTTCGGTGATGTGTGTCGGGTTCTTACCATTGTATTGTGGTGGCACTGGTGAGCTTGCGGTACAACTCTTTCATTAAGTCATTTTTCATGATTTGAGTACATTCAGATTATTGTTTATTGGTGCATGGATTGCACGAGTTGTGGCTGTAAATTGTATTAACGTGTCATGCCACCAGAGTAGTCGTGTTGGAATTAGATGAGATTGTTGGGATCTATAATGTACACAAACGGATTCGATTTTAGCGTATTGGAAGGATAATATCGAGGTTCGGCTAAAAAATTTGCTATGGTCCTTACCGGAGGAGGAGTGGCTTCACGAATGGTTGATCTGAGGAATGGTTATGACTTTCTAAGTGTTTCATTTATCATGGCAGTATATAAAAGTGTTGGAATGAGACTTTAGTTGATAAGAGGTTTACTTTCGGTATTCGTTGGTTGTGTGCAGCTGCTGTGACTAGGAATTATCGCTACAAGTGTTCGACTTATGTGGTATATCATGTAGTTGCATCTGAGGTTGCAGGTATGTGTTACTATAGCTTGTTCAGGATTATTCAGAGTATAGATGTGAGATTCTGATCTTGTGGATGATTTTAGAAGCGGAAATGTGGTTCTAATGTTTATGGGCTAGGTTGGATTGTGAAATTTCAGTTACATTGTGTTATTGGACCTATATGAGATAGGGTGACGTAAGATCACCTCCGGGTATGTGCATGGTAAGGTTACACATTGATTTGATGGTTTTCGGAACAACTCTGGGCACATTCGAGGACGAACGTATGGTTAAGTGAGGGGGGGGGGGATGTAACGACCTGACCGATCGTTTTGAGCTTTTGCACTTCGTTCACCAGTTCTCGGGCATGACTAGTCCCGTGTGATGTATTATGACGTATGTAAATCGTTGGTTTTGGTTTTCAGGATAATCTGAATGAATTTGGAAGAATAGTCCTCATTTTGAAGCTTAAATTTGAAAGGTTTGACCAAGTTTTGATTTGTTAGTATATGGTCTTAGATCGGAATTTTTTATGATTTAGTTAGCTCCGTTAGGTGATTTGGTACTTAAGAGCATGATCAGAGTGCATTTTGGAGGTCCGTGGAAGGTTTAGGCTTGAATTGGTGAAATTGGGATTTTGGCATTTTCCGGTTGATAGGTGAGATTTTGATATAAGGGTCGGAATGGAATTCCGGAAGTTGGAGTAGGTTCGTGGTGTCATTTGTGACGTGTGTGAAAAAGTTCAGATCATTCGGACGTTATTTGATAGACTTTTTGATCAAAAGCGTAATTCAGAAGATTTTTGGAACCTTAAGCTTGAATCCGATGTGTTTTGGTTGATATGATGTTGTTTGAGGTATTTTGAAGAATGGTATAAGTTTGGATAGTGGTATAGGTCTTTTCTGTGCTTTTGGTTAAGGTCCCGGGGGGCCTCGGGGTGATTTCGGATGGTTGGCGGAAGGTTTGGAGTTGCATTTAGGAGCTGAAGCATTTTAGCTGCTGTCATAACTGCTTCTGCGGTTGGGAGGCCGCAGGTGCGATGCTTGCAGAAGTAGAAGGCAGCCGCAGTTGCGGCCAAGAGGAAGATCTTCAGGAACCACAAAAGTGGTGAAGTGGGCGCGCCTACCGTAGCGTAGGTGCGATATTTTAACCGCAGATGCGGAAATGGTAATTTAAGTGGAAATGCCCAGATGCGGTGGATTAGCCGCAAAAGCGAGACCATAGAAGCAGGAAAAGGATCGCAGGCGCGAAAATGCCTGGGTCAGAAAGTATAAAAAGTTCCCTTCACGATTTTGAGTGGGTTTTCACCATATTTCATTCGGGAGAAAGTTTTGGAGAACTAATTGAAGAGGAAACCAAAGGATAATCTCGTGGAGGTAAGATTTTTAGCTTCATAACTCGTTTATATATAATTAAAGGCCTAACTAGTGGTGAAATTTTGGGGAAAATCAGTGCAAAATGGGTAATTAGGGCTTGAGATTAAGAGTCCCTTGAGTGGGGATTTGAGGGACCCTTTGAAGTCCTATTTTGATGTTCTTGATATATATAGACTCGTGGGGAGATAAGAAATCTATTGATGTAAAATTTATTGAATTCCGAGACGTGGGCCCGGGAGTCGGGTTTCAATTAATTTCGGGAATTATGTTGAAATATCATTATTTTCGCATGGGATTCATTCCCTTAGCATATTTTGACGTCATGATTCTGATTTTGGATAGATTCGATGCGAGTTGAGGCCGATTCAAGGGGAAAAGGCGTCACGGGCTAGAGTTTGGACCGGATTGAGGTGAGTAATGATTGTAAATGTTGTCCTGAAGTTATGAAACCCCGGATTGCACATCGTTGTGCTATATTGAGGTAACGCACACGCTAAATGACGAGCGTGGAGTCGTGCACCGTTGGAGATTGTGACTTAGTCTGTCCCGAATGACTATTTTACCGCGTATTTAATTACAAACTGTTTGCTATCATCATGTTTTGGGATGAATGCCACATTTGGGCTTCGTGCCAATTATTTGGACCCTTAGGGGATTGTTACTGATATTTCCTCACTGTTTTGACTTTATCTTGTACTCAGTCATGTTATATTCTACTGTTTTCATAACTCAGCCATGTTTAACACATTAAATGATATTTTGGGCTGTGCATCATGTTTTACTATTGCCCGAGTGGCTTATGAGATTCTGACTGAGTAAGGCCGAGGGCCTGTGTTGTGAGGATACTTTTATGTCGGGCTGCAAACCGCAACAGTGATAAACTGATTATGACTATGAGGCCGAGGGCCTAAGAATGTACGCCACGAGGTGGCTTGTTGATATGAGGCCAAGAGCCTATTGATTATACCACGAGATGACTTGATATTGCGCTTGGGTCGTAAGGGGCCCCTCTCGAAGTCTGCACACCCCAGTGAGCGTGGGTACCCATTGTGATAGGAGATATAGCCCGAGGGGCTGGTGTTGTTCCATATGTTGCCCAAGGGGATGATTCTATTGGTATTGTGCCCGAGTAAGGCTGTATTATGGTCCGGGCACGGCCCGGGACAGACCCACGACCGCGGGCCAAACGGGCCAGTTCAAGCGGGCCTGGTCTCTAGTGGTGCATAAGCCCGTAGCAGGCCGGTCCAACCCAAATAGTCCGTGAGCCCGGGACCGGCAGACGAGCCTGGGCCGGTTCAACCAGGCCCAACGGGCCTAACGGGCCCCAACGCTATTTTTTAGAAAAATGACCAACGGTCAGATTTTTAAAATCTGGCCGTTGGCCATCAAAATTCAACCGTTTGGAACTTTAAAAAATAGCCATTTGGCCCCAAAACTTTGTTTTAACCCCAAACCTTTTATAACTACACTTTTCCCAATACTCAACTATAAATACCCCCCCCCCCCATTCTTTCATTTTTACTTACAAATTCATCAATCTCTCTCTAATTTTCTTCTATAATTGCTTACTTTATTATTGCAATTTCGTGAAAAATTGTGAAGTTGGTGAATTGAAGTATTCAAGTCTTCAACGATATTCAATTTTCAAGAAGTTGTTCGTCAATTCGGTAAACTCGTTCCAACTCTTAAGTTTTAATATTATAGTTTTGTTAGTTTTATTTAGTATAATTATAATTAATATGGCATTTTCTTTGATTTTTTTTGGTGGTAACGATAAGGGAAAATCTAAAATTGGTGAATCTTGTAGCCAAGCTACTACTCTTCCCCAAGCACCCCGACCCAGACCTGTTACCCGTCCTCCTCCACCTGTTATTCTTGATAGTGATAACCCTTGTTTTTAATTTTCCGATAGTCAATTTTGCCATGATGTTGCACCATGTAAACAATTAAACGAAGAAGTTGTGAATGCTCTTTATCCTAATGAAACTATCTTTGAAAATAATGAGGAAAATGACGATTTAGATGAAACGCAACCGGATTTAGATGATACACCTACTAGTCCTGTTAATAACCCAAATGATGCCCTGCCTGACCCTCCTGTAGTAACCCCTACTTTTAATAGACAACCTGCTAAACGGCCTGAAACAACTCTTGTTTGACACTTTTTTACTCAACTAAGAGAACAAAATAGGGCTAAGTGTAAAACTTGTGGGTCTCAACTAGTTCATAAATTTACTGGAGATCGTAGCGGTACGGGTAGCTTGACTAGACATATATTGAAACACCCTAGAGATAAAGCTAGATTTTTACAAATGGAAGCTGCGCAAGAGGGGACAAGTGTAGATACAACGGTTAACCCTAGTATGGTTACTGTTATGTGATTACCCTATTTTTTTCCTTCTAACCCTCATTTTGTGCATTATATTAGAAGAGTTTTTAATCCTACTTATAAAGGATGGCCTCGCGAAACCGTAAAGAGCGATATTTATAAATATAAACATGAATATAAACAATATTTGCGCTATTTATTTACTCATATAGATTATCGCATTGCTATTACAACTGATATTGGTAGAAGTGGTAATGATTGTGATTATCTAACTGTTACAAGTCATTGGATAGATGAGGAGTGGATAATGGAAAAGTGCATTATTGCTTATAGAATAATTAATTCACGCCACACAGGTATGTTTATTTCTAGCACAGTTGCAGATATTTGTAGATATTTTTGCATTAGAGATAAAATTATGTCAGTTTCAATGGATAATGATTTTAGTAACACTAATGCTATAGGCTTGCTTACAACTACACTAAATCCTGCATTTAATAATATTTTTCATGTTAGATATATTTGTCATATTTACCATTTAATCGTTGGTGCTGGTATGAAAGTTTTAAATGTAGAAATTGAAAAGGTTAAAATGGCTCTTAATTGACTTTTTTATTCAAACCGTAGAAGTAGACTTAGAGGCTATTTTTAAAAATGTGATGAATTTGGCCTTGGAGAAAGAAAGGTTCCTAAACCTTGTCCAACTAGATTGAATTACATGTATGAAAGTTTAGTTGTTGCATATGAATATAGGAACCCAATAAGCGCAACGTATAATGCTCGTGTAGGTGATGGTGATGATGATGATGATGATGATGATGAACACCTTACAAATCAAGATTGGAGTAATGTTAAAATGCTTGTAGAAGTTTTAGAATAATTTCATATTGCTACAAATGAATTTTGTGGACAATATTATCCTACTATTTCTAACTGTTTAGTTTATATTGCAGCACTTGTAGATTTATTAACTCAATTTTCAGAGGGTGGAGTAATTTATCAAGAAACTATTAATTCTATGAAAGCTAAGTTTAAAAAATATTTTTTTCCCTATCCCCCCTGTTTTTGGTATTGCTGCATTGTTAAATCCTACAATGAAATTAGGAGGTCCTCACTTTTGGTATTCAAAAATTTATAACGCTTTATCACTTTCAGCTGGGGAATTTGCTACACTCGGAGATGCAAAAGCCTCAATTAAAATAAATGCTCAAACAATTTATAATGCTTATCAAATTGCCTTAGATCAAGCTAGACCAAATGTTCCAACTCCTACTTCGTCTAGTTTGCAAGCATCTAAAAGAACTGCGGGCCTAAAAGCCCTTAGTTCTTGGACGGAGTTCAGGGGTTCTCAATGTGATAATTTTGGTGATAGTTCACAACTAAATGAGCTTCAAGTTTATTTGTCGTAGGGGCTTGAATCAGAGAATCCCGACGGCTCCTTCGATGTTTTGGAATAGTGGAAGGACAAACAAAAGCACTATCCAGTTCTTTCAAGGATGACTTGAGATATTTTAAGTGTTCAAGCTTCAACAGTGGCATCGGAGAGCGCATCTAGTCAAGCGAGACTTCAAATCGGTGATCATAGAGCGTCTATGAGGGAGAGCTTGGAAAAATCAGTACTCTTCAGAGATTTGATCCGTTCGGAAAGAAGAAATTTTGGACTTACAGAATCACAACCGGAGATAGATGAAGCTTATGAAGAAATGCTAGCGGATTTTGTGCAAGATGCCGCTTCGCCCGGAAGCGCTGATGAACAAGCTTCTTTTCCACCACCACCAACGGAAATTCCTCCGGACCTTGAAGGATTTATGAGATTTGTTAGAGATAATATATAGACTAACATGTAACTTGTATTTTAGAACATCTTCCTTAGTTTCTTTTCGTTTTAATGGTGGTATTAGTAACTTGTTGTGCTCATTCCATTGGGGGGAGGAAGACTAAGAAAGATATTGCCATTCTTTGTTAATGTCGTAATAGTAAAATATATAAGACATTCCCTTGAATATTTCTTTGCAATTTGTTTTGTGTTTAAATTTGATATAATATATATATTATATATCTAATACATACTATATATACTATATATATATAAGAACCATGTGCATGCTTATATATGCATATATATGCTATTTTGAAAGTATCTGTGCATATTAAAAATATATAGGGAAAATATATACTGTTGCCCGAGTGGCTTATGAGATTCTGACTAAGTAAGGCCGAGGGCCTGTGTTGTGAGGATACTTTTGTGTCGGGCTGCAAACCGCAACAATGATACACTGATTATGACTATGAGGCCGAGGGCCTAAGATTGTACGCCACGAGGTGTCTTGTTGATATGAGGCCAAGTGCCTATTGATTATACCACGAGATGACTTGATATTGCGCTTGGGTCGTAAGGAGCTTCTCTCGGAGTCTGCACACCCCAGTGAGCGTGGGTACCCATTGTGATATGAGATATAGCCCGAGGGGCTGGTGTTGTTCCATGTGTTGCCCGAGGGGATGATTCTGTTGGTATTGTGCCCGAGTAAGGCTGTATTGTGGTCCGGGCCCGGCCCGGGAACGACCCAGGACCACGGGCCAAACGGGCCGGTTCAAGCGGGCCCGGTCTCTAGTGGTGCATAAACCCGTAGCAGGCCGGTCCAACCCAAATTGCTTGTGACCCCGGGACTGGCAGACGGTCCTGGGCCGGTTCAACCGGGACCTAACGGATATTTTTTTTAAATTATTATTTTGTTTTTAAAAAAAAATGACCAACGGTCAGATTTTTAAAATCTAGCCGTTGGCCATCAAAATTCAACCGTTTGGCACTTTAAAAAATAGCCATTTGGCCCCCAAACTTTGTTTTAACCCCAAACTTTTTATAATTACACTTTTCCCAATTCTCAAGTATAAATACCCCCTATTCTTTCATTTTTACTCACAAATTCATCAATATCTCTCAATCTCTCTCTAATTTTCTTCTATAATTGCTTACTTTATTATTGCAATTTCGTCAAAAATTGTGAAGTTGGTGAATTGAAGTATTTAAGTCTTCAAGTCTTCAAGTCTTCAACGATATTCAATTTTCAAGAAGTTGTTCGTCAATTCGGTAAACTCATTCCAACTCTTAAGTTTTAATATTATAGTTTTGTTAGTTTTATTTAGTATAATTATAATTAATATGGCATTTTCTTTGAAATATTTTTGTGGTGGTAACGGTAAGGAAAAATCTAAAATTGGTGAATCTAGTAGCCAAGCTACTACTCTTCCCTCGGCTCCCCGACCCAGACCTGCTACGCGTCCTCCTCCACCTGTTATTCTTGATAGTGATAACCTTTGTTTTCAATTTTCCGATAGTCAATTTTGGCATGATGTTGCACCATGCCAACAATTAAATGATGAAGTTATGAATGCTCTTTATCCTAATGAAACTATCTTTGAAAATGATGAGGAAAATGATGATTTAGATGAAACGCAACAGAATTTAGATGATACACCTACTAGTCCTGTTAATAACCCAAATGATGCCCCGCCTGACCCTCCTGTAGTAACCCCTACTTTTAATAGACAACCTGCTAAACGACTTGAAACATCTCTTGTTTGGCACTTTTTTACTCAACTGAGAGAACAAAATAAGGCTAAGTGTAAAACTTGTGGGTCTCAACTAGTTCATAAATTTACTGGAGACCGTAGCGGTACGGGTAGTTTGACTAGACACATATTGAAACACCCTAGAGATAAAGCTAGATTTTTACAAATGAAAGTTGCGTAAGAGAGGACAAGTGTAGATACCACGGTTAACCCTAGTACAAGTTCAAATCTAGTTCAACAGGGAATTAACACTGTTACCGGTGGCATTTTATATTATGATCCAATTAAAGATCGTGAAGAATTGGCAAAAATGGTTACTGTTATGTTCTTACCCTATAGTTTTCCTTCTAACCCTCATTTTGTGCATTATATTAGAAGAGTTTTTAATCCTACTTATAAAGGATGGCCTCGCACAACCGTAAAGAGCGATATTTATAAATATAAACATGAATATGAACAATATTTGCGCTATTTATTTACTCATATAGATTATCGCATTGCTATTATTACTGATATTGGTAGAAGTGGTAATGACTGTGATTATCTAACTGTTACAAGTCATTGGATAGATGAGGAGTGGATAATGGAAAAGTGCATTATTGCTTATAGAATAATTAATTCACGCCACACAGGTAAGTTTATTGCTAAAACAGTTGCAGATATTTGTAGATATTTTTGCATTGGAGATAAAATTTTGTCGGTTTCAATGGATAATGCTTTTAGTAACACTAACGCTATAGGCTTGCTTACAAATACACTAAATCCTGCATTTAGTAATATTTTTCATGTTAGATGTATTTGTCATATTTACCATTTAATCGTCTGTGCTAGTATGAAAGTTTTAAATGTAGAAATTGAAAAGGTTAAAATGACTCTTAATTGTCTTTTTATTCAAACCGTAGAAGTAGACTTAGAGGCTATTTTAAAAAATGTGATGAATTTGGCCTTAGAGAAAGAAAGGTTCCTAAACCTTGTCCAACTAGATGGAATTAGATGTATAAAAGTTTAGTTGTTGCATATGAATATAGGAACCCAATAAGCGCAACGTATAATGCTCGTGTAGGTGATGGTGATGATGATGATGATGAGCACCTTACAAATCAAGATCGGAGTAATGTTAAAATGCTTGTAGACTTTTTAGAACAATTTCATATTGCTACGAATGAATTATCTGGCCAATATTATCCTACTATTTCTAACTATTTAGTTTATATTGCAGCACTTGTAGATTTATTTACTCAATTTTATCAGAGGGTGGAGTAATTTATCAAGAAGCTATTAATTCTATGAAAGCTAAGTTTAAAAAATATTTTTTTCCCTATCTCCATTTTGGTGTTACTGCATTGTTAAATCCTACAATGAAATTTGGAGGTCCTCACTTTTGGTATTCAAAAATTTATAACGCTTTATCACTTTCAGCTGAGGAATTTGCTACACTTGGAGATGCAAAAGCCTCAATTAAAATAAATGCTCAAACAATTTATAATGCTTATCAAATTGCATTAGATCAAGCTAGACCAAATGTTCCAACTCCTACTTCGTCTAGTTCGCAAGCATCTAAAAGAACTGCGGGCCTAAAAGCCCTTAGTTCTTGGACGGAGTTAAGGGGTTCTCAAGGTGATAATTTTTGTGATAGTTCACAACTAAATAAGCTTCAAGTTTATTTGTCGGAGGGGCTTGAATCAGAGAATCCCGACGGCTCCTTCGATGTTTTGGAATGGTGGAAGGACAAACAAAAACACTATACGGTTCTTTCAAGGATAGCTCGAGATATTTTAAGTGTTCAAGCTTCAACAGTGGCATCGGAGAGCGCATTCAGTCAAGCGAGACTTCAAATCGTGATCATAGAGCGTCTATGAGGGAGGGCTTTGAAAAATCAGTACTCTTCAGAGATTGGATCCGTTCAGAAAGAAGAAATTTTGGACTTGCGGAATCACAACCAGAGATAGATGAAGCTTATGAAGAAATGCTAGCGGAACTTGCGCAGGATGCCGCTTCGCCCGGAAGCGCTGATGAACAAGCTTCTTTTCCACCACCATCAATGGAAATTCCTCCGGACCTTGAAGGATTTATGAAATTTGTTAGAGATAATACATAGACTAACGTGTAACTTGTATTTTGGCACATCTTTTTTTTCCTTTTAATGGTGGTATTAGTACCTTGTTGTGCTCATTCCATTGGGGGGAGGAAGACTAAGAAAGATATTGTCATTCTTTGTTAATGTCGTGATAGTAAAATATATAAGACATTCCCTTGAATATTTATAAGCAATTTATACTAGTATATACATATATAGTTTACAAGAAAGTGCCTTAGATAAAAAAAATAGCCCGGAACGAAGAAAGCCTGTTAGGCCCGTTTAGGCCCGCGAGCCCGGCCCATTTAGTCCGGGACCATGTGGGCTTAGGACCACCGTGGGCCGGTTCCACACATTGGGATCGTGAATCCCGTGACCGTTTGGCCCGGGACCGCATCAGTCCGGCCTGCCTCAAGCCCAGGCCCGTTTGGCCCAGCCTGTTTAGGCCCGTTTGGCCTGGGCCCGGACCACAATACAGCCTTATGCCCAAGTGGCGGTTCTTTATGTGTTTATCTTTTCTAGCTACCTGTCATTTACTTGCTTAATTATTAAAAAGGCATTTTAAAGAAGCTTAAACTGAACTAAGGTGACTTTTTTTTTTGGCAATCCGCTAGGCAAGCGCCTAGGGCTAGTTTTTTATTAATAAAAGAAAGGAAAAATACAACAATTAGGAAAAGTACAAATAAGGGGGATACTAGCACCGGTTTTATTACCCATATGCCTTGGCTATATTATCACTCCTCTGCGCCTCACATTGCCTCATGTTGACTTTAAGCTTCTTAGTTTAAATTTTAAAATTTTTAAATTGATTTATTTTAAAGAGAAGCCATTGGAGGCTTAGGAGTCGATGAGAGATCAGCGGAGAAGACCGGAGAAGAGAGGTCGACGGTTGAAGGGCTAGGGTTTGATTAAGTTACTAAGAGAGGAGAGGATATGAGAGAATATAGAGGCGGCGGGTTTGGGAGAATGAATTAGGGTTAGGGGTCGTTTAGAGTTAAAAAGGCAAGAACGAATGAGGGTCATTAATCTTTTAGATTAACGGCCAGGATTTGTTAGGTTTTGGGTCAGGCAAGGGTAATTAGTGTTTGAGTCGGGTAATTTGATTAGAAATTGGGGTTGGGTTAAAATTGAGGCTAAAATTGAAATGCAATCTGGCTATATTTTAAATAGCCAACTTAATCCCATATAATTTATAATAAATAGTAAATAATTTCTACAAAATAATTTCATGTTCTAAAATGATTTAAAATAGATATTCAACATTTTAAAAACATAGAAGATCAATTTTATGCATATAAATGTAATTATATATTAATAGGGCTAATATTGTAATTATATGCAAATTAGCTTTAAAAATAAAAAATGCAATTATAAAAATACACCAAAAATATTTTAACAATATTTTGGCATAAATATATAATTTATATGACTAAATTACCATAAATAACAATTTGATGGGTAATTATTGGGGATTTTATGAGTAAAAGGGGAGGAAATAAATCAATTTAAAATCTATAAAATTATAGAACAATTATAAGAACCTTATGCATGCTTATATATGCATATATATGCTATTTTGAAAGTATTTGTGCATATTAAAAATATATAGGGAAAACATTGGGTATCAACAGCTGCCCCTTTACCCGGGAAGGATGAAAGAATTTTCTAATAAAGAAATAATGGCCAATTTTGATCGGACTCCGATCTTCGAGCTGCCTACATATTCCTGATTTTTCAGGAATCAGACCATGTGTAGTTTTGGGTTCATCTCCGGAATATGCTGATGAAATTATTGCAAGAACGGACACACGATGTCGAAACGGCTATGGTGAGCGGTCAAAGCTCGGGACGGTTGGAGGGAACTGGAGCGAGATCGCTCCTACTAGGATAGCAGTTGCTTTTTGGTTACCTGCGGATAAAAGATTATACAAACATGTATTTGCGAAAATTTAAACATGATGCAAATTCCCTTTAGACCATGAAGGTTGCCTTTGGACGGTTAAAGATGACGTCCTTGGACCATGATGTCCTGGGCCATGAATTATTTAGTTAGGGATTCACATGCCCTGAAATGATGTTCTCGGGCCATGAATATGGTGCCTCCGAACCATGACACCTTCGAATAATGATATGCAAGTTTAAGAGATCCTTAGGCCATGCATGGTGTCTTCCGGCTATGAGGATGATGCCTTTAGACTATGACGCCCTTGGATAGGTTGGCGATATTTCAGCCCATGATATGCAATTGTCATGATGTTATCACGACAACGCTTAGTCTTGTGAAATGGAGGGCAGAGCTTAGCCCGATTGAAAAGCGAATAAAGAGTTAGAGCAATATTCGTGCAAAGGGGGACGTTGCTTAGTCCTGTGCAGATGGAGAGGCAAGTATTAGCCTCATGCAAGTGTGGAGTCAAGGATTAGACTAATGCAAATAGGGAGGTAGGGATTAGCCTCATGTAAGTTGGGAGGCAATGATTAACCTCATGCAAATGTGGAGTCAGGGATTAGACTCATGCAGATAGGGAGGCAAGGATTAGCCTCATCCAAATGTGGAGTCAGGGATTAGACTCATGCAAATAAGGAGTCAAGGATTAGCCTCATGCAAATAGGGAGGCAAGGATTAACCTCACGCAAATGTGGAATCAGGGATTAGACTCATACAAATTGGGTGGCAAGAATTAGACTCATGCAAATAGGGAGGCAGGGATTAGCCTCATAGAGTCAAGTATTAGACTCATGCAGATAGGGAGATATGGATTAGCCTCATGCAATTATGGAGTCAAGGATTAGACTCATGAAAGTAGGGAGGCAGGGATCAACCTCATGCAAGTATGGAGTCAAGGATTAGACTCATGAAGTCAAGGATTAGACTTATACAGATAGGGAGGCATGGATTAGCCTCATGCAAGTATGTAGTCAATGAATAGACTCATGCAAGTAGGGAGGTAGGGATTAGCCTCATGTAAGTATGTAGGCAGGGATTAGCCTCATGCAAGATATGAAGGCAGGGATTAGCCTCATGCATAGCAAGTAGTAATTAAGAGTAGCATATGTTTTAGCTGGAGATGTTTATTCGGTGTCTAATGGCCTGATTGATAGTGATTTCTTTATATATACATGATTGCGAATGCTATCGTTACGTCAAATGTGCCTGCATTCAAAGAAACATTGTAAGTTTTGTGAAGGGGAGGTTCGTTCGTGCTTCGTCCGCTGGCCTTCACTTTGTTCCGTTCTAAAAACCCTCACGAGTCCCCCTAGGTAGCACCTGACTGCTATGGAAATGGTGGTTTTTTTTCGAAAATATACAATTTGATAAAAATAAAGTTATTTCAGAAATATATTGATACATTTAGATAAACTAGTGATTGTGACACATCTGAAAGACATTGCAACTTTCTCATCTTGGAATTTTGAGGGTCCTCCTCAAAATTCTGCCATAGTTAGTAAATGATCTTTCGGCTGTTTGAGGGTAATGGATCTTGCCGAATCTTTCTCCAGAATTTTGAGAATCATTCTCAAAATTGTGCCCCAGTTTCTTGACTGGTTACTGACCGTCTGACACATGTTGGTGTTGGCTGGACTTGCTCCAAAAATTTGAGGATCCTCCTCAAAATTCTGCCCCAGTTTCTGATCTTTGGGGAAATGAATATTTTGTTATGATATGACGAACCCATAAGGCTACCTACATATCCCCTCTTAAACGGTAATCATGTCAAGCGTAGTTCAATTATATCAGAAGAGAAATGTAAAATAATCTAGACATAGTATCTCTTGACTGCGTCTGAATTGATTGGTTTTGTATGTTTCTTAAAGAAGGAATCTCTACCTCGGCTGGGATGACAGCCTTGGTACCATAAACCAGCATGTAGGGAGTTGCTCTAGTTTATGTGCGAACGGTAGTGCGATATCCCAACAAAGCGAAGGGTAACTTCTCATGCCACTGCTTGTGGTTCTCTACCATTTCCCTTAGTATCTTCTTAATGTTTTTGTTGGAAGCTTCTATGGCTCCATTCATCTGAGGTCTGTAGGCTGTGGAATTTTTGTGCTTGATTTTGAAAGTTTCACACATGGCTTTCATCAGATCAATATTGAGATTGGTGGCGTTGTCGGTAATAATAGACTCGGGAACTCCGAATCGGCAGACAATACGATCCTTGAAAAAATATGCAACGACTTTCTTGGTTACAGCTTTATAAGATGCAGCTTCTACCCATTTCGTGAAGTAATCAATGGCTACCAGAATAAACCTGTGTCTGTTTGAAGCAGTGAGCTCAATCGGACCAATAATATCCATTCCCAAAGCAGCGAATTGCCAAGGAGAGCTTGTTGCATTGAGCTCATTTGGTAGCATTTTTATCATGTCGGCATGCACTTGACATAGAAAGCATTTGCGGACATACTGAATGCATTCCGTCTTCATGGTCATCCAAAGGTAACCTGCCCTGAGTATCTTCTTAGCCAAGACGAAACTATTCATGTGTAGACCACAGGTCCTAGCATGCACATCCTCAAGTAGCTTAGAAGCTTCCTTTGCGTCAACGCATCTTAGTAAACCCAAATCAGGAGTTCTTCTGTACAAGTTCTCTCCACCGTGGAAGAAGTGATTTGACAATTTCTGGAGCGTATGTTTTTGAGTGTGATTTGCATGCTCTGGGTATTCTCCTTTTGATAAGTATTCTTTGATGCCATGGAACCAAGGCTTTTCATCTGCTTCTTCCTCGACATGAGCATAATATGCCGGTTGATTATGGATCCTCATCGGAATGGGATCAATGTAGTTCTTATCTGGATGTTGTATCATGGATGACAAAGTGGCCAATGCGTCGACAAACTCATTCTAAATTTTGGGCACATGTCAGAATTCTATCTTTGTAAACCTCTTTCTCAATTCCTACACATGGTGAAGATATGACAATATCTTGGAATTCTTGGTGGCCCACTCTCATTGTACTTGGTGCACAAGCAAATCTGAATTACCGATCACAAGCAACTCCTAAACATTCATGTCGACTGCCATATTGAGCCCTAGTATGCAGGCTTCATATTCCGCCATGTTGTTGGTGCAAGGAAATCTGAGTTTAGCAGATACCGGATAATCCTGACCCATTTCTGATACCAAAACTGCTCCAATACCCACTCCTTTGAAATTTGTGGCTCCATCAAAGAACATCCTCCAACCGTCATATGCTTCGGTAATGTCTTCTCCTACGAATGATACTTCTTCATTTCAAGGATTCGTATTCTCCTCCCACCATATTTTTAGCAAGGTGATCTACCAATGCTAGTCCCTTGACCGCCTTTTGAGTTACATAGACGATATCGAACTCACTTAGTAGTATCTGCCACTTAGCCAACTTCCCGGCCGGCATGGGTTTCTAGAATATATAATTCAGAGGGTCCATCCTGGATATGAGATATGTAGTGTTGGCAGAAATAGTGCCTCAATTTCTGAGCTGTCCAGGTCAAAGCTCAGCAAGTGCGTTCAAGCAGAGAATACTGTGCTTCATAAGGTGTGAACTTCTTACTCAAGTAATATATGGCTTGCTCCTTCCTTCTTGTCTCGTCATATTGTCCCAAAACACATTCGAAGGCTCCATCTAATATAGATAGATAGAGTAGCAAAGGTCGTGCTAGTTCTGGCGGGACCAGAACTGGTGGTGTGGATATGTATTCCTTGATCTTGTCAAAAGCTTTCTCACAATCCTCCGTCCAGCTTCTTTCGGCATCCTTTCTTAGCATCATGAAGATAGGTTCATATATGATTGTGGACTATGCTATGAAGCGATAGATATAGTAAGACGTCCTAAGAAGTTTATCACATCCTTTTTACTCTTAGGCGGTGGTAACTCTGGAATAGCTCTGACTTTAGACGGATCCAATTCGATGCCTCGATGACTGACGATGAATTGTAGTAACTTTCCTGCGGGAACCCTGAATGCACACTTTGCGGGGTTTAATTTCAAATTGTACCTCCTTAGCCTGTCGAAGAACTTCCTTAAGTTTTCTATGTGATCTGCGACCCTCTTGGATTTGATAATAACATCGTCCACATATACCTCTATTTCTTTATGTATCATATCATGGAAGATGGTTGTCATGACTCTCATGTAAGTGGCCCCGACATTCTTCAGACTGGATGGCATCATCTTGTAACAGTATACACCCTATGGTATAATAAAAACTATCTTCTCTGCATCTTCTTCATCCATCCAAATCTGGTGATAACCCACGTAGCAATCGACAAAGGATTGGAGTTCATGCTTGTGGAAGTTATTGAGTAGGATATGTATATTCGGCAGTGGGAAGTCGTCCGTAAGACTTGCTCTATTTAAAACTCGATAGTCAACACATACTCTGACCTTCCCGTCTTCTTCAGAACTGGCACAATGTTAGTTAACCAGGTTGGATATTCAACCACACTGAGAACTTTGTTTTTGATCTGCTTGGTAACTTCCTCCTTGATTTTCATGCTCATGGCTGGTTTGAACTTTCTGCGTTTCTATTTTACTGGCGGACAAATAGGATTAGTAGGCAACTTGCGAGCCACTATGTAAGTGCTCAAACCATTCATGTCATCATATGACCATGCGAAAATGTCCTCATATTCTTTTAGGAAACAAATGTACTCTTCATTCTCTGTTGGTGACAAGTGAATGCTGATGCGGGTCTCATTGACAGTCTCGTTGTCTCCTAAATTTACTGTTTTGGTCTTGTCCAGATTCGACTTAGGGTTATTCTCAAAATTTTCCACCTCCTTGACAATTTTATATCTCATCTTCTTCCTCTAAATCACTATTTTCATATTGCGTTGCCTCATTACATGTCACAGTCACTGGTTCATTAGGAAAAGTAATAATAACGCCAGGGACTCGGTGGTCTCGGGATGGTGTGGCGGTCTAGTTCCTGAGAACAACTCCCTTCTTCACAGTTTGAATAGTGAGGCCTTTTTCCTCCTCCTCCTCCTCCTCAATTATGGAACTACAGTCCATGTCTTCATCCTCCAAGAACAAATTCTTCAACCCAGCTAGTGCTTCCTCTTCTGCAGCCCCCCATATTATGTCAGCCTGGTGAAAAACTTGTTCCAGACACGGCACTGGCTGCTCAAGGGGCTAATATGGTCCACGCCATGGAGGAGACCAATTTCTATACTATTGCCATGTGTACTAATATCCGAGCCCAAAGGTGATACCATGATTTTTCAGCCGTATTGGTTTAGCGATGCCTTGGAGGTTCTTTCCCAATCCTTTGCTAGGTTCATATCCAGACCATGCTAGTATTCTTTCTATTTTGTTACTCCACCATTTATCCTTCTCGACGGCATTGACCCGTTCAATGTGATGATAGGTTTCCTCTCATAGCCTTCTTCTATGTCTAATGGCTGGGATGGTTTGACTAGTGCCGATGAGGTTACTCCCATCTCCGTAGATGATTACCTCCTGGCGGTTCCATTCAAACTTCACAGCTTGATTTAGTATGGAAGGCACTGCTCCAGCAGCATGGATCCATGGCCAGCACAGTAGAAGATTATATGAGGCTGGTATGTCAAGCACCTAAAAGTCAACGTCGAACCAAGTTGGCCCCATCTACAAGCAAAGGTTGATTTACCCGATCGTGGCCCTCTGTGACCCATCGAAAGCCTTCACATTCATGTTTCATACCCGTATCTTATGGAAACCTTTGTCAAGCCTTTTCAGAGTGTCCAATGGACAAATATTTAGGCTCGAACCTCTATCAACCAAGACCCTGGCAATGAACTTGTCTTCAAATTGCATCGTAATATGCAATGCTCGATTGTGATTTAGTCCCTCGGGTGGTAGCTCATCTTCATGGAAGATGATCTTATGACGTTCTAGTACTTGCCCAACCATGTTGGCCATTTTTTCACCGGTGATGTTATTGGGTACATAAGACTCGCTCAACACTTTCATTAAGGCGTTCTTCTGTGCCTCTGAATTCTGCAATAGTGATAGGATAGACATCTGAGCAGGGACTTTGTTCAGATGGTCAACAACAGAATACTCCTTTGCCTATACTTTCCTTAACAGGTCATCTAGCCCGGTCATAAAAATAGGCTGCCTAGTAGTGGCCTCCTTACTTGAACTCCCCAGGTGTTTAGGTGTATAGACTCTTCCGGTTCTAGTCATTCCTTGTGCAACGTCAGATTCCTCTACCTTGGCCTTCCTTTTCCGCCGAGCCTCAGCAACATAATCTTAGGGTATTGCTTTTGAGTTGAATGGGGGTGTGGTTGATACTATCACAATGAAAGGTGTGACTACTTCTAATTCAAATGGAGCGGGGGTGGCTGCGGACGGAGCCACTTCTACCACGAATGGAATTGATGCAGTTACCTCAACCTCGATTGATGCCTGAGTCTGAACCACAATAGGAGTAAGTGTGACTGCAACCTTAAAGTCATCGCCTTCTCGAATAAGCCCGATCGACCCCTCAGGGTCCCATTCCTTATTTGTCTCTGTCACATGTACACCATCACCTCTGTGATCAGGGAGGGGATTGTTGCGGATATTAGGTGCGGCTTCCTTTGCTTGTATGACCTTGTTGTCAATTAGCGTCTGGATCTTATCCTTCAATGTTCGACACTCGGCAGTGGTGTGCCCTTTCATACCGGAATAGTATGCACAAGTTTTGTTCGGATTGACCCATTGGAATGGATTTTCTAATGCCACAGTAGGAACACGAGTGACGTAACCTGTGGCTTTCAATCTTTCATACAGTTGGTTGATGGGCTCTGCAATGGTAGTGTATTGTCTGGGCATCTTGCGGTCGAAGTTGGCTCTTGGATAATTTTGGCGAGCTGGTGGTGATTGGAAGTGGGATGGTTGGGAGTTATAGGTGTGATGTATAGTGGCCGGTTGGGAATATCTGGGAGATGAAGGTTGATATGCAGGCGGTGATACTTGGTATGTGGGTGGAGGTGTTTGATATGTGGGTGGAGGTGTCTGATAGGTGAGTGGAGATTTTCGGCCTTGGGCCACCATTACTGCCCCAACATCTCTCTTCTTCGATATGCCCCCTGATTGTAGTGCCTTATTCGTGGCTTGCAGTGCCTCGAAGTTCGTTACCATCCCACTTTTGATTCCTTGTTCGATTCTTTCTCTGAGTTTGATGATGTCAGAGAATTTTTGATCTTCGATAACCATCAACCTCTCATAATATTGTGGATCTTGTGCCCTGACGAAGAAATTATTCATATGTTCTTTGTCCAAAGATGGCCTGACCTTGGCCGCTTTCGACCTCCAACGAGTAGCTTCTTCACGAAAAGTCTCAGTAGGTTTCTTCTTAAGATTCTGAATATAGAAGACATCCGGTGCATTCTCTGTGTTAAACTTGAACCGGTCTATGAAGTCTGACGTTATGCTTACCTAATTGGACCATTTCTTGTGATTCTGGCTGATATACCAAGACAAAGCGTCCTCAGTAAGGCTCCTATTGATACCTAATTTTTCTTTGTATTTTAAACATGCATAAATACCTTCAAAATAGCATATAGATGCATATATAAGCATGCACAAGACTTTTATAATTTTCCCATAATTTTAAGGATTTAAATTGATTTATTTACTTCCCTTTTATTCATAAAATCTCCAATAATTATTTCCCAAATTATTGTTATGATGATTTAGTCATTTAACTTCTATATTTATACCAAAATATGGTTAATATAATTTGTATGCATTTTTTAATTGCATTTGGTATTTTTAAGCTAAATTGCATATAATTGTAATATTAGCTTATTTAATGTATAATTACATTTTATAGGCGTAAAATGGGTCCCTATATTTTTAAAATGATAAGTATATATTTTAAATCATTTGGGTTCATAAAATTATTTTTTAGAAATTGTTTATTATTTATTATAAATTAATATAGAAAAAATTAGCTATTTAAACTATAGCCATATTTGACTTTCAATTGTAGCCTAAATTGAATCCAATACCCAGCCCAATTTCAGGCTAAATTACCCGACCCAGACCCTATACACACTTACCCGACCTGGAACACGTTAGATCATGGCCGTTGATCTTTCAGATCAACGACCCGTATTGTTTCTTTACTTTTTTAATCCTAAATGACCCCTAACCCTAATCATTCTCTACACACCGCCGTCCTCAAATCCTCTCTTCTCTCAACCTAACCCTAACCCCCTTTCAACAACCTCCCTTCTCCGGTCTTCTCCGGTGACCACCCTTCGACCCCTAAGCCTCCAATGGCTCCTCCATTTCCATGCTCATCTTCTCTGAGACCTTCAATGGCCCTAGGCCACACCGACTTGCATCTAGGGTTTTACTGTTTTGGCTGTTCATGGCTATTCCGTTGTGATTTTGAGCAAAATCACACTGTATTTGTTACGATCTTTGAGTTTCCAAACAAGTTCTTTCATTTCTACTTGGGTTTTTTTTCTTCTGAAACCCTAATTTTTGTTTACATATCCTAAATCTGTGCTATTTCTAAACGATTCGAGTCTATTCCTTTTATGTTTTACACTATTCTTGAACCTCTTTTGCAAAAATCATTGATTTCAAGTTGTTTTCACTTTCTTCTAAAGTTAGGATTTTTTCGGAACTTCTTCTACACTTCGTTTAAACCGATTTTTATGTTCAAACTACTATCCTTTGCATATCTCGACCGATTCTATGTTTTTACTGCCTTTTCAACTCACCTATGTTAAAATCCCTAAAATTTTTAGATTTATCTTTATTTGGTTTTGTGTGTTAGCATGATTACTCGATTCTTGTTAAGTTTCTGTGATTACCTTGCTTCGAACATGTTCTTACTGAGTTCCTAGGCTAACTTATACCACCTCGATGTGATTATGTTCATCTTGATTGTTCAAGACTTGCCTCTTTCTATCGACATTATTGACCCTGCCTGTTTGCTACGTCTAGTTGTTCTTACTCTATTTATTTGTTGAGTATGGAGTCATAACTTCCTCCTGATTGATTCTGATTTCCTTATTTCATGGTTTGATTGAAATATCTTCTTTTAAACCCTAAATTTCTACCTTGTCTGTTTAAATTAACTGATTCTGCTACCTTATTTGCGTACTTTATTCTTACTGAACTATTTCCTTAATAAGAGCCTTCTGAACTTAGTCCTAATTGTCTACCCTATACTTACTGAATTTGAATCTTTCTTTATTAGTTGTATACTGATTTCTTTCCTTATTTATCACTTGTTCTTATCGTTTGAGTTAATTCCCTTGTCTTAAGGGGAGTACTTGCCTTGATTTCCTAGCTGACTGATTCTGAGTTCCTTAATTTCTTATGGACTTTGATTTTTTACCTTATTTTCTACCTACTTTTAGACTATAAATACCCTAGTCTTTCATTAACACAGCACACAAACACTCATGGTCTAAAACTATCTCTCACACTTAAAAACTTTCTGCTCTCTTTTTTGCTACTTGCTACTGCTCTAAGTTAGTCGGCTGCAAGCCAAGGCTAACCATTGTGTTCTTATACTCTTTCACTTTACTTACTATCCTCTTTACTAGTATGTTCTATTTTGAATTTAAAGTTCCAACAACAACATAATTCTCTTATTATTTCAGTTCATCTTGTTTCCAGTTTGATTCTATTTATGATTTTGTTGCGAAACTTGTACTTGATATTTACATTATTAGCATGTTATGTACTTCCATTCCTTAAGATCATTATATTACCCCTTTGTGTGTTTCTGAGCATGTCTATACCAATTATCACTTAATTGTTATGTGCTTACCATCATATGTCCTATGTATCTCCAAAACCCCTTGACCCCTATTTGCGGCTACTGAACCTGGTTTGGAGTGTATGAACCTGTCCTAAGGTGTTGTGTTTGGACTTCTGTTCATTTCTTCAATCTCTTTT
Source organism: Nicotiana sylvestris (assembly GCF_000393655.2). Taxonomy (NCBI): domain Eukaryota; kingdom Viridiplantae; phylum Streptophyta; class Magnoliopsida; order Solanales; family Solanaceae; genus Nicotiana; species Nicotiana sylvestris. Next base: position 12,420,173 of record NC_091068.1, read on the forward strand.
CAAACAGTCTCTGTGCTTTACTAAATTACTTTCAAACAGACTTCCTTTTTAATACAGTGTTTCACTAAAACCTTCAACTTGTGTCAATCACTTTCACTCTACTTCTAGTCAATAAGTTCTGCCCCTCTAGTATGTGTACTGCCTTGGGATCTTCTTGAAAACCCTCTGAACTCTGGCATACTGTGGCTAGACTTTCCACACTTACACTTGTTCAATCTTTGGTTACTAAGTCTAGGTGTAAGCACTACCCGGGATCCTTGAGATCCTTAGGGAACTTTGATGCACCTAGACTCTGACATTGTCTATGGAATTGAGGCATTTGAGTCCATTGGAGGCTTTGGACATTTGGGCCTAATCGAAGGCTCCCTATAGAATAGCTTCTTATTTTCTTATTTACTTATGTAATTCATTCATTGGCCTATAATAACTTGTAAACAAATATTGTGGTATTTACTGAAAGGGATGGGTAGATACATGTTTATATGGTAATACGGGTAGAAACCATGCTCATAGGACTTTATGTTTAAATCTGATTGCTTTACCAGGTAGAAATCGTGCTCATAGGACTTCATGTTTAAATCTGATTGCTTTACCAAGAAGAAATCATGCTCATAGGACTTCATGTTTAAATATTGATTGCCGTACCAAGTAGAAATCATGTTTATAGGGCTTTACATCTTGTCATGTTTAGAAACCATGCCTATAGGTTTCAAATAATTCTGTAATGGAAATCATGCCTTCAACGTCTTAAAATCAGATTAACTAATAGATGCCATGCCTATAGGATTCAATCCAGAGTATGGCAAGTGTTTATGTATGTTTTCATGTCTGCATATCTTAAATCAACCTAGCTAATAGATGCCATGCCTATATGATGTAATTTAACCCCGATTTTTTTACATCAAGTGTTTATGTATGCCAGCAAGCCTTTAAAATCAATATCAATGCTAGATATCATGCCTATAGAAAATCATACTCGAAATTCTGCCTGTCAATCTAAACTAGTCTAAATAATTCAACTTGGCCCACGCCTAGTTCACTTCTGAATTGGTTTAATTAAGTAACTCTTCCTGAAACTAGTTATTTAAAACTATCTTAATCTACCAATAGACAGCATGCCCATAGGATTTTAAAAAGTCTGTTTTAAAATCTGCGTCGTCTTAATGTACAATGCAATCATTAGAATTCCGCATATAGGCAGGCTTGTAAGGCATTTTCAAAACTGCATTTCTTAAAACTGTTTCTATGACTTAATGTCTTTCTGATCTTAACAGGCTTTTAAAGACTAATAGGCAATTGTTAGGGTCCTTACTTCTAGGTCTAAATATAAAATGCTTGTCTTCCGCATAATCACCTAGACATCCTGTTTAATAAAATCCCTTAATTGTGCTTGAGTTGTGTTGTTTATGTGCCTTGTTTGCGGAGGAAACTTTGAGCCTCTAATTGCTCCCTTTTATGTGCATGAAGTCCTATGTATTTTGCTTGTCGCCTTAGAATTTCAAACATTAAATCCTTTGGGGTCCATCTAGAACTACCTATAGGTAGAGATCCTATCTCCCTCCAGGACCATTAAGAAGGGTCGGGTAACAACACGCAATATAAATCGCTGACCAAATACTCGCTTTGCATGACCACTAAGGGGATGGGAATGGTAGATATGGGATATGATGACTACGCGCTAATGTCATGTGTACCCCCTCATTGAGGAGTTATTACCAGACATTGTGTGGGGTGATCCTATAGGCTAACCAACCTAGGACCCCTCATTTACCAAAATTCCCTTTTATTTAAACCTTTGTTTTATAACTTGTCCAAATCTTTATCTTATCCAACGTGCTTTACTTGCAACCTATTTGATTCAACTATTTACTTGTAATAGACTAATAGTTGAATATAAGTTCGGGTGGGACCCACAGTTGTGGACCAAGAGGGGTGCCTAATACCTTCCCCTCGAGGTTGCTTCGAGCCCTTACCCTAATCTCTGGTAATGCAGACCAACCCAATAGTTAATAACTCTAGGTTCCCTAACGCACCATAACTCGTTAGGTGACGACTCTTCAAACACCCAATTCCCAAAAGGAAATGAGTTATCACACACTATGGAATGTCGAAACCCGGCCTTTCTCCGCGAGGAGGGAAAAAAGGGGAGCAACAACATTGCGACTCTGCTGGGGATAACTTTGGGCTCTTACCATAACGAACTTATCTTTTTACAAATTAGTCCACGCATTCTTTATCCCATACTCTTCTCCCTTATGTGAATTTAACTGTCCATTTTATAGCATTTATAATTCTTCATCCCTGAAACTGACTTGTCTTTTTGTTTTCTTTTTCCTGTAACTGTCTTTGAATTATTTAAATGGTGTATTTATATTTTCGACGTGAAAATACTTAACTACATGTTATTATTTGCGGCATAAATCATGCTCCGCATCATATTCCACTAGTGCGTATCAAATCCTATAGCAACGCTTTAATGAATAGTTGCGCTCTTCTTATTTACTACCCTTAAATTCCGAAAGGCTTATTTGCGGTAAAACCAATCGATCAGCGGTGCAGTCGACGATTCCGTTCCTTCCCCCTCGAGTCGTCCGCTCGAGGGTACCAATCTAAAACCCCATAGAAACCTTACTCTAGTTAAAATTATGCATGCATCATGGTCAAACCTAGTCGGATCAGTTATGTTGTCAACATAATGATCCTTTAAGATAAGACTTATCCAAAGTCCATCGGGTTTTCCATAATCCCAATGGACACAACCACGTTCTGTGCATTAAAATGGAGAACTAAATGTCGATATATTGATCATAAATGTATAAATAGTCGAGTCCGGTGGGGGTAAGCTCTAACCCTTTTGTATTGCAGAAAAATGAGGTACGAGGTCCCCAGATTCGGTATGGTTGGCACAGCCTCACTCTTGCTAGACTAGTGGAGGAATCTTCCATCAAACGTCCAAATCAATGAACGGAAAGAAAGGGCCGCCAAATCTAGCGAAAAGCTAAAATACTTGGAATACAGCCTGTTGGAATTGGAAGGAAAAGTAAGCAAGAGAGTCACTGACTGCCAGAACGCCGAGGGAAATGAAGGAGGACATTTGGCAAAGACATTCTTACTAGTGAACCTACGCAAACTAGAGGATTTGATCAACGAGAGCATTCAACCTGAGGAAGGTCCTTTTGAGACCAAATAGGCTAGATTTACTTGCTTTTCCTAAAATGTAATAAGGCCAAGTGCCAATAGTGACTTAGTTTATTATTATATTAGTGTCGTTTTGGGATTCGTCTATTTTTATATTATGAAATGAAACAGTTATTGGCATTAAAAGTTCTCCAAGTTTATTTGTCGCTAGGCCTACCTCGGGCACAATGAGGTTCCCAAAATAGGACACGAGTTTACATTTTGCAATATGTGTTTAAATACTGCAAACATTTCAGAATCCTCACTAACTTGTTACCTTTTGTTTTTGCTTATTTTTTATTATTATTCTCATCCCCTTAGGTTGGTTCACGCATATTGGCCTCATCAGTGTATCATACCAGATCTAGATACCCTCCACCTCCTCCTCCAAGCAACGCAAAAGTAAAAGGAAAGACAAAGATGGACGACTTAAGTGGAATTCGAAAGGAAAATGTTAAGAACGCAGAGACTTCAGATGACCGTAGAACTCCGACCCCAATGATTAGGTTTTGAGACTGGAACAAAAGATACTAGAACTGCAAGGAGAACTTGATCAGGTACATAACTTGGCAAACCTATCACTTACCCTCAATGTCCCTAATATCCACCAACAAAACACAAAGAACCCGACACCTCCTCAGAACACACAAAACCAACAACCACAAAATCCTCCCGCACCAAATCAATATACAACTCCACCCCAAAATATCAATCCACTGCTAATACCAACTCAACCACAAAATCATCATCATCCTATAATTCCCAACCATCCCACTTCCAATCACCACCAGCTTGCCAAAATTATCCAAGACCAAGACCCAACCTCGACCGTACAGACAATACACCGCCATTGGTGAGCCCATCGACCAACTGTATGAAAGATTGAAAGCCACAAGTTACGTCACTCCTTTTCCCACTGTGGCACTAGAAAATCAATCCCAATAATTCAGTCTGAACACAACCTGTATGTACCATTCTGGTATAAAAGGGCACACCATTACTGAATGCCAAACATTGAAGGATAAGATCCAGACGCTCATTGACAACAAGGTCATCCAAGCAAAGGAAGCCACACCTAATATCCGCAACAATCCCCTCCCTGATCACAGAGGTGATGGTGTACATGTTATAGAAACAAATGAAGAATGGGACCCTGAGGGGTCAATCAGGCTTATTCGAGAAGGCAAAGCCTTCAAGGTTGCAGTCACACTTACTCCTATTGTGGTTCAGACTCAAGCACCAATCGATGTTGAGGTAACAACATCAGTTCCATTTGAAGTAGAAGTGGCTCCACCCGCAGCCACCACCACTCCATTAGAAGTAGAAGTGGTCATACCTTTTACTATGACGGTATCAACAACACCCCTATTTAACTCAAAAGCAATACCCTGGGATTATATTGCTGAGGCTCGGCGAAAGGGGAAGACTAAGATAGAGGAATCTGATGTTGTACAAGGAATGACTAGAACTAGAAGAGTCCATACACCTGAACACCTGGGAGGTTCAAGTAAGGATGCCACTGCTAGGCAGCCTATCATTTAGACCGAGATAGATGACCTGTGGAGGAAAGTACAGGAAAATGAGTATTCTGTTGTTGACCATCTGAACAAATTCCCTGCTCAGATATCTATCCTATCACTATTGCAGAATTCAGAGGCACACAAGAATGCCTTAATGAAAGTTTTGAGCGAAGCTTATGTACCCAATAACATCACTGGTGGACAAAAGGCCAACATGATTGGGCAAGTGCTGGAGAGCCATAAGATTATTTTCCACGAAGATGAGCTGCTGCCCGAAGGTTTGAATCACAATCGAGCATTGCATACTAAGATACAATTTGAAGACAAGTTCATTGCCAGGGTCCTGGTTGATTGAGGTTCGAGCGTAAATATTTGTCCATTGGACACCCTGAAAAGGTTGGACAAAGGTTTCTATGAAATACAGATAGGAAGCATGAATGTGAAGGCTTTTGATGTGTCCTAGACGGACACGATCAGGGAAATCAACCTTTGCTTGCAGATGGGGCCAACTTGGTTCAATATTTAATTCTAAGCGCTTGACATACCAACCTCATATAATCTTCTGTTAGGCCGACCATGGATCCATGCTACTGGAGCCATGCTTTCCACACTACATCAAGCCATGTAGTTTGAATGGAACCTCCAGGAAGTAATCATTCACGGAGATAGAAGTAACCCTATCTACACTAGTCAAACCATCCCGTCCATTGAACATAGAAGAAGGCTAGGAGGGGAAACCTATAATCACATCGAACAGGTCAATGCCGTCGAAAAGGATAAGTGGTGGAGTAACAAGATAGAAAGCATACTGGCATGGTCTGGATATGAACCACACAAAGGGTTGGGAAAGAACTTCCAAGGTATCACCAAACCAATACAACTGAATAATCATGGTACCATCTTTGGGCTCGAATATCAGTATACGTGGAAATAGTACAATGATTGGTCGCCTCCATGACGTGGACCGTATTACCCTCTTGAGCAACCAGTGCCATGTTTGGAACAAGCTTTTCATCAGGCTGACACAATATGGGGAACTATAGAGGAAGAAACACTAGCTGGGTTGATAAATTGTTCTTGAAGGATGAGGACATGGACTGCGGTGCCATAATTGAGGAGGAAAAGGAAGAAGACCTCACCATTCAGACTGTGGCGAAGGGAGTTGTTCTCAGAAATTGGACCGCCAGACCATCCCGAGCACGCTGAGTTCCTAGCGCTATTATTACTTTTCCAGATGAACCAATGACTGTGACATGTAATGAGGCAACACAACATGAGAATAGTAACTCAGAGGAAGAAGATAAGATACCTGAGGAAATCGTTAGGGAAGTGAAATTTTTTGAGAATAAACCTAAGTCCAACCTGGACGAAATAGAATCAGTAAATTTGGGAGATGCCGAGACTGTCAAGGAGACTCGCATCAACATTCACTTGTCACCAACAGAAAAGGAAGAGTACATTCGATTCCTAAAAGAATATGAGGACACTTTCGCATGGTCATATGATGGCCTGACCGATTTGAGCAATTCCATTGTGGCTCACAAGTTGCCTGCTAATCCCATGTGTCAGCCAGTAAAATAGAAACTCAGAAAGTTAAACCAAACATGATCTTTAAAATCAAGGACGAAGTTACCAAGTAGATCAAAGCCAAGGTTCTCAGGGTGGTTGAATATCCAACCTGGTTAGCTAACATTGTGCCAGTTCCGAAGAAAGAGGGAAGGTCAAGGTATGTGTTGACTATCGGGATTTAAACAGAGCAAGTCCCAAGGACGATTTTCCACTGCCAAATATACATATCCTGATCGATAATTGCGCCAAACATGAACTCCAATCCTTTGTAGATTTCTTCGCGGGTTATCACCAAATTTGGATGGATGAAGAAGATGCAGAGAAGACAACTTTCATTACACCATGGGGTGTATATTATGACAAGATGATGCCATTCGGTCTTAAGAATGTTGGGCCACTTACATGAGAACCATGACAACCATCTTCCATGATATGATACACAGAGAAATAGAGGTGTATATGGACGATGTCATTATTAAATCCAAGAGGGCCGCATATCACATAACAGACTTTAGGAAGTTCTTCAACAGGCTAAGGAGGTACAATTTGAAATTTACCCCCGCAAAGTGTGCATTTGTGGTTCCCGCAGGAAAGTTATTAGGATTCATTGTCAGTCGCCGATGGATCGAGCTTGATCCATCTAAAGTCAAAGCTATTCATGAGTTATCACCACCTAGGAGCAAAAAGGACGTGATGAGCTTCCTAGGGCGTCTCAACTATATCAGTCGATTCATAGCACAAACCATGGTCATATGTGAACCCATCTTCAAGATGTTGAGGAAAGATGCCGAGACAAGTTGGACCGAGGATTGTCAGAAAGCTTTTGACAAGATCAAGGAGTACGTGTCCACACCGCCAATTCTTTTCCCGCTAGAACCAGGACGACCTTTGCTACTTTATCTATCTATGTTGGATGAAGCTTTCAGATGTGTTTTGGGACAACATGACGAGATAGGAAAAAAGGAGCAGGCCATATGTTACTTGAGCAAGAAGTTCACACCTTATGAAGTACGATATTCTTTGCTTGAATGCACTTGCTTTGCTTTGACCTGTACAACCCATAAATTGAGGCACTACTTGTGTGCCTCCACTACATATCTCATATCTAGGATGGATCCTCTGAAGTACATATTTCAGAAAAACCATGCCTATTGGGAAGTTGGCTAAATGGTAGATACTACTGAGTGAGTTCAATATCGTCTATGTAACTCAGAAGGCAGTCAAAGGACAAGCGTTGGCAGATCACCTTGCTAAAAATCCGGTGGGAGGAGAATACAAACCCTTGAAAATGTATTTTACTGATAAAGAAGTGTCATTTGTAGGAGAAGACATTACCGAAGCATACGACAATTAGAGGATGTTCTTTGATGGAGCTGCAAATATTAGAGAAGTGGGCATTGGAGTAGTTTTGGTATCTGAAATGGGTCAGCAGTATCTGGTATCTACTAAACTCAGATTTCCCTGCACCAACAATATGGCAGAGTATGAAGGCTCCATACTAGGGCTCAACATGGCAGTCGACATAAACGTTCAGGAGTTACTGCAAATCGGTGATTCAGATTTGCTTGTGCACCGTGTGCAAGGAGAGTGGGCCACCAAGAATTCCAAGATATTGTCATATCTGCACCATGTGCAGGAATTGAGAAACAGGTTCACAAAGATAGAATTCCGACATGCGCCTAGAATTCAAAATGAGTTTATTGACGTATTAGCCACTTTGTCATCCATTATACAACATCCAGATAAGAACTATACTGATCCTATTCTAGTGACGATCCATAATCAACCAATGTATTGTGCTCATGTCGAGGAAGAAGCAGATGGAAAGCCTTGGTTCCATGACATCAAGGAATACTTATCAAAAGGAGAATACCCGGAGCATGCAAGTCACACTCAGAAACGTACGCTCCGGAGATTGTTAAATCACTTTTTCCACAGCGGAGGGAACTTGTACGGAAGAACTCCTGATTTGGGTTTACTGAGATGTGTCAACGCAAAAGAAGCTTCTAAGCTACTTGAGGATGTGCATGCTGGGGTCCTGCGGCCCACATATGAATGGTTTCGTCTTGGCTAAGAAGATACTCAGGGCAGGTTACTTTTGGATGCCATGGAGATGGATTGCATTCAGTATGTCCACAAATGGTTTCAATGCCAAGTGCACGCCGACATGATAAAAGTGTCACCAAATGAGCTCAACGCAACAAGCTCACCTTGGCCATTCGCCGCTTAGGGAATGGATGTTATCGATCCGATTGAGCCCACTACTTCAAATGGACATAGGTTTATTCTGGTAGCCATTGATTACTTCACAAAATGGGTAGAAACTGCATCTTACAAAGCTGTAACAAAGAGAGTCGTCGCAGATTTTGTCAATGATTGTATTTTCTGCCAATTCGGAGTTCCCGAGTCCATTATTACTGGTAATGCCGCCAATCTCAATAGTGATATGATGAAAGCTATAGGTGAAGCTTTCAAAATCAAGCACAAGAATTGCACAGCTTACAGACCTTAGATAAATGGAGCCATAGAAGCCGCCAACAAAAACATTAAGATGGTACAAAAGAAAATGATAGAGAACCACAAACAATGGTATGAGAAGTTACCTTTTGCCTTATTGGGATACCGTACTACGGTTCGCACATAACCAGGGCAACTCCCTACATGTTGATTTATGGTATCGAGGCTGTCATCCCAACCGAGGTAGAGATTCCTTCTCTAAGAATTATACAGGAAGTTGAACTTAGTGATGCAGAGTGGATAAAGAGCCGCTATGAACAATTGGCCCTTATCGATGGAAAGAAGAATAGACACAGTGTGTCACGGCCAACTTTATCAGAGCAGAATGTCCATAGCTTTCAACAAAAGAGTCAAACCAAGACAGTTCACACCAGGGCAACGATTATTGAAGAAAATCTTCCTACATCAAGATGAGGCCAAAGGGAAATTCTCTCCCAACTGGTAAGGTCCATACATGGTTCATAGAGTAATGATAGGAGGAGCACTCATACTTGTAGGAATGGATGGATAAGTCTGGCCAAAATTGATCAATTCAGACGCAGTCAAGAGATACTATGCTTAGATACTTTGCATTTCCTCATTTGATGTAATTGAACTACGCTTGACCTGATTCCCGTTTAAGAGGGGATAATGTAGGCAGCCTTATGGGTTCAGTCATATCATAATAAAATTTTCATTTCCCTAAGAGCAGAACTGGGGCAGAATTTTGAGGAGGACCCTCAAAATTCCGGAGCAAGTGTAGCCAGCGCCATCGCATTCTAGAAAGTTAGTAATCAGTTAAGAACTGGGGCAGAATTTTGAGAAGAATTCTCAAAATTATGTAGAAGGTTCAACAGGGTCCATCATCTGCAAACGATCAAAGATCATCTACCAAACTGAGGCAGAATTTTGAGGAGGACCTTCAAAATTCCAATATGAGAGAGCTACATTGCCTTCGAGATGTGTTACAGTCACTAGTTCATTAAAAATTACTTGATATATTAATACGTTTCTAAAACAACTCTATTTTTTCAAATATTGCATATTTTCGAAAACTCTACTTCCATAACAGTCAGGTGTCACCTAGGGGAACTCGAAGGGCATTCAAAACGGAGCAGGGCAAGACTGGCAGACGAAGCAAGAACTAACCTCCCCTCACAAAACTTACAATTTTTCTTTGAATGCAGCACATATGACGTAGCGATAACCCTCGCAAAACATGTATACACAAAGATAATTCACTATCAATCAGGCCATCAGACATCGAATACATCTCCAGCTAAGACATACACTACTCTTATTTGTTGCTCGCTCTTTGCATGGGACTAATCCTTGTCCCCTATTTGCATGGGACTAATCCCTATCCCCCATATTTGCATGAGGCTAATCCTTGCCTCCATACCTTCATGAGGCTAATCCCTGCTTTCCTACTAGGATGAGGCTAATCCTTGCCTACATACTTGCATGAGGCTAATCCTTGCCTCCCATTTGCATGAGTATAATCCCTGACTCCACATTTGCATGAGCCTAATCCTTGCCTCCCTATTTGCATGAGTCTAATCCCCGACTCCACATTTGCATGAGGCTAATCCCTGCCTCCCTACTTATATGAGGCTAATCCCCTCATCCATACTTTCATAAGGCTAATCCCTGCCTCCCTAATTGTATGAGTCTAATCTCCGTCTCCATCTTGCATTTGGCTAGTCCCTACCTCCCTACTTTCAAGAGTTTAATCCTTGACTCCATACTTGCATGAGACTAATCCCTTCTTCCCTACTTGCATGAGTCTAATCCCTGACTCCACATTTGCATGAGGCTAATCCTTGCCTCTATACTTGTATGAGGCTAATCCCTGCCTCCCTACTTGCATGAGTCTAATATTTGACTCCGTGAGGCTAATCCTTGCCTCCCCATTTGCATGAGTCTAATCCCTAAACTCCATACTTGCACGAGGCTAATCCTTGCCTCCATACTTGCATGAGGCTAATCCTTGCCTCCCCACTTGCATGAGTCTAATCCTTGACTCCACACCTGCATAAGTCTAATTCTTGACTCCATAAGGCTAATCCTTTCCTCCATACTTGCATGAGGCTAATCCTTGCCTCTACATTCTCATGGGACTAAGCACTGTCCCTTTTGCACAGATATTGCTCTATTTTAGTATCTATTTTCTTTCTTATCGGGCTAAGCTCTGCCCTCCATTTTACTAAGACTTGCCTCTTAACATCATATTATTACATATCATGGGTTGAAATATCTCCAATCTATCTAAATGCGTCATAGTCTAAAGGCACTATCCTCAGAGCCGAAAGACACCATGCCATGGCCTGAGGATCTCTTAAACTTGCATATTATTATTCAAAGGCACCATGGTTCAGAGGCACCAATTTCATGTCCCGAGAACACCATTTCATGGCCTGCAAATCCCTCATTAAACAATTCATGGCCCAGGACATCATGGTCCAAGGACGACATCTTTAACCGTCCGAAGACAACCTTCAAGGTCCAAAGGGAATCTGCATCATGTTTAAATTTTTGCAAATACGTTTGTAGCATCTTTTATCTATAGATAACCAGTAAAAAACTGCTATCCTAGCAGGATCAATCTCCCTCTAATTCCCTCAACTGTCCTGATCTTTAACCGCTCATTGCAACCGCTTGCACATCTCGCATCCGTTTTTGCAATAATTTCATCGGCATACTCCACGGATGAATCTAGAACTACACATGGCCTGATTCCTGTAAAACCATGGATATGTAGGAAACTCAAAAACCGGAGTCCAGCCTCCTTCTTTCAAAACATCCCGTCTGGTCAAAATTGGCCATCATTTCTTTACCCGAAAACTCTTTCATCCTTCCTGGGTAAAGAGAGGCAGCTGTTAATACCCAATTTTCCCCTATATATTTTAAACATGCATAAATGACTTTAAAATAGCATATACATTCATATATAAGCATGCACAAGGCTTTTATAATTTTCCCATAATTTTAAGGATTTAAATTGATTTATTTCCTTCCCTTTTATTCATAAAATCCCCAATAATTATTTCCCAAATTATTTTTATGATGATTTAGTCTTTTAACTTCTATATTTATTCCAAAATATGGTTAATATATTTTTATGCATTTTATTTTAATTGCATTTGGTATTTATAAGCTAAATTGCAACTAATTGCAATATTAGCCCATTTAATGTATAATTATATTTTATAGGCGTAAAATGGGTACCTATATTTTTAAAATAACAAGTATATATTTTAAATCATTTGGGTGCATAAAATTATTTTTTAGAAATTATTTATTATTTATTATAAATTAATAAAGGGAAAATTGACTATTTAAACTATAGCGAGATTTGGCTTTCAATTGTAGCCTATATCGAAACCCAATACCCAGCCCAATTTTAGGCTAAATTACCTGACCCAAAGCCTATACACACTTACCTGACCCAGAACCTGTTAGATCATAGCAGCTGATCTGAAAGATCAACGACCCATATTGTTTCTTTCCTTTTTTAGTCCTAAACGACCCCTAACCCTAATCATTCTCTACACACTGCGCCCCCAAATCCTCTCATCTCCTCTCTTCTCTCAACCTAACCCTAAACCCCTTTCAACCATCTCCCTTCTTCGATCTTCTCCGGTGACCACCCTTCGACCTCTAAGCCTCCAATGACTCCTCTATTACCATGCTCATCTTCTCTGAGGCCTTCAAGGGCCCTAGACCACGCCGACTTGCATCTAAGGTTTACTATTTTGGCTGTTCATGGCTATTCCGGTGTGATTTCGAGCAAAATCACACTATATTTGTTACAATCTTTGAGTTTCTAAACAGGTTCTTTCATCTCTACTTGGGTTTCTTCTGAAATCCTAATTTTTTTTGCATCTCCTAGATTTGTGCTATTTCTAAATGATTCTAGTCTATTCCTTTTATGTTTTACACTATTCTTGAACCTCTTTTACAAAAATCATCGATTTCATGTTGTTTTCACTTTCTTCTAAAGTTAGGGTTTTTTCGGAACTTCTTCTACACTTTGTTTAAATTGATTTTTATGTTCATACTTCTATCCTTTGCATATCTCGACTGATTCTATGTTTTTACTACTTTTTCAACTCGCCTATGTTAAAATCCCTAATATTTCTAGATTTTTTCTTTGTTTGGTTCTGTGTGTTAGCATGACTACTAGATTCTTGTTAAGTTTCTGTGGTTACCTTCCTTCGAATATGTTCTTACTGAGTTTCTAGCCTAACTTATACCACCTCGATGTGATTATGTTCATCTTGATTGTTCAAGAATTTCCTCTTTCTATTGACATTGTTGACCTTGCTTGTTTGCTACATCTAGTTGTTCTTACTCTATTTATATGTTGAGTATGAAATCATAACTTCCTCTTGATTGATTCTGATTTCCTTATTTTACGGTTTGATTGAAAGATCTTCTTTTAATCCCTAAATTTCTACCTTGCATGTTTAAATTAACTGATTCTCCTACCTTATTTGCTATGGTACTTTATTCTTACTAAACTATTTCCTTAATATGAGCCTTTTGAACTTAGCCCTAATTGTCTACCCTATACTTACTGAATTTGAATCTTTCTTTATTAGTTGTATACTGATTTCTTTCCTTATTTATCACTTGTTCAGGAGACTGACTAATTCTGAGTTCCATAATTTCTGATGGACTTTGATTTTTACCTTATTTGCTACCTGCTTTCAGAATATGAATACCCTAGCCTTTCATTAACACAACACACGAGCATTTTTGGTTCTAAACTATCTCGCACACTTAAAAACTCTCTGCTCTCTTTCGTGCTACTTACTACTACTCTAAGTTAGTCGGTTGTAAGCCAAGGCTAACCATTGTGTTCTCCTATTTTTTGACTTTGCTTACTATCCCGTTTACTGGTATGTTCTTGATTAAATTTAAAGTTCCAAAAACAACATGATTCTCTTATTGTTTCAGTTCATCTTGTTTCTAGTTTGCTTCTATTTATGGTTTTGTTGTGAAACTTGTAGTTGATATTTACATTATTAGCATGTTATATACTTCCCTTCCTTAAGATCAGTATATTACCCCTCTGTGTATTTCTGAGCATGTCTATACCAATTATCACTTACTTGTTATGTGCTTACTATCATATGTCCTATGTATCCCCCAAACCCCTTGAACCCTGTTTGTGGCTACTGAACCTGCTTTGGAGTGTATGAACCTGTCATAAGGTGTTGTGTTTGGACCTCTGTTCATTTTTTCAATCTCTTTTCAAACAGTCTTTGTGGTTTACTAAATTACTTTCAAATAGACTTCCTTTTTAATACAGTTTTTCACTAAAACCATCAACTTGTGTCAATCACTTTCACTCTACTCCTAGCCAATAAGTTTTGCCCCCTCCAGTATGTGTACTACCTTGGGTTCCTCTTGAGAACCCTCTGAACTCTAGCATACTGAGGCTGGTCTTTCCACACTGAACTTGTTCAATCTTTGGTTACTAAGTCTAGGTGTAAGCACTACCCGGGATCCTTGAGATCCTTAGGGAACTTTGATGCACCTAGACTCTGACATTGTCTATGGAATTGAGGCATTTGAGTCCATTGGAGGCTTTGGACATCCGGGCCTAATCGAAGGCTCCCTATAGAATAGCTTCTTATTTTCTTATTTACTTATGTAATTTATTCATTGGCTTGTAATAATTTGTAAACAAATATTGGGGTATTTACTATAAGGGATGGGTAGATACAGGTTTATAGGGTAATACGGGTAGAAAGCATGCTCATAGGACTTTATATTTAAATCTGATTACTTTACCAGGTAGAAATCATGCTCATAGGACTTCATGTTTAAATCTGATTGCTTTACCAAGTAAAAATCATGCTCATAGGACTTCATGTTTAATTTTATTGTCGTACCAAGTAGAAATCATGTTTATAGGGCTTTACATCTTGTCATGTTTAGAAACCATGCCTATAGGTTTCAAATAATTACATAATGGAAATCATGCCTTCAACGTCTTAAAATCAGATTAACTAATAGATGACATACCTATAGTACTCAATCAAGATTATGGCAAGTGTTTATATATGTTTTCATGTCTGCATGTCTTAATTCATCCTAGCTAATAGATGTCATGCCTATAGGATGTAATTTAACCCCGATTTTGTTATAGCAAGTGTTTATGTATGCCAGCAAGCCTTTAAAATCAGTATCAATGCTAGATATCATGCCTATAAGAAACCATACTCGAAATTCTGCCTGTCAATCTAAACTAGTCTGAATAATTCAACTTGGTCCACGCCTGGTTCACTTCTAAATTGGTTTAATTAAGTAACTCTTCCCGAAACAAGTTCTTTAAAACTATCTTAATCTATCAATAGACAGCATGCCCATAGGATTTTCAAAAGTTTGTTTTAAAATCTGCCCTGTCTTAATGTACAATGCAGTCATTAGTATTCCATGTATATTCAAGCTTGTAGGGCGTTTTCAAAACTGCATTTCTGTGACTTAATGTCTTTCTGATCTTAACAGGCTTTTAAAGACAAATAGGCAATTGTTAGGGTCCTTACTTCTGGGTCTAAAAATTAAATGCTTGTTTTCCGCATATTCACCTAGACATCTTGTCTAATAAAAGCCTTTAATTGTGCTTGAGTCGTGCTATTTATGTGCCTTGTTGAGGAGGAAACTTTGAGCCTCTAATTGCTCCCTTTTATGTGCATGAAGTCCTATGTATTTTGCTTGTCGCCTTAGAATTTTCACCTTTAAAGCCTTAGGGGTCTGTCTTGAACCACCTATAGGTAGAGGTCCTAACTCCCTCCAAAACTTTTAAGAAGGGACGAGTAACAACATGCAATAGAAATCGCTGACCAAACACTCGCTTTGCGTGACCACTAAGGGGATGGGAAGGGTAGATATGAGATATGGTGATTATGTGCTAATGTCACGTGTAGCCCCTCATTGAGGAGTGTTTACTGGATATTGTGTGGGGTGATCCTATAGGCTAACCAACCTAGGACCCCTCATATACCAAAATTCCCTTTTTATTTAAACCTTTGTTTTACAACTTGTCCAAATCTTTATCTTATCCAACGTGATTTACTTGCAACCTATTTAATTCAACTATTTACTTATAATGGACTAATTTGTTAATATAAGTTCGGCCGGGACCCACAGTTGTGGACCAAAAGGGGTGCCTAACACCTTCCCCTCGAGGTTACTTCGAGCCCTTACCCTAATCTCTGGTAATGTAGACCAACCCAAGACTTAATCACTTTAGGTGCCCTAACACACAATAACTCGTTAGGTGGCGACTCTTCAAACACCTAATTCCCAAAAGGAAATGAGTTATCACACCCCATGGAATGTCGAAACCCGGACCTCTCTCCACGAGGAAGGAAAAAGGGGGCGTGACAGCTCCTCATAAAGAGCTTCATCCGAATCTTCTCATCTTTCCCAACCCCGACAAGCTTATCACAATAGGTCCTTAGATGAGCCCTGGGATCACTTGTACCATCAAAAATTTCGAACTTGGGAGGTTTGTACCCCTTTGGCATTTCTTGTATGCACAGATCTTCAGAGTTCAAATCTTCTATTCCTTTGTCGCCCTCAACACCTTGAACTCATCCTGTTAACTTCTTGAGTTCTTCAGCCATGTTTTTAATAAGCAAGTCCTTCTCGGAAGATTTCGGTGTACATGATACTGGTTGGGTAGAATGAGGTATAGTTTCCACATATATAGGGTTTCTTTGATGGGTGTCAGGAACTTGGGTGTAATGATGGTAATTGGTGGAGTTTTGGGGATCGAGAATGAGTGGTGGTGTGTTTTGGGGAGTGTGGTATGTGGTGGTTGGCGGGTAATAAATTTGTTTATGATGATGTTGTGGTGGAGTTGTTATTGGCAACAGATTGATATTTTGGGGTGGAGTCGCGTATTGATTTGGTGCGGTAGGATTTTGTGGTTGTTGGTTTTGTGTGTTGAGGTGTCGGGTTCTTTGTGTTTTGTTGGTTGATGTCAGGGACAATTAGGGTAAGTGACAAGTTTGCCAAGTTTCAAACTTGCTCAAGTTCTCCTTGAAGTATTTTGTTACACTCTCAAGATTAGATCATTTGGGGCTGGAGTACTACGACCATCTGAAGTCTCTGCGTTCTCAATATTTTCCTTTCGGATTCCACTTAAGTTGCCATCTTTACTTTTCCTCTACCTTTTGTGTTGCTTGGAGGAGGAGGAGGATGGGAAGGGCCTCTAAATTTGGTGTGGTACGCTGATGAGGCCAGTATGAGTGAACAAATCTAAGGGGATGAGAATAACATTAAAAATAAGCAAAAAGAAGGTAACAAGTCAGTGAGGATCCTGAAATGCTTGCAGTATTTAAACACATATTGCGAAAATGTAAATTCATGTCCTACTTTGGGAACCTCATTGTGCCCGAGGTAGGCCTAGCGACAAATAAACTTGGAGAACTTTTAATGCCAAT
The DNA here is from genome assembly GCF_000393655.2 of Nicotiana sylvestris. Taxonomy (NCBI): domain Eukaryota; kingdom Viridiplantae; phylum Streptophyta; class Magnoliopsida; order Solanales; family Solanaceae; genus Nicotiana; species Nicotiana sylvestris. The sequence continues at coordinate 12,437,397 of NC_091068.1, forward strand.
AAATTCTTCATTTCATAATATAAAAATAGACGAATCCCAAAACGAAACTAAGATAATAATAAAATAAATCATTACTGGCACTTGACCTTATTACATTTTAGGAAAGTAAATAAATCCTAATATATTTGGTCTTAGAAGGACCTTCCTCAGGTTGAATGTTCTCGTTGATCAAATCCTCTAGTTAGCATAGGTTCATCAGTAAGAACGCATTTGCTAAATGTCCTCCTTCATTTCCCTCAGCGTTCTGGCAGTCGATGACTCTCTTCCTTATTTTTCTATCAAATTCCAGCAGACTGTATTCCAGATATTCCAGCTTTTTGCTAGATTTGACGGCCCTCTCTTTCCATTCATTGATTTGGTTACTTGAAGTAAGATTCCTCCACTAGTCTAGCAAGAGTGAGGGTGTGCTAACCATACCGAAGCTGGGGACCTCGTGCCTCATTTTATGCAAAACAAAAGGGTTAGGCCTTACCCCTACCTGACTCGACTATTTCTATATTTATGATCAACATATCGACATTTAGTTCTCCAAATTAGTGCACAGAACGTGGTTGTGTCCGTTGGGATTATGGAAAACCCGATGGACTTTAGATAAGGCTTATCTTAAAGGATCATTATATAGACAACATAACTAATCCGACTAGGTTTGACCATGATGCATGCACAATATTAACTAGAGTAAGGTTTCTATTGAGTTTTAGACTGGTACCCTCAAGAGGACAACTCGAGGGGAAAGGCAAGGAACTATCGACTGCACCGCTGATCTTCTGGTTTTACCGCAAATAAGCCTTTCTAAATTTAAGGATAGTAAATAGGAAGAGCGAAAACACTCATTAAAATGTTGCTATAGGATTTGATACGTAGGAGTGGAATATGATGCGGAGTATGATTTATGTAGCAGTTAATAACATGTAGGTATTTGCACGTAGGAACAATAAATACAGCATTTAAATAATTGAAAGACAGTTACAGGGAAAAAGAATACAAAGAGACAAGTCAGTTTCAGGGATAAATGAAACATATATGCTTAAAAAATGGACCGTTAAATTCAAATAAGGGAGAAAGGTACGAGATAAAGCATACTTGGACTAATTTGTAAAAAGACAGAGCCTAAAGGTATCCCCAGCTGTCGACGCCCCCTTTTTCTATGGGTTGAAATCGGGTATATGACATTGGGAAGGACAACTCTATTCCCTTTTGAGAATTGGGTCTTTGTAATTGGAGAGTCGCCACCTAATGATTATAGTGCATTAGGACACTTTAAGAAAGGTTTGAGTTGAAGAAACCAGAGATTAGGGTAAGGGCTAGAAATTATCTCGAGGGGAAGGTGTTAGGCACCCCTCAAGATCCACTAGTGTGGTCCCGGCCATGTTATAATTGTGACTTTACAAATAAGCAATTACAGCTCAAATAAAGAAAGCAGAAATTTGAAGGAAATAATTTGAACAAGTCTGAAAATAAACATAAACAAATAAAAGGGGAGGAGGTCCTAGGTTTATGAACAATATGGATCACATCAATGCAATACCCAGTAATCACTCCTCAAAAGAGGGGCTACATGAGTTATTAGCGCATCGGTCATCATATCCATATCTACCCTTCCCACCCCGTTAAGGTATTAAAGCGCGCAATAGTATCGTTACTTATTGCATACTATTACCCGTCCCAATCCTATCAGTCCCAGAGGCATATGGGACTACTAATCCTAAAGGGGAGGGAGTTGGGGCTTTTGCAGTTTTTATTAAAAGGATAAAATTCTAAGGCGACATTCAAAACATATACAACAAGTATTGGGAAAGCAAGTAAGCAGATGTGGCTCAAATAAACCTCCTTAAATCAGAGAAAATCATATAGTTTAGCATGTTTTACACGTACTGATTAGGTCTGAATTAAACTTAAACATTAAGGCAGGCTGATTTATCACATATTTTCAGATAAAAAGTCCGAATTAAGCCTGCCTGCTGGTTGTAATTATCAAAGACTGATGCAATTATAGTTTTTACCCTAAAGCTTGCCTAGGTGTTAAACGGAACCTATAGGCATGATATCTATTAGTTTCAGAAATAAAGAAGTAAACTGATTGCAGAAAAAGAATTGTCAATTACAGGGACATAAGATCTGCATGCGTTAAACATTATTGCTACTGATTTTAGGCTTATAAGAGAGTTGACGATTCATGCTTGGTTGATAGCTCCTATAGGCATGCTTTCTAGGCGTTACTGACTTTAAGCACTAATATTGTCATGCATAAATCCTAAAGGCAAGTCATCTATATGCAGTTAGTTATTTAAATCTTATAAACAGGTTTGCCTAGTGACAGATGCATATGCAAAATGCAGGAAGTCCTATAGGCATATTATCTATATGATATGCAGAATTTCAGAAATGACTTATAGACATGGTATCTATATGAGGTGCAGAAAGACCTATTAACATGGTATCTACATGAAATGCAGAATTTCAGAAGTATAGTAATTCCCTATGAACATGGTATCTACATGAGATGCAGAATTTCAGAAGTATAGTAATTCCTAATGAACATGGTATCTACATGAGATGCAGAATTTCAGAAGTATAGTAATTCCCTATGAACACGATATCTACCCCTTTTGCATGCATGACTGACCCCCCCTTTATCACGAATACCCCAGTAGTTTATTACAAGAATATTACAGACCAGAATGAATAAGAAAAAGATTAAAAATATATATATCAGAAATTAAAGATTCCAACCAAGGAGAGCCTAATTTAGACCCCAGGTCTGAAATATGAAATAAACCAACTTCCAAAGATCAGATTTCCAAAGCCTTTCTCTTATTAGGGATGTGTCAAAGTTCCAAGGAGCTTCAAGAACTCCAGACAATGCTTACACCCCCAAATATCATTGCAGAATCAGATTATAGTGCAGTTTGGAAGGCCAGCCCTCAAATGTTCAAGCTTAGAGGGAACTCAAAGTCCCAAGGCAAGGCTCATAGGAGAGGGGGGGGGGGAGAACTTAGAGGCTAGGAGTAAGTGCAAGTGAAATAGAGGGGAATTAGGGGAAGTCCAGGGTAAACTGGTGGTCTTACCCAACAATGAGGAGTGCTGGCACACCCCAACCAGTCTACTAGGCCACATTTTGGGAGTTAAGATCCATTGAGGATCAGGTTCAGACCTGAGCAGCAATTTGGATACTGCCAGGCCATAAACCTTAACTCAAACACATAGAAAGGAGTAGGGGTATGGGGAATTCACAATAAACAACAGATGCAAAGAGAGAGTAGCATATTCAATACAGAACATGGACAGGAAAGTAGACAAGAGTGTAGCAACTATAAAGTAAACACATAGGGATGATGCTGGAATCAAAATAAGGACATACCAGTTTCAGGGAAACAAATAAGTGAAAGCAGAAGTCTTGTAAGCCAAATTGCAAGCAAGCAGTACAAAAGATCTTAGAAGAGAGTAGAGAATTGAAAGAGTATTGTAATTGAGTGTGTGTGTGTAAGAGTATGCAATTCGAAGAGTGTTCAAGTGCAGAAGGGTAGTCCCCTTTTATAGTGCAAAAAACAAGTAAGGAAAGGTAAGGAAATAGTTTGCAATCAATCACATAAAGTTTCCCTTTGGTTAAGGGATTCTAATTTTGAACGGGCATAAGACAATTAAGTAAAGAATTTGATTAAAACCTTTTCCAAAGTAACATAATAAGGGTAAATACACAGGGTTTATTTAAGGCAAAAGTCCAATGGTACAAGGTTTGTGAAAAATAAGGAAAGGGAATTAATCAAACAGCCAGTAAAATCAAAGTTGCAAGCTTTGTTCGAATGAACCAAGTCAGGAAAAGGGGAAAGAAAGGTTTAATTAGGGAAAATCAGCAACAATCAAGTAAACACCATTAAAGGAATTCGGAATCAATTAGTAGTTGGCAAAACCTTTTGAAAGAAGAGTTCTCATATATAAAGCACACAAATATGTGAATCAAGAAGAGGCTGTCAAATTATTTAGAAGAGAGTTTAATCGAAGAGAAGTTCAGAATCATAAGCAATGAGATACAAGTTCAATTTGCAGACTCATAGTGAGTCTGAGAGTTCAGGGTCCCAAAGTGGAGCCTTAACTCGAACAAAAAAATCAAAATCGTCAAAAGGAAACCCCCAAATCCTAGGGTTTCAAAATTGAATCAGACATGGAAGTGATAAAGCAAGTCATTTGTTTCAGAGTCTCAACAAAACAGATATGATAGCATGTTTGAATGACAAAGGAAAAAAAATCATGAAGAACATATTTGAGAAAACTCGGAAGCTAAACAAGTTCAGAAGAAGGAGATAATACAAACGTGAACACAAGTAGATGAAGCATGTAAGAACATGAACAAAGTCCAGTAAACAAGATCAAATAACTTAACGGTAAACACACATAGTAAAAGAGTAAAGAAAACTAAGCAGGGATTAACAGGAGTAACATGCATAGTAGAAGAGAAAAGGTAGAAGACAGTACATGCGTAATAAAAAGTAATCACACCAGCAGGGTATGGACAAACACACATAAAGCAATGAAGAAGAAAAATCAGAAAAAATTTTCCTAAAAAAAAAATCCTTTCAGAAACCCTAAAATCGAAGAGAAACGATTTTGAAAAGAAACTTTTGGGGAAAATACTTTAGATGGCAGAAAAGCATAGATACAGTATAGATCTAAGCAAATAACGGTGAAAGGACCTTGAATAGCTTAGGGTTTCGGAGAAACCCTAGAAATGAGAAAGGCTTGGAAACAGGTCCGATCTTGAGTCGGAGAGGTCAAGAATCAGTCTCCTGAGTCTTGAATATGCCGGAGCATGGTCGGAGGAGCCATGAAATCAAAGGTCTGAGAATATCGGAGAGGGAATCGTCGAGGTCAGGCCTCGAAGCTTCGAACAACCCTGGCTTACTGGTGAAGATAGGTGAGTACCAACTATCCATGGCCTGAGAACTCATGGATTCCGGTGATCGGTGGTTGAAAAGGAGGTAGGAGGAGGCTAGGGTTTCAGAGAGTTTTTGAGAGGATTTGAGAGTGTTTGGGATTCAAAGATGGCGGGCCATGTGAGAATGAGGGATTAGGATAGGCCTTTTGGGGTTAAAAATGGTAAGGGGGATTTGTGGCCGTTGATCAAAATGATCAACGACCTGGATTAATCAATGGGAACCAGGCGGGTTTTAAACATTAGGTCGTGACCGGGTAAAATTGGACTTGTGCTGATTTAATTGGGGTAGAACTTGAGGGCTAAAATTGAAATCCAAATGGGCTATAATTGCAATGAAATGAGGCTAAATGTTAAATAGCCAGTTTTCACTTTTAATTTTATATAAAATAGTTAAAATGGGTTTTAAAACAAATTAAAAGCACTGAACTAATTAATAAGGTATAAGTATTAATTTAAAAATACTGGAAATAATTTGATAATTATGAAATGCTGTTAATTGTAAAATAGGTTATAATTGCAATTATAAGCAATTTAGCTTTTAAATACCAAATAAATTTGTACAAATATGCAAAAAAATCACCTTAATTATATTTTGGTGTAAATATGAGAAATAAATAAATTATTCACCGAAATAATAATTTTTGGAATAATTATTGAATTTTGCACTGCTAAAATAGACAATAAATTGATTTTAAAAGTCTATACAAATTTGAAAAAAAAACCGAAACACTTGGGCATGCTTATGTATGCATATATATGTTATTTTGAAAGTATTTTGAGTGTAAAAAATATTTAGGAAAAAATTGGGTATCAACACCAGCAGAGTTGCCATACTGTCGCGTCCCCTTTTATCCCTCCACAGAGAAAGGTCCGGGTTTCGACATTCATGGGGGTAATAACTCATTTACTTTTGGGAATTGGTTATTTGCAGAGTCTCCACCTAATGGGTTATGGTGCGTTAGGGCACCTATAGCTATTAACTCTTGGATTGGTTTGTATTACTAAAGATTAGGGTAAGGGCTTGAAATGACCTCGAGAGAAAGGTGTTAGGCACCCCTCTTGGTCCATAACTGTGGGTCCTGGTCGAACTTATATTTACGAATTAGTCCATTAACAAATAAATAGTTGAATCAAATAATTTGCAAGTAAAGCACGTTGTATAACTCAAAGATTTTGAAAAAGTTGGATACATATAAAACAAAGTTTTAAACAAAAGGAATTTTTGGAAAGGAGGAGTCCTATGTTGGTTAGCCTATAGGATCACCCCACACAATGTTCGGTAAACACTCCTCAATGAGGGGCTACACGTGACATTAGCGCATAGTCATCATATCCCATATCTACTTTTCTCACCCCTTTAGCGGTCATTAAAGCCCGTGTTGGTCAGTGATCTCTATTGCATACTGTTACCCATCCCTTCTTAATGGTCCTGGAGGAAATTTAGGACCCCTACGTATGGGTAGTTCTAGAAATACCCCTAAGGTTTAAAGGAGAAAACACTAAGGCGACAGGCAAGAAAAATTAGGACCTTAACACATAAGACAAAAAAGGAGCAATTAGAGGCTCAAGTTTACCTCCACAAACAATGCGCATAGGCAGCACGACTCAAACACAGATAAGGGCCTTTTGTTAAACAATATCCTAAGGCATGATGTCTAAGTGAATTATAAAGACATAGAAGATAGGCAGTTTATTTATAAACTCACAAGTAATGACCCTATCAGTTTGCCTACTAATTTTAAACCTGTTAAATCAGGACAATATTAAGTAACGGAAACAGTTTCCGAGTTACAGGATTTGAAAATGCCCTATAGGCTTGCCTACACGTGGAATAATGATAACTACGTTTTATATAGTAAAACAAGGCAGATTTTAAAACAGACTTTTGAATCCCTATAGGCATGCTCTCTAATGATAGCTTAAGTCAGTTTTTGAAAGAATTCATTTCAGGGAAAATAAACCACTAATTAAACTAGTTTCGAAGTGAACTAATCGTGGACTGGATTGATTTATTTGAACTAAAATAGTTTAAATCTATTGGCAAAATTTCTGGTGTTGTTCCCAATAGGCATGATATCTAATTGTTTAAGAGCTGATGTTAGAAACTTGTAGGCATGATAACAAATGAAAAACACATGAAAACACTCGTTATAACTGAAGTTAGATTGGATCATATCCAATAGGCATGACATCTACTTGTGAAGTTGATTTTAAGACCTATAAACATGATTTCTATTATTGGAATCACTTGAGACCTATAGGCATGATTTCTAACATGGTAAGGCAAACATATCAAAAATATAAAATCCTATAGGCATGATTTCTACTAGTATTACCCCACAAATATATAACTACCCACCCTTTTTGAATAGTTACTCCAATATTCATTTACAAATTATTATAGACCATATGAAATGAATTACATGAATAGGTAAACTAAAAAGAAGAAGTTATACTATAGGGAGCCTGAAGCATGCCCAAGTGATTTTCCAAGACCTCCAATAGCCTCAAATGCCAATTTCATAAACAATATCATTGTCTAGGTGCGTCAGAGTTCCCTAAGGATCTCAAGGATCCGGGGCAGTTCTCACACCTAGACTTGGTAACCAAATTGAGTAAGTGCAGTGTGGAAGGGCCAGCCTCAGTGTGCCAAAATTTAGAGGGTTCTTAAGAGGATCCCAATGCACAACACACACTGGAGGAGGAAGAACCTAGTGACTTAGGAGTAGAGTGAGAGTGCTTGACACAGTTTGAAAGGTTTTAGTGGGAAAACAAGGTTAAAGACATTTACTTGAAATGTAAATAAGAGGGTTATTTAGTAAAATAATTTTTGGGGAACAATCATATAACTCAACAAACAACAGGTCAGTCAAGCAAGTTCAGTAAACACTCAAGGAATAAGTCTCCACATAGGGTCAATTGGGGGTTGGGGACAAATAAGGCGGGTGTGATGAACACATAACATGCAGAAACCTTTGCCCTTAGTGCAGGTAGTAAGACATAGATTCAGGATGTATTAATTAGAACACAGTTACAGAACCAGAGATGCCTAGGGGGATTCATGGGAGTTGGGAGTTAGTAAAGTATAGGATTTTATACTAAACATGACTGAGTATAACATGCCCAACAAGTGCATACTAGAACTAGTAGACATGCATTAAACAAAGTAGAGTCAAGTTACTAGTTCATGAGAGCATGTTGAAGCAAAGAGATTAATTACATGTTGAACAACAAAACCATAGGTAAAAACAAATCAAGAACATGATGAACTGAAGTATTAAAAGAAACATATTGTTTTTGGGGCTTGAATTGAAATCAGAGCTACCCGTATAGAGATAGTAAACACAAAGTGAAGAACAGGAGAGCACAATAATTAACCTTGGCTTACAGCCGGCTAATTCAAATGGTAGCAAGTAACAAAGAAAGAAAGTAGAAAGCTTTTAGGGTGAGAGAGAGAGTTTTTGAACCAATATGTTCGTGTGTTTGTGTTAATGAGAGAGTAAGTATATATAGTAGTTCGAAACTAGATAAATAAGGCAAGAATCACAATAGTGCATTAATTATGGAACTCAGAATCAATTATAGCAAAATCATTACCAGCACTCCCATAATTTAAGGGAATTAGTTCAAACGGTAAGAACAAATAACAAATAAGGAAAGAAATCACTATATGACCAATAAGGAAAGACTTCAAATTCATTAAGTATGGGGTAAACAATTAAGGCTAAGTTCAGAAAACTTTAATTAAGGAGATAATCAGTAGGAATAAAATACTAATGCAGACAAGGTAGCAAATCAATCAATTTGAATAGAAAGAGTAGGAATCGAAGGTTTAAAGGAAGGTCTTCCAATCAAACCATGAAATAAGGAATCTAGAATCAATCAAAGAGAAAGTCATGATTCAGTGTTCAGCATATAAATAGCATAATATAAGAACAACCAGACATAGCAAACATGAAGGTTAAACAACACTGATAAAAAGAATCAAGTCTTGAACAGTCAAGATGGACACAAGCACATAGAAGTGATATAAGTTAGGCTAAGACTCAGCAAGGACATATTCGAGGCAAGATAGTCACAGAAACTCAAACAAGCAATGACCAGTCATGCTAATACACAGAACCAAACGAAGAAATCTAGAAAATATTCAACATAGGCGAATTAAGAAGGTAGTAAAATCATAGAATCAGTCAAAATATTCAAGAAATAAAAGTTTAAACATAAAGAATCAGTTTAAACAAAGTTTTTTAAAAGAAGTTCCGAAACCCTAATTTTAGAAGAAGACAAAAACAATTGAAATCACATTATTCTTGTAAGGGGTTCCAAGGAAAGTGTAAAACATTAAAGAAACAAACTCAAATTGTTCTAGATCTATACATATCTAGGAGATATAGGCAGAAATTAGGGTTTTAGAAGAAACCCATATAGAGATGAAAGAACCTGTCTAGAACCCCAAGGATTGTAACAAATACAACATGATTTTTCTCAAAATCATACTGGTGTAGCCAAGAACAGACAAGTGGCAAACCCTAGATGCAAGTAGGCGTGGCCTTAAGCCCTTGAACACCTTAGAGAAGGCAAGCATGACATGAGAGAAGCCATTGGAGACTTAGGAGTTGATAAGAGATCACCGGAGAAGACCGGGGAAGAGAGGTCAGCAGTTGAAGGGCTAGGGTTTGATTGAGTTACTGATAGAGGAGAGGAGATGAGAGAATACAAAGGCAGTGGGTTTGGGAGAATGAATTAGGGTTAGGGGTCGTTTAGAGTTAAAAAAGGCGAGAACGAACGAGGGTTGTTAATCTTTTAGATCAACGACCAGGATTTGATAGGTTTTGGGTTGGGTAGGGGTAATTAGGGTATGGTTCGGGTAATTTGATTAGAAATTGGTCTGAGGTTGGGTTAAAATTGAGGCTAAAATTGAAATGCAATTTGGCTATATTTTAAATAGCCAACTTAATCCCGTATAATTTATAATAAATAGTAAATAATTTCTACAAAATAATTTTATGTACTAAAATGATTTAAAATACATATTCAACATTTTAAAAATATAGAAGATAAAGTTTATGCATATAAATGTAATTATACATTAATAGGGCTAATATTATAATTATATGTAAATTAGCTTTAAAAATGCAAAATGCAATTATAAAAATGCACCAAAAATATTTTAACAATATTTTGGCATAAATATAGAATTTAGATGACTAAATTACCACAAATAATAATTTGAGGGGTAATTATTGGGGATTTTATGAGTAAAAGGGGAGGAAATAAATCAATTTAAAATCTTTAAAATTATAAAAACCTTGTGCATGCTTATATATGCATATGTATGCTATTTGGAAAGTATTTATACATATTAAAAATATATAGGGAAAATTGGGTATCAACACCAGTAGCAAGGAAAGGTCGTCCCAATATGATTGGAACCTCATAATCTACCTCACAATCCAAGATCACAAAATTAGTTGGTAAGATAAATTTGTCCACCCGGACAAGAATATCCTCAATAATACCCAATGGTCTCTTCATAGTTCTATCTGCCATATGCAATGCGGCCTCTGTTTCCCAATACCTAAAGTCTTGAAAATTGAGTAGGGCATCAAGTTGATACTTGCCCACAAATCACATAAAGCTTTTGCAAAGTCCACACTCCCAATGGTGCAAGGAATGGTGAAAGCACCGGGATCTTCTAGTTTCGGGGCCATTGAGTGCACTATTGCACTAACTTGGTGGGTCATATTGATAGTTTCACAATCTATAGATCTTTTCTTTGTCACCAAGTCCTTCATGAATTTAGCATAACCCGGCATTTGCTCTAGAGCCTCCACCAAAGGCACATTAATGGATAAGCTCTTCATCATGTCAATAAACTTCTTAAACTGATTCTTGTTTTTTTGCTTCGCGAGCCTTTGAGGATAAGGTGGAGGTGGCCTTGGCAAAGGAGCCTTGACTTTAGGCACAACCATTTCTGGTATGTCTAGTACGTGTTCCCTAGACGGGTTCACATCATTTTGAGTTTCCACCTCAGCATCTTGGATATCAATCCTCACTTTCTCATTCACGTTCTCATCAATAACATTTTCAACCACCAAAAGGAATCTCATCTTCTTGCAACTCAACTTTATCAGTCAAAATTTCTTTTTGTTTGGAGGCATTCACATCACCGCCTCGTCCACTTCTTGTAGTTACAACCATTACATGCTCGAAATTGTTCCCACCCATCGGGTTTACAACCGTATCACTTGGTAGAGCCGGCCCTCTTAGGGCGAGTATTCAAGGATTGTGAGATTTGGCCTAATTGAATATCCAAGTTTTTGATTGAAATATTGTTGGAAGCCAACTGAGCATCAGAGTCCGCATTCTTTTTCATCATCTATTAAAACATCATTTCAATTCTCCCTATTTCATTGTTGGAAGAACTAGGACCCTGGGATGGAAATGGGGGTGGATTGTTCGGTTGTTGATACATTGGGGGCATTTGAAAGCCTTGCCCCCAATTTCCTTGATTGCCATTGTTCCAACAACCTTGATTGTTGTTACCACCCCAGTTGTTGTTGCCATTCCAATTACCCTGATTGTTCTGATTGCCCCAATTAGAATTTTGGTTATTGTTCCCCCAATTACTATTCCCTTATTGTTGTTGATTGTCCCAATTGCCTTGGGGTATCCATTGTTGTTGGTTGGAAGAATTTCCCTTTGGCCCTGATAATTGTTCACATATTGCACCTCTTCATTCTACTCATCATAACCATCATCTTGGAATCTACACTATTATTGTTATATTGATACTGTCACGACCCAAATCGATGGGCCGCGACGAGCGCTTGAATCTTACCTATCAAACACCCCTAAGCATACATCTAAAATATGAACCTGAATAACATCTGCTGCATTACAAAATTAACATACGTGAAAGAAGCCTGCCATCAAGGCATATGTATGTATAAAGACAGAATACAGTCGGCGAGTCGGCAAGGCTGCTATAGACAACTATACATCAAAAACTGAAAACCGACAAGGCCACATATAACCCAACTAGACATATTGTCTACAGACCTTTAACAGAAACATAACTGTACAAAGACGGGACTGAGCCACGTCATACTCATATACATATATATGTACAAACGTATCGTACCAATATCAAAAGTAGCTCCAGATCAAATGGAGCATGCCAACTCTCGCTGATCAGGGATCCTAAGAAGGAGGACCGTCAGCTTGCCTACCTGCACCTACGGCATGAAACGCAGGCCCCGTGGAATAGGGCGTCAGTACGAAAAATGTACCGAGTATGTAAGGCATGGAAATTAGTATGTAATAGACATAGATGAAACATGGAATACTGAAACACATCTTTAAATATGAATAACTTTGTATATTTTGAAACGTTTATAACATCACGCACGTGCGTGTAAATGCCAAGCCATGAATAGGTATGGATTTACATAATATCATCAGCCTCTGAGGGCATCCTATCACATCATATCGGCCACTGTGGACAAAGTCATAATCGTATACCAGCTGATCAAGTGGTGGTGCGTATATAACGCCATAACCATTCCCATATCCTATATACATACATACATACATACATACTATATATATATATATATATATATATATATATGTCCCATATACATATATATACATACATATATACGCGTATATAACGCCGTTTGAATACATACATATATATGCGTATATAACACCATTTGAATACATACCCATATATGCGTATATAACGCAGTTTGAATCATATTTCAGCCACTGTGGGCAACATCATCATCATATACCAGCTGACCAAGTGGTGATGCGTATATAACGCCGTAACCTTTTCCCATATCCCATATAAATATATTTACAAATATATGTGTATATAACGTCATCTGGTCATGGGTCAATGCACATGTACGAAATGCATGAAAAATACGTAATAATCTCAATATTCCTTCCGGATAAATTTTTCCAACTGCGTATTATTTTGAGACCCATGAACAGAAGAAAATAATAATTCTCATGGGGAATCAAGAATATAGTCACCCCTACTATTTCTAAGAATAGAATAATTTATAGAAACCGTGTATTTGCTCGTTTCTTTCGCATAATCTAAGCCATGCCAAAAGAAAGAAGGGAGGGCCTTAACATACCTGAATATTATGGTACTTGTAGTGGGTTTCACCCAAATATCTTATCCTCAAGATATTTTTGACTGTCAATTCTTGATTATCAAAGTTCGGGTAGAAAACGAATTGAGATTGTATATACTTAAGTTGGTAAATAGTTAGATTTAGTTGCTGACTTGAAAACTCACCTTGGCATTATATCTGATTTAGTATGATTATTTGCCTTCCTTGTTAGACCAAGCTATGGACGCGATTTATGAAAAACTCTTTTGCTACTGAAAAGTGGAAAAAGGAAAAGCTTTAGGAACACTCCTAAGTTCTAATTGTAGGAGATAGAGTAATATTCTGATTTTGGTGTTATTTGATTGTCGGGATGAGATACAAAATGAGTGTCGTTTGTTTATTCACTTGTTTGACACCTAATCATGAAGACTAAGGAGTTATTCCATTAGTTTTGTCACTTTCTGCCACGTTTTTGGAGGGGTTGGGTGGAGATTATAAATTTTTATCCACTTATTAGTTAACTGGGTAATGTTCCGTTACCTGGTAATTAATCAATTACCCGCAAAATTTGAAAATTATTCCCCACTTACTTAAAAGATTACTCTCTTTTAACATACCTTGTACACCTTAGTAGCATGGCCATGTAGTACCTTGTATGGTACTAATTCATAAATATCGGGTAATTTAGCTCGGGCCGTATTTTACCCCAATATGCCAAACTTTGACAAACATTTGTTTTCTTCGATATTACTTACCCTCTTACCTTCACGAATTTACTCATCACTTATAATCCCCAAATAATCTTTTCCTTGGACTGATGTCAATTACCTTACGACAAATTCAACGTAAAATACTGCAGGGCACAACACTGTCGTAACTTATTACTGTGAAGCGTAACATCTCTGCAATGTAATACTGTGGGACGTAATATTGCGGGGTGTAACATCATTCCCCCCTTTGGAACATTCGTCCACGAATGTTGACTGATGCTCTTAGCATTTTCGTAACTTTAGCTCTTGTGATTACTTTAATACTCTTCTTTCCGTTCAAGCAGTTGCTCTGTGAATAAATTCAAAGTCTAGGGTATTCCCTCCTTTAGTCTTTTCATATTATGACCTGTGGTCGAAATCTTCCTAATCTTGCAACTGTTGTTACCTCCTGTCATGCAACCTGTATGAACCTGGCTTTGTAAGTGCACTTATGCGATTCGTCTTTTCTTTTTCCTTTTATCTTTTAGTCAATATCTAGGACTTACTTTGTATATACAAGGCTTAATAGGATGCCTCTCTGGGCCTCTATCAGTGTACTGAAGTCCTTTGCTCGATACTTTATAGAACTTGCGAATAGGGCCATATCACATTTCATAGATCTGGTTACCCATTCATATGACTTTACTGCATTTATATGGGTTATACTATACCATAATTTTTCTGCTTCAGTCTACCTTTACTAAGGTATTCTTACCAAGTTCCCAGTTACTTTTGTTGCCTATCCTTTAGGTATAAATCTCAGTCCTTCAAAGCTCCTTCATTCCCGTTCGTCTTAAGAATGGCGGCCTAATCTCATCTCATACTTTGTCAATATTAACAATGGGCACATCGGTTTGGGTCTTCTCTATTCTCTTAACTAGGTTTCTCAATACTTAAAAACCATAGGTTGGAAGATATGCTTCTGACGATGTCGCTATCACGGTTATTAGATCTCCGTGCTTATAGTTTTCTATCCGAAGTATGGACTATTCACGATCTTCTGCCTTTAGATATCTCGTACGTTGTTCACCTTTTCTTTACTTACCTTAAAATCTCGTATCGTATCGTATCTTCTATCTCTTTTCTGACCTCCCTTCCACCTAGGTGTAATTCACGTCCATAACTTGAAGCTCTATTATAATACTCGCACCTCTGGTATATATATAATTCGGTAGGAGCTTTGTACTGACTTCTTATGAGGCTAGTATTCTTCAGTTGGCTTCATCATAGAGCTATTATAAAATATGGCTACTGTACTATCTTTCTTATACCTCTGCTACTTAACAGTGATCCTGAGGTCTATAATTCTCTTGGTCCCTTCCGTTTTACTTAGTTAATGTAACTCTTTAGTCTGCTTTTCTTTCTAATGAGCCTTTATGTAGGCTTAAGCTATCTTCTGATCTGTGGCTCATGGTATCAATTATTACCTTAAATTTTCATGGGCATTATGGAATATCCATGATACAATCTTCTAACAATTCAATCCTTTTGCTATGCCCTGGGCTCAATTCTTTCTTTTAACTTATATCGGAGTGTTCTATGATTATGTGATTGTCAACAATTATGCTGCCTGGATAATGTTCCAATGTCTTGAGTGTATCTATAACGTACTAACTCTGAATCATTGATCAAATAATTCTTCCATTTCATCTTAGTTTTCTTTCAATGTGAGCTATTACTTTTCTTGGTCTTTCTGCCCCTTTGTTGCGTCCATACTTGGATTATCTTAGTGCCCACACTTGCAAGAGTATCTATACAACTCATATGATCTCAGATATTACTTTTAATTCTTACTTCCCATTCATTAGCCACGGTAGATGCCACTTTCCTTTGGAGTGCTTACAATGTTGTTGTACGACTGTTGTTACACGACCATTTCCTCTTTAGGTCATTGTGCTTGGGTTGAAGCCTTCTTCCTTATTTCCTCAGCTAGTCTTTTATTGTAGTATTTAGGTAGAAACCTTGACTCTCATAAAGTTGTGATCTTATTACGGATCTTTTGATGTCCTTCCTTGCCTATGCTTATTCGTAGTTACTTACCTCCACGCCCTTGTGCTTGTAGGGTTGCTTGTGAACTGATATTTTGATTGTCTCCCTAGTGGTACTCTCTTTTATTCCCATAACATTCATATGGTACCTTTAACTACCCTGACTCCTCTCTAAATATATTTCAAGTATTATAATAACATTACTGCGAAACTGAATTCACTATATTGGGTTTTACTACGTTTATCTTGCACGATCTTTTGATTCCTTTGTAACCTCATGTCTAGCCGTAACTAGGACCTTCCTTAATTAACTGCTAACTACTAGTTGGCCCATTCTCATATAAATATTTCACATAATAATTCTTGGGTTATTTCCTTTGTCTTAACTTACGTCTCGCTCTGGCTCCTTATTTATTCATAACATTCCAGCAGGAACACCTCACTTCTTCTCCTTAAAGTCGTGTTTGCATAATGTTCTGGGATCGTAGCCTTTCTGTAGGCTTTGAATAGTGCGATCTCATCCCTTTCCTATTTTTATTGCATTCTTCCTTTGTCATTTCGTAGCTACTAGAACCACTTAATTTTAACTTAACACCACATCACTCCATATTCCCCCTTTAGGGGTGTACTAAAAGCTGAAGCCACGAGTATCTACCTATAGATGTTTTACCTCTTTATCATTGGCGTCCTTTCTCAACATCAATGATCCTTACTCGCCTTGCGACAATCCTTCTGTACCAAGGATGACAAATTCCCTTACTCGCGAGAGTGACACATAGCATAACTGGAACATACAGTCTCTTAAGCTTAATTTTTCTCACATTGTTTGCTCTAGGGAAGCATCTCCCTGGATGAATATTCTTTGAATTCATTGTGAATCTTCTTCTGTGGTCCCTTCTATTACCGCTGGAACGAAATCTGAAATTCCCATGATGTCGAGTACTTTTTAATCATGCAGTCCCAAATTCATATTTGGTTTATCTTATTTACCAATCCATACTGATTTCTGTTACTCTAGGGATTAACTCTCCCCTCTGGTAGTTGTGGTGGAGTCACGAACTTATTTCTCAAAACGAGGATATAACCTTATGGCCTATATTCTTTCGTTTCCTTAAGGCCCATCACCTTTCGTCTCTTCCTTCATTGGACTATAGGTTCTGTAATACTCTAGCGTTTTTATCCATGTATCACACCTTATTCATAATGCTTCTTTATCTCTCTTCCCATTATTCTGCTAATATTCTGCATATCCCTTTTCTTGTGAAAACTTTATTACGACATTATTTCGCTCTTAGCTTTCCATTGTTCTATTTAGTGGCTCTTCGAGTTGCTAAACGTTCTCACTTTACTAGAGACGCGAGCTACATTAGGGTAATATGTATCCCTTCAAGGCTTATAGTGCATGTCTTTGTAGCACTCATATCCGGCTGCACTTTTTCAGAGTGCACCATCTGGTGTCTCATAAGGAGATCTATTAACATATTTGCAATATCCTTCGGAAATTTCAACTGACGCAAATAATTCATACATCATATCTTCTTATACTACTTTTGTTAACGCCTATAGGGCATATCTGGAAGGGGTGCGACTAAATGTATATACCTTTGTTACTATCGAATATAACTCAAAAAGCTTATGTTCCTCTGCCTCAATTATAAATGTTGTTAACCTTCATCAACTGGGTACCTCGTATCCTTTTTCACCTTGCTCCTTTTATTTGCTGAAACTTGTACTTATCTTCTCTATCTCTCATTGTCCTTCATCATAAATATGGATAATTATTCTTGCCTTATGGCTTCTTATCAGGAAGCTTACACCTTTCAGTACACTCATGATCTGCTAAAAACCTCACATTTACTTATCGTAGGCATCATAGAAAAATCCAATTGCTCTGACTCAGCTCTTCCACAATTATCTCTCCTTCCAACCTTTTTTCCGGATGTAGGTATCGTCTTATTACGAATAAAATAGAATTTCGAAACTTGAATTCTTATAAGTGAGCTCTACCACACGATCTAGAGTAAGAATAAAGAGTGACAATCTTAAATGCCCTGTAGCCTCCTGCTTATAAGTGTGTTGCACGACATACCCATAAACAAGACTCTACTAGACACGGCTTGTAGACATCCCTAGGAAAGAACTGCTCTGATACCACTTTTGTCACGACCCAAACCGATGGGCCGCGACGGGCGCCTGATTCTTACCTATCAAACACCCTTAAGCATACGTCTAAAATATAAACCCGAATAACATCTGCTGCATTACAAAATTAACATACGTGAAAGAATCCTATCATCAAGGCATATGTACGTATACAGACAGAATACAGTGGACGAGCCGGCAAGGTTGCTATAGACAACTATACATCAAAAACTGAAAGCCGACAAGGCCACATATAACCCAACTAGACATATTGTCTACAGACCTCTAACAGAAACATAACTGTACAAAGACGGGACTGAGCCACGTCATACTCATATACATATATATGTACAAACGTATCGTACCAATATCAAAAGTAGCTCCGGATCAAATGGAACATGCCAACTCTCGCTGATCAGGGATCCTAAGAAGGAGGACCGTCAGCTTGCCTACCTGCACCTGCGGGCATGAAACGCAAGCCCCGTGGAATAGGGCGTCAGTACGAAAAATATGCTGAGTATATAAGGCATGGAAATTAGTACGTAATAGACATAGATGAAACATGGAATACTGAAACACATCTTTAAATCTGAATAACTTTGTATATTTTGAAACGTTTATAACGCCATGCACATGCGTGTAAATGCCAAGCCATGCATAGGTATGGATTTACATAATATCATCAGCCTCTGAGGGCATCCCATCACATCATATCGGCTATTATGGGCAAAGTCATAGTCGTATACCAGCTGATCAGGTGGTGGTGCGTATATAACGCCATAACTATTCCCATATCCCATATACATATATATACATATATATACGCGTATATAACGCCGTTTGAATACATATATATATATATATATGCGTATATAACGCCATTTGAATACATACCCATATATGCGTATATAACGACGTTTGAATCATATTTCAGCCACTGTGGGAAACATCATCATCATATACCAGCTGATCAGGTGGTGATGCGTATATAACGCCGTAACTTTTTCCCATAGCCCATATACATATATTTACAAATATACGCGTATATAACGTCATCTGATCATGAGTCAATGCACATGTACGAAATGCATGAAAAATACGTAATAATCTCCATATTCCTTCCGGATAAATTTTTCCAACTGCGTATTATTTTGAGATCCATGAACAGAAGAAAATAATAATTCTCATGGGGAATCAAGAATATAGTCACCCCTACTATTTCTATGAATAGAATAATTTATAGAAACCGTGTATTTGCTTGTTTTTTTCGCATAATCTAAACCATGCCAAAAGAAAGAAGGGAGGGCCTTAACATACTTGAATATTGTGGTACTTGTAGTGAGTTGCACCCAAATATCATATCCTCAAGATATTTTTGACTGTCAATTCTTGATTATCAAAGTTCGGGTAGAAAATGAATAGAGATTGTATATACTTGAGTTGGTAAATAGTTAGATTTAGTTGCTGACTTGAAAACTCACCTTGGCATTATATCTGATTTAGTATGGTTATTTTCCTTCCTTGTTAGACCAAGCTAAGGACGTGATTTATGAAAAACTCTTTTGCTACTGAAAAGTGGAAAAAGGAAAAGCTTTAGGAACACTCCTAAGTTCTAATTGTAGGAGATAGAGTAATATTCTGATTTTGGTGTTATTTGATTGTCGGGATGAGATAAAAAATGAGTGTCGTTTGTTTATTCACTTGTTTGACACCTAATCATGAATACTAAGAAGTTATTCCATTATTTTTGTCACTTTCTGCCAAGTTTTTGGAGGGGTGGGGTGGAGATTATAAATTTTTATCCACTTATTAGTTAACCGGGTAATGTTCCGTTACCTGGTAATTAACCAATTACCCGCAAAATTTGAAAATTATTCCCACTTACTTAAAAGATTACTCTCTTTTAACATACCTTGTACACCTTAGTAGCATGGCCATGTAGTACCTTGTATGGTACTAATTCATAAATATCGGGTAATTTAGCTCGAGCCGTATTTTACCCCAATATGCCAAACTTTGACAAAAATTTGTTTTCTTCGATATTACTTACCCTCTTACCTTCACGAATTTACTCATCACTTATAATCCCCAAATAATCTTTTCCTTGGACTGATGTCAATTACCTTACGACAAATTCAACGTAAAATACTGCAGGGCGCAACACTGTCGTAACTTATTACATTGAAGCGTAACATCTCTGCAATGTAATACTGCGGGACGTAATATTGACGTAATATTGCGGGGTGTAACAGATACGAACTCCCTTGGTACTATTGACCTCTTTGTCTTCTTCTATTCACTAACATGTTGACACCCTCCATAGCATTTACTTGGCATGGATTTTGAACCTGCTGTAACCGTGCCTTTGCTAGCTGGTTCATTGTTGTTGTCAGCTCTGCTATTGCCTGCCCATGATCATATAGCTCTTTGTGTAAGTGAGTGACCGTGAGGTCACCCTGTGGTACATTGACTCTACTTTTCCAAGCGGAGGATGTGTCAGCCATCTCATCAAGAATGTCACAAGCCTAATCATAAGACAGCTTCATGAAATTACCCCCAACAAGTTGGTTCACTATGCACTGATTTATTGTGTTAATGCCCCGGTAGAATGTCTGTTGTGTTATTGCCTCAGTCATATCATTGTTGGGACATTCCTTTACCATGGTTCTGTATCTCTCCCATATCTCATGTAATGGTTCAGTGGGATCCTGCTTGAAAGATAAGATCTCATCCCTCAATGCTGCCATGTGCCTCGACGAGAAAAACATTGCAATGAATTTATCCTCCAACTCTTCCCAAGTAGTGATGGAATGGTTGGGAAGTCATTCAAGCCAATCCAATGCCTTTACTCTAAGTGAGAAAGGGAATAATCTCAACCGAAGTGCATCCTCATTAGTTTGCTTGCTCCCCCAATAGGTATCGACGAAACCCTTGAGATATTTGTAAGCATTCTGATGGGGAGCACCCGTGAAATACCCTCGCTGCTCCAAAAATGTCAACATCACATTTGTAATTTGAAAATTACCAGCACGGATACGTGGTGGGACAATTGCACTAGCATATCCTTGGTTGGGAAGCACTCGAGTAGCCACTCTTGGAGATAGTGGGGGAGGGTCTGGAACATTATCATTGGCCTGGTGGCCTCTCCTTTGTCCTTGAGGTATAATAGTAACCTCATTATCAATATTGTTATCTACCTTCTCCCCCGACGGAAGATCTCCAATAGGTGCTGATGTTTTAGACTTCAATATCACACAAGAGGGGGGTGATTTGTGTGGTACCCAATTTTCGCTTAACTAAACTATAGAAGAACCTGGTTCTTCTATGTGTTCCAACTACTACTGTTTGTGGAATAATACGTAAAGAAAATAAAGAACACAGAGATTTTTACATGGAAAACACCTGGCTTAACGGGTGAAAAAACTACGACCTACTACTCAGTAGGATTTTCCCAAACTTCCCCTAAATCACTGAGCCAAAACAACATTTACAAAACTCTTTGTAAACCCAAGGATTACCTCTAATCCCATTGTGGCACACAACCTCAACTGTTGCGACAACTTCAAGTTAACTCTAACTTAAACACTCTAGGTACCTAATATAATTGCTTCTATGAAAGTTGAAAGGTACAATGTAAAATCACCTACTACAATTGAACTAGAATAAAAGATAGACACATGGAAGTGGTACTTCTATCTCGTTCAAGTAGCTTCAGGATTGCACACTCAAATCACACATAAATTGCTTGCAAAATCGCCTTGCTCTTTTGCTCTCAATTTAAGTTTAACTTTTGCTTATGTGCATTGCCTATAAAAGGAAACAACACTGATATTTAAGAGGTTAGTAATTAGAGATTGACTGGGATTCAAATGCTACTCGTCTATAATAGAAGAGTTCAAGGTGATCTCAAACTCTAACACTATCTTCTTCTTAAACAGTGTTCTCTTCATGTAAGGAGTCTTTCTCTCTTTATCCAACATGCAACCTTTTCGATCAGATCAGGAGATATTGCTTCTTGATAAGTTAGATTTATCTCCTTCATGTGCATCTCACATGTACAAGTTGATCATGATTGTATTTCACAAGATGGACATGGTCTATGGCTGATTTCTTTTGTTAGTTTTCAAAACTTCAGTTGTTCTTGAGCCAACAAATTCCCCCTTTTTGATGATGACAAACTTTATTCTTTTTACTTACTTGGATCCTATAAGAACTCAGCTTAACCATTAATACAAAGTTTAGAAAATTCACTTATCATCAAGGACCAGGTTAATTAGGTTATAAATATCACTTATTTAGAATGTGTAAAGCACAATATCTCTTCCCACTTTTGGCATCATCGAAAAGTTGCATACAAAGTGTGAGTCCTAGATTTTAATAAGTACGCATGGCCACTAGGGCAACTGCAAGTGCAATCATGGTTTAATCATCAGTAATCAAGAAAACATATTTAAACTATCAAGGAAAGATTAACATTGAACAAGAGCAAAAATAGTAGATATCATTGATAGAAGATATGTTGCTACCACAATCCACAACCAAAAAGTAAAAAACATTTAAAGCATGAGAAAAAAGAAAGAAAATTCCCTAATCTGGGTCACTAAAGGTACTAGACAGGTTCAGGAGATAAAGGCTAGAATTCCTAAAGCTTGGGGGAGCTACATGGTTGGTTATGGGCTTAGAGAAGATTCAACATATTGTGAAGAATTCCATCATTCTTCTCCCTTTTTCTTGGTGAGCTCAGTTCTGAGAGCATCCCTCTCAGATTCCACCTCATCCATATGAGGCTTGAGCCTAGCTATCTCAGCATCCTTGGCTTCACTTTCCTGAACAAGAGCCCTAACTTTACTATTGATACGAGTCTTCTTGGATGAACCAGGTTCATTTGGGATGGCACTAAATAAATAGTCACAAGCAAGCAGAGTATTAATACAAAAAGTGGTCCTTGCTTGAGGCCATTTCCATTTTCTTCAGATGCACATTGCACCTATCCAGAACCGTAGTCAGAATAAAGCCATAGGGGGTAGCATGATCCTTGGAGCCATTGATGACCCTGTCTAGTAGCTTGATGATGAATGCATGCCAATTAATTTGCCTTCCACTTTCCAGGCACTCCATCAGAACTAAGTCCATATAATTTGCAATATGCCTTCTCTCCTGCCTGGGCAGTAGGCACTTGTTGACAAACTCAAAAATGATTTTGTGTTGTGGACTCATTTCACTATTCTGAACAGCCCTAGCCTCATTTACATCTGCATCATCACATAACTTCCTAGTAATTTCAAGGGCTGGAGGAAGGGAGTCAAGGCATGGCCACCTTTGCCTTGTATAGTCATCAAACCCTTCAGAGGGTATGTTAAGGATCTCTCCTAGCTTTTTTGCATCAAAGCTCACTTGAACTCCTTTCACCAGGCTGCTAACTCTACTATCCTTAACCTCTTCATTTGCCATGAACTCAACGATCTCATTCCTGGCTAGCCTTCCATCCATCTGAAGGACCATGCCTTTCCAGCCCTGAGAAGCTAGGGCATCCATCAGTCTCATCATTCCTAGTTCCACCAGGTCTTTCAGCAATCTACCCTTCAAAATTTTTCTTTTGCCAAACATGGAAAACTTGTCTTGTTCACCACTAGACTCATCTTCTTCTTCTTTTTCACCACTCCATTCCTCATCTTCAGAAATTCTAACTTGTTTACTTTTCACTGCATACCTTGTCCTCTTGGCTAATGAGGGTTCAGCAGCCTCAGACTCAGAGGAAGACTTCTTGGAAGAAGTCTTGGGCTTTTTGGGCTTGGGGGTCTGAACCTCCACTATTGGAACTTCCTCCTAATGGACCTGTTCCATCTCCTCAATATCAACAGGTTCTGAGGACTCTACAGCCTTACCATTTCCTTTAATAATCCTTTTCTTCTTACTTTCAGCCAGAGCCTTTTGTAGATCACTCTCACTCTGTTTCACCCTGCTTCTGGTGGCTCTTACCTTTGGCAAGGAAGTTTTAGTAGTTGTTGGGGATGAAGCCTTTCTTTTCTTGGAGGGTTTAGAGGCACTGGGGGATTTTGGTGTGAGAGTTCTTCTTTTCTTTGGATTATAACTTGCCCCAACCTTTTTCAACAGATCTGCTATGGTCTTTTCAGTTGATGAACTAGGTTCATCTCCTTGTGCGCTTAGATTAACTAACCCTTCAGTAGCTTCACCAGAACTACTTTCCCCTGACTTCTTACCACTCTCTTCAACATTTTCTTATTCAACCCTATAGATAGCAGGTACAAACAAATTAGCAGTGGGTGGATGATCAACTACTCTTTTCCCTTTTCCCCTCTCGTCACCACATGAACCCTCTCTCTCTTTTTCTTTTCAGATTTCTTTTTACCTCCACTCCTTCGTAACTCAAGTAATTCCACCCTGATAGGCCCAAACAGAACAAACCTAGTTTCTAAATTCTTTGTCAAAGAAGAACTTACCTTAGAAGGAGATTCTTGAGCCTTCTCCGAGTCAGAAGACCCGGGTCCTTCCCCCTCACTAGCAGATTTGTACGACTTAGAATCAGGGTTAGAGTCAGAGTCTTGGACCTCGCTTTCCTTTAATTTCTCATTCAATTTATTTGAAATAACCCCAGAAGCTACTATTTTTCGAGCAATCATTTTTACCCTTCTCAGCTTGGGTTTGGGAGACATGCTAGGTGGATGAGGGGTAGATGAATTAGTGGGTAGTGGAGTAGTTCCAGGGTCATCTTGTGGGTTTGTCATTATCGTTGATTTCTTGATAGAATTGGTGAGTTAGAACTTTGGAGAAGAAAGCAATTGAAAGTGAAGAGGGGTTTTTGACGGTTTAGAATTATGAAGATGGCAAGAGGTAATGATGGTATTAAAGAGTAATACACATTTAATGTATAACGGCAACTTTAATAGTGGTCAATTAGAGGTCTAATCAACCTAAAATATCAAGTTTGAATGAGCGGTTAAGCTTCCTTAGATTTTAGGCAAATTTTGTTGTTTAGAGTTCTAATGCTGACGGAACTGGTTCAAAACCAATGGATAGAATTTTTTAAGGAGTTGAACAATTGTAGGACATTAGCTCATGATTTAAATATTTATATTTCTAATTGTGCAGAGTATAGAAAACAGACCTTAGCATTCAGATGAACCCATATTGATGAACCAGGTTCTTCATTTAGAATTCTCTTGACCATGCCTTAATTTACCATAATAGAGAAAATTTTGTAAGAGATTCAGTGAGTCATATTAACACATGTCATAGGAGTATACTAATTACAGTATGAATCTGAGTAAAAATTAATCTAGATATTTACACAAGTTCAGATTTCCTAGACAAAAATATCCTTTTTTTCATTTTTCACATTTTTTTCAATTTTTTTTCATAGTGCATTCTGAGCTGGTCCTATTAGGTGATCTTAATCATCCCTAATTCCAACCTGTTTTACTCAAAGTTTTCTCTACTTAGTGCTTTAGTAAAGTTGTTAGCAATTTAATTATCGGTAGTACATAATTCCATGGAGATCAATCCTTTCTAATAGTTATCTCTTAAGAAGTGGTGTCTAACATCTATGTGCTTAGTCCTCTTATGATGAATAGGGTTCTTTGTCATACTTATAGTACTAGTGTTATCACATAAGATAGGAATGCAACCAACCTCAATGCCAAAATCTATCAGCTGTTGTTTGATCCACAACAATTGAGCACAACAAGAGGCAGCAATAACATATTCAGCCTCAGCAGTGGATATGGCCACTAAATTATGCTTTTTAGTGGCCCATGATACAAGACATGAACCAAAAAAATGAGCCATACCTCAGGTGCTCTTCCAATCCACAAGGAAACCTACATAATTAGCATCAGCATAATCTACTAGATTGAAATTACTACCTTTAGAGTACTAAAGACACAGATCAGTAGTGCCTTTCAAATATCTCAGTATCCTCTTGACAGTAGTCAAGTAAGATTCCTTTGGATTAGCCTGAAAATGAGCACAAAGCCCTACACTGAAAACTATGTCAGGTCTGCTGGCAGTAAGATACAAAAGTGAACCAATCATACCCCTATACAACTTCTGATCAACAGATGAACCAGGTTCATCTATGTCTAATTTAGTGGCAGTTGCAATGGGGGTGTCTATTTCCTTTGATTCATCCATTTTAATCTTTCTGGTCAACTCTTTTGCATATTTCTACTGATGGATCATGGTTCCATTTGAGTTTTGTTTAATCTGTAAGCCTAAGAAAAGGTTAAGCTCACCCATCATACTCATTTCAAACTCACTCCCAATTAATTTGGCAAAATCCTTACTTAGTTTGTCAGTGGTTGCCCTAAGAATTATGTCATCAACATATATTTGTACCACAAGAAGATCCTTACTTTTTTCCCTTAAGAATAGAGTACTGTAAAATTTACCTCTTTTGTAGCCATGTTCAAGCAGGGATTTGGACAATCATTCATACCATACTCTAGGAGCCTGCGTGAGTCCATAGAGAGCCTTGTCTAATTTGTACACATGATCAGGACATTCCTTGCTCTCAAACTTTGGCGGTTGTTTAACAAACACTTCTTCTTTTAGGTAGCCATTCAGGAAGGTACTTTTGACATCCATCTGATGAAGAGTGAATTCCATGTGTGCTGCAAAGGCTATGATGAGTCTTATTTCCTCTAGTCTTGCAACTGGAGCAAAGGTCTCATCATAATCTATACCCTCCTCTTGGCTGTAACCTTAGACCACCAGTCTTGCCTTATTTCTTGTAACTGTTCCATCTTCGTCAAGCTTGTTTCTAAAGACCCATTTTGTGCCAATTACTGATCTGTCCTTGGGTCTTGGAACTAGATGCCAAACTTTGCTTCTCTTGAACTAGTTGAGTTCATATTGCAATGCACTTACCCAATATGCATCCTGCAAAGCTTCAACAATATTTTTAGGTTAAATAAGAGATAGGAAAACATCAAAAGCACATAGATTCTTTAATTGTGATCTAGTTTTAACTTTAGAGGTTGGATTAGTAATTATGTTCTCAATGGGATGAGAACTTTAATACTTGTGAGGTTTCACAGCCAACTGATTTCTGCTTGATGTTTCTCCCATGTTTTGTTGATGAGGAACAGGGTCATGAACAGGTTCTTCTAGGGGATTGGTTTCAGTTCCCCTTTGATCTTTTCCCCCTAACAGGTTTCCTTGGATGAAAGAACCTGTTCCATCACATGTTCCTTCTTTTGGTGCCACTTTAGCTTGAGCTGAGACTTCACTCAAATCTTTTACCAGCCCAATAACTTCATCTTCATGTTCCTGTCTCTCAGAAAGAATATTTGTTTCATCAAAAACTACATATACACTTTTTTGTACACACAAAGTTCTTTTATTAAACACTTTATAAGCTTTGGTATGTGAAGAATATCCCAAGAATACTCCCTCATCACTTCTGGGATCAAACTTACCTAGGGAGTCCTTTCCATTATTGTGCACAAAGCACTTGAATCCAAATTCTCTAAGATGAGATATATTTGGTTTTCTCCCTTTAAGTAACTCATAGGGAGTCTTCTCTACAAAAGGTCTGGTCATGCATCTATTAATGATATAACATACAGTGTTTACAGCCTCTGCCCGGAAGCTATATGGCAGTTTACTAGAAAGAAGCATAGTCCTAGCCATAACTTCAAGAGCCATGTTCTTTCCTTCAACTACTCTATTTTGTTGAGGAGTCCTAGGGGCAGAGAAATTATGATCAATACCATGCTCATCACAAAAATCAGCAAACTTAGCATTTTCAAATTCAGTTCCATGATCAGACCTGTTTGAAGCAAGTTGATTACCTAGTTGTTTCTGAATTTTTCTAACAAAGGTAGTAAACATGTCAAATGCTTCATCCTTAGATGTTAAGAATAATACCTAGGTAAACCTAGAATAATCATCAACAAGTACCATCACATATTTCTTACCACCTCTTCTCAATGTTCTCATTGGACCATAGACATCCATATGAACCAGTTCCAACATCCTGGTTGTGCTTACCATTTTCTTGCTTTTATAGGATCATCTTACCTGCTTCCCCCTTGCACAGGACTCACAAACTTTATCTTTCTTGAACTTGATTTTAGGTAACCCTATCACCAGGTCCTTGGAGACTAATTTGTTGAGTTGATTCAGACATGCATGACCAAGTCTTTTGTGCCACAGGAGGGGATCATTGTCCAACACACTCAGGCACGCGAGTTCATTTTCTGAAAGAGTGGACAAGTCTACAATGTAAATATTGTTAACTCTTTTTCCCTGCAAAACAATCTTGTCAGTGGTAAGATTAATCACAAAGCATTTGGTAGAGGTAAAGGCTACAAGGTTACCTCTGTCACACAGTTGTGATACTCTGATTAGGCTATATTTCAAGCCATTTATCAAGTAGACATTCTCAATAGAATGTGAGTCTGTCTTACCTATCTTTCCAACCCCAATAATCTCACATTTCTTCCTATTTCCAAAGGAGACATTACCTCCTTTTAAGAGTGGCAGGAACCGGTTCTTGCTTCCAGTCATATGTTTTGAGTAGCCACTATCCATGTACCATATTTGACTACTTCCCGTCACTTGGACCTTCAAAATGAAATCTGGGGTTAGTCTTAGGAACCCAAACTAGTTTGGATCCCTTTCCATAGGCAAAAGGTTTAATTAAATTCCTTTTGTCCCACCCAGGCAGCCTAATTTCTCTTGAATAAATGTTTTGTTCTTTTGACTGGCCTTTTCTTTTAGGACCCCAAAAGAAAGTACCTCACTCTTCCTGAAAAACAAAATCTGCACACACTGTGGCAAGACTGGTCATTACAAGAGGGGGGTGTGATTTGTGTGGTACCTAATTTTCGCTTAACTGAACTATAGAAGGACCTGGTTCTTCTATGTGTTCCAACTACTACTGTTTGCGGAATAATAAATAAAGAAAATAAAGAACACAAAGATTTTTACGGGGAAAACACCTGGCTCAAAGGTGAAAAAACCACGACCTACTACTCAGTAGGATTTTCCTAAACTTCCACTATAGTCACTGAGCCAAAACATCATTTACAAAACTCTTTGTAAACCTAAGACTTAACTCTAATCCCGTTATGGCACACAATCTCAACTGTTGTGACAACTTCAAGTTAGCTCTAACTTGAACACTCTAGGTACCTAATACAATTGCTTCTATGAAAGATGAAAGGTACAATGTAAAATCACCTACTATAATTGAACTAGAATAAAAGATAGACACTTGGAACTAGTTCTTCTATCTCGTTCAACTAGCTTCAGTATTGCACACTCGAATAACACATAAATTGCTTGCAAAATCGCCTTGCTCTTTTGCTCTCAAATTAAGTTAAACTTCTGCTTATGTGCATTGCCTGTAAAAGAGAACAACACTAATATTTAATAGGTTAGTAATTAGAGATTGACTGGGAATCAAATGATACTCTTCTATCTCAGAAGAGTTCAAGGTGATCTCAAACTCTAACACTATCTTCTTCTTAAATTGTGTTCTCTTCATGTAAGGAGTCTTTCTGTCCTTATCCAATATGCAACCTTTTCGATCAGATCAGGAGATATTGCTTCTTGATAAGTTAGATTTATCTCCTTCACGTGCATTTGACATGTACAAGTTGATCAAAACTTCACCTGTTTTTGGGCCAATAGGTGTGTTGTTTGCTACCATTTTGTACTTGAATTTGCGACATACACAAATTAGTAATGCAGAAGGAAAGAAGAACAATACACAAAACTATTCAGATAGATAGCCAAAACCGTTAGCTCCCCGACAACGGCACCAAAAAGTGATCGGAGCCAACCCTACACCACTACAAATGGCGAGAGCGGTCGAAGCACCTTTTACCCGAGATGGTCGGGATCGAATCCACATGGAGCTAGAATTGGGAATTGGATTCCTATCTAAACTAGAAATGCGTAGTGCTCTTAATTACTCTTCCAATCATCTTTTGGGTGGTTATCACTTCTAATATTTATGCTAATAATAAGTTAAATTAAACTAAGAATGATTGCTTGTAAGGTTTTCTAAATAGTTAAAAAGGCACTAGAGAAGTGACTTTATCCTAGGTGAATACTTGACGGGATCTAAAGCCTAAGGCAAAGAAGTTATGTTGGGGATTGCGATATAGCCAATGCACGGAATTACTCACTCAATACCTCTCGGTAGCTTGAGTGACTTTGCCCTAATTGACTTTCTCAAGACCATTTGGGTGTCAAAATTGTGCAAGCAATATAGGCTCAAGTCGGGTATTACTATCTCTAGGTTTAACCCTTTAATTGGGGCTATTAATCTCTTGATTACACCCCAATTCCTTGTTGGACTAATTTTCCTAGACTCAAGCTCTCTTCCTCAAGAAGAACCCAGTCAAATAGGCAGAAATTAGTATTTGCAACCACTAATTCAACATGGAAAATACAAATCTGTCCAAATATCAACTACCCATAAACATCTAAGCCTTATATCAAAAGGCCCATCAAATACCCACACTAGGATTGAGCCACAACCCTAGCTAATGAGTATAGGCACTCATAATAATGGAAGAAAATAGAGAAATAGATGAAGAATAACCCATATGATTTAATTACAAATTAAGATAAAGAAGATTCAGTGTTAATCTAGCTACAAATTACTCAAAATGGACATAAAATGTCGTTCACGTGCTCTGGTCTCTCATAGATTACAAAAGATACCCTAAAAATGTGAAAAGAAAGTATTTATACTAGGCTAAATTTTCTGGACAAAAATACCCCTAACAAGGTACTGCGGTCCGCATAAAATGCACCGCGTACCGCGATGAGGCTTCTTAGCATGATTATACATTCTCTGAATCTGTCCATCACGGGCCATAAAAAATGCATCATGGTCGTGGTGGCTTCAACTGTCGTCCGCACAAAAAGGACTGCGGACCGCATTGGCTTCCAATAGTTGAAATCCCAACTCTCTGAATCTCTGCATCGCGGACCACATAAACTCGATTGCGGCCGCAGTGAGGCTACTACTGTCCGCACAAAATGGTTTGCGGTTGCAGTGCTTGAGCTTCCAAAGTTGCACTTCTCTTAATCTCCTCACCGTGGACTGCACTGAATGGATTGCGGTCGCAGTGGGTCTATTGCAACTGTGCTTTGACTTGTTCTTGGTACTTGTGCATGCTTCACTCTTTTTTGAGTTGGTTTTGACTAATTATCACCTTTTTGACCAAACCCTGCAAACAAGTACAACATGTAAGCCTTTGGGACTATTTTGTATACATTTTAATCAAAACTCAATTAAAAAGGAGTGTGGATGTAAGGTTACGCAGCGATTTGATGGTTTTCAGAACAACTCTAGGCACGTTCAATGACAAATGTATGTTTAAGTATGGGAGGATGTAACAACCCGACTGGTCGTTTTGAGAATTTTCACTTTGCTCACCAGTTTTCGGGCATGACTAGTCTCGTGTGATGTATTATGACTTATGTACATGGTCGATTTTAGTTTTCAGGATAATCAGAATTGATTTGGAAGAACAATTCTCATTTTGAAGCTTTAAATTTGGAAGGTTTGACCAAGTTTTGACTTTTTTAGTATTTGATCTCGGATTTGGATTTTTATGATTTGGTTAGCTCCGCCGGGTGATTTTGGACTTAGCATCGCGTCCGGATTGTGATTTGAAGATCCGTAGTAGAATTTGGCTTGAAATGGCTAACGTGGAAATTTTGGAAAGTTTGACCGGGGGTGGACTTTTTGATATCGGGGTTGGATTTTGATTCCGAAAGTTGGAGCAGGACCATAATGTCAAATGTGACTTGTATGCAAAATTTGAGGACAATCGGACGTGATCTGATAGGTTTCGACATCGGTTGTGGAAGTTAAAGTTTAAAAGTTCATTGATTTTGAATTGAGGTATGATTCATGTTTTTAGCGTTGTTTGATGTGATTTGAGGCCTCCACTAAGTCCATGATATGTTTTGAGACTTGTTGGTATGTTCGGGCGGGGTCCCGAGGGGTTCAGGTGAGTTTCGGGGTGGTTTCGGACCATTTCTAGGCCATTTCTAGTTGTTGGTTTTTGGCTTCACGGGTATACAACGTGTTAGCATAGATATGGCCGCATTAGCATAGAGAAAATTTGGAAAAATGGAGCTGTGCTACGCGATTGCATAAGTTTTCTCGCAATCGCATAGAGTAAAATCTCTGTTGCACTAACCCGATTTTGGAAGCCTATATCTCACAATCTATAAGGAATTTGAAGATGATCCAAAAACGAAAATTGTACAACATGATGTCTAGTTTTCAGAAAGTTAAAACAATTGTAATTTGGAATTTTTTACAAAACATTATGACCATTATACTCTAGGCTGTTCGGAAGAGTTGGAGAAGGCTATTGGAAAATTTTGTTCTACGCGATCGCGGAGGAATGGCCGCGATCGCATAGGGTAAAAGAAGGGCTGGAAAACTTTGTGCTTCGCTATCACATTAGTTTGTCTTTGATAGCATAGGGTAAATGCCTGGACAAATTATAAAGTACTCTATTTCGAGGGTTTCAGCCATTTTTGCATTTTTGGAGCTATGGAGCTCGGATTGAGGCAATGTTTGAAGGGATTTTTAGAGAATTGATTGGAGTAAGTTTTCTTCACTCAAATTTGGTTAAATCCCATGATTATGTCTTGATTCTTATCATTTAATTGAGAATTTGGGGTGAAAATTTGGGAAAATGGAAGAAAATTTGGAGAGTTGATTTTGGGGATTTGGATGGCCATTTGATGTCGTATTTTGGTGAATTTGATATGGGTAGACTCATGAGCGAATGGGCTTTCCAATTTTGTGATTTTTATCGGACTCTGAGGCATGGGCCCGGGGCCGGATTTGAGCTAATTTTGGGATTTTTGAGTTGATTTGATTATTTTTCGCTTGGGCTTTGTTCCTTTAGCGTATATTGATGATAATATAGTGATTTTGGTTAGATTTGGCGCATTTGGAGGCCGAGTCGAGAGGCAAGGGCATCGCGGGCTAGAGGTTGGAACTATTTGAGATAAGTAATGATTGGAAATATTGTCCTGAGGGTATGAAACCCCATATTTCACATCGTTGTGCTACTTTGAGGTGACACACACGCTAGATGTTGAGCGTAGGGGTGTGCACCATTCGGGATTGTTACTTGGTCCGTCCCGTACGACTATTAAGTCGTGTATTTGATTAAAAACTATTTGATACTATTGTGTGTTGGAAAGTATTTTTATGTTTTCAGTTGAATGCCATATTTAGGCCTCATGCCAATTGTTTGGACCCTTAGGGGCTTTTTTACTACTATTCCTCACTGTTTAGACTTAATATTTGTACTCAGTCATATGTGTTTTACTGATTTCATAACTCAACCTTATTTACTGAGTTTTGATGCTATAAATGATATTTTGGGCTGAACGCCCTATTTTATTGATAGTCCGAGTGGTTTGTGAGGTTGATGGATGAGAGTGACCGAGGGCTTGATTGTAAGGTTGTTGACTGAGAGAGGCTGAGGGCCTGATTGTGAGATTGATGACTGAGAGAGAGGGTGAGGTCCTGGTTGTGAGGATTATATATATATGGATCGGGCTGCACGCCGCAGCGATATGGCGCTTGGGCTATAGGATCCCCTCCGGAGTCTGCACACCCTCAGTGAGCGCAGTCGATTATATATATGAATCGGGCTGCACGCTGCAGCGATATACAGATCGGGCTGCACATCGGAGCGGTTATTATATGGTACCTATTGAGCGTGAGTGCTGATTGATGAGAGTTGAGTCATGAGGTACTGAGAGGCTTGCCCGAGGGTCTATGTATACATGAATACGAGTGAAGCTTTGCCTGAGAGGCTTGTTTTATGAAAATATTATTTTCGCTCATCTTTATACTTAGCCTCTATTGAAAATGCTAAAATGTTTTGAACAACTTTCATTGATACTGGATTTTTTACGAGATGTTTGGAATTAAATTACTGATTTGGTTTTTGGTTATTTCCACCGAGATTTTCATGTTACGTGATGTATATGAATGACCGAGAGGTTTACCAGAAGGGCTATTTATAAATTATTTTTCCCGAGGGACCAATTATGATTTGAAACTGTTAGAAAGTTGTTTTTTCAAAGGATGTTACTGAAATTGGAGCTTAACAAGATGTTTTAATTTGTATCCTCTTTTGGAAACATACTGTACCCACTGTGGTGCTATGACGTGGATTACGTGACTTCTTATTGCTCAGTCGTTATTTACTTTTATTACTTACTGAGTTGGCATACTCACATTACTCCTTGCACCTTGTGTGCAGATTCAAGTATTTCTGAGCTCGGTGGCAGGTTCGTCGGAGTTAGCAAGGTAGCTGTTTGGCGATCGCAGCCCTGCTTTTCTCCCTCCTTATCCTCCCTTAGTGTATTCTTGTGATTTTTTCGGCCATATTAGTCTTGATGTTGTTAGACAGTTGTAGTAGATGCTCATGACTAATGACACCCTGATGTCGGGTTTTCTTTCCGCACATTTGGTTGTTTTTAAACACTATATAAATGTTTGTTGTTAAATAGATTTGATTTTGTCCTAAGAAAGGAGAATATTGATTAGCTTTAGGTTTGTGTCGATTGGCCTAGTTCCATGATAGGCGCCATCACGACCGGTTTGGTTTTGGGGTCATGACAAATAGATGGGAAGGAGAAAGGCAAGGCTACAGATGCCGTGCAGCTACCTTGCTAACTCGGAATGCTCTGAAGATAAAGAATAGCTCTCACTCGGATGCTCTGGCACCTGGATCTCCACACAATGTGCCGGGAATAACGTGAGTACGCCGACTCAGTAAGTAACAATTATAAATAAAGGCTAAGTGTAGTGGCGAGCATTTAAAAATCATATACATCTCATAAAATAGGATCTCAAAAGAAATAACAAAGTCAATTCAGTAATTAAATTTTCGAACAATTCATAAAACTCCACTTCCAGTAAAAGTTATTTAAAACATTTGTTCAATATTTTCCAATAGAGGCTTAGTATAAAAGAAGAGTGAAAATAGTAATTTCATAAAACAAGACCCTTGGGAGAAGTATCACTCATATATCTATATATAGCCCATCAGGCAAGCCTCTCAGTCACTCGTGACCTAGTTCTAATCAATCAACACTCACACTCAACACTCCCGCTTAATAGATATCTCATAATGACCGCTGCGACATTCAACCCGATCTATATATAGTCGATTGTGCTCACTGGGGTTGTACAGTCTCTTGAGGGGCTCCTACAGCCCAATCGCTATATTGCTGCGGCGTGCAACACGATCCATATACATATACATATACATACATACATACATACATACAATATATATATATATATATATATATATATATATATATATATATATATATATATATATATATACACACTCCATTGAGGGTCCAAACTGTACATCGCAAGGCCCCAAACATGGCATTCAGCCAAAGTTAACAGAATTATTTCTAAACACATAGATTTCATATAGAGTTTATCAAAATATGCAACTCTACAGTTTCCATGGGACGGACCAAGTCACAATCCCTACCGGTGCACTCCCACACGCCTGTCACCTAGCATGTGCGTACCTTGTTTATCAAATATAGTATGAAATTCCAGGGTTTCATACCCTCAGATCTAGATTTACAATCGTTACTTACTTCAAACCGGGTGAAAATCTACTCTGCAATGCCCTTCCCTCTTGACTCGGCCTCAAAATGCTCCATATCTAACCAAAATCAGTATCACAACATTAATACATGCTAAAGGAACAAAGTCCATAAAAAAAATTATCAAATTAAACTCAAAATCCCGAATTTGCTCAAACCCGGCCCCCGGGCCCACGTCTCGGAATCCGATAAAAATCACAAAACTAGAAAGTCTATTCGCTCACGAGTCTACTCATATCAAATTCACCAAAATCTAACATCAAATGGTCATCCAAATCCCCAAAATCAACTCTCTAAATTTTCTTCCATTTTTTCCCAATTTTCACCCCGAATCCCCAAATTAAATGATAAAAATCAAGACATAATCATGGACTTTAACCAAATTTTAGTGTAGAACACTTACCTCAATCAATCCTCTAAAACTCCCCTCCAAAATTGCCTTCTACCGAGCTTTCTAATGAATTTTGAAATTATGGACCAAAACCCTCGTTTTTGAACTTAAACATTCTGCACAGACGTTCGCGAAGCACAAGCTTCCTCAGGCCAACATTCCCTTCTTCGCAAATGCGAACACCTCTTGCGAACATGAAGATTTACCGAACCTCCTCATCGCGAATGCGACCTCACCCTCGCGAACACGTAGGCCAAAATAATTGGGTCCCCAGTTGTCTCTTCTCTTCTTCACGAACGTGTTACTCATCTCACGTTCGCGATGCACTCTTCTCCTAACCCTTCGCGAACGCGTCCCATACTTTGTGAATGCGAAGATCAATTCTTCCTCAATCTCCAGATACTCTTCACGAGCGCATACCTGCCTCGCGAACGTGTAAAAGGAAACCAGCAACAGCAAAAACCAACAGATCAGCTCACTCTCAATGGCCATAATTGGTCCGTTAACAACCCGAAACTCACCGGAGGCCCTTGGGACCTCAACCAAATATGCCAACACGTCCCATAATATCATTCAAACTTAGTTGAGCCTTTGAATCACTCAAACAACACCAAAATACCAATTCAACCTCAGATTCAAGCCTAAGAACTTAGAAACTTTCAAATTTCACAAACAACGCAGTAACCTATCAAATCACCTCCGAATGACATAAAATTTTGCACACACATCACAAATGACACTACGAACCTACTCTAATTTCAAGAAATTCCATTCTGACCCCAATATTAAGATTTCCACTACCGACCGGAAACTCTAAATTTCAAATTTTGCCAATTCAAGCCTAATTCTACCACAGACCTCCAAATTACATTCAGAACATGCTACTAAGTCCAAAATTACCTAACGAAGTTATCCAAATCATCATAATTCACATCCGAGACCTACTACACATAAGTCAACATCCAATTGACTTTTCCAACTTGAGCTTCTAAATAAGAGACTAAAAGTCTAATTTTACTCTATAACCACACCAAACATAGAACAATCAACACGATGCAATGAAATATAGCTGAACACACATAAAGAAGCAGAAATAGGGGAAATAGGACTGTAACTCATGGAACGACCAGCCAGGTCGTTACATCATCCCCTTTTTAAACAAATGTTCATCCTTGAACGAGTCAAGAAACATACTTGGAGCCTAAAATAGGTGAGGATATCTGGTCCGCATCTCTCGCTCGATCTCCCAGGTACCCTCATCCACCGGCCGATCTCTCTACTGTACTTCCACTGAAGCTATATCCTTTGATCTCAACTTTCGGACTTGCCGCTCCAAAATAGCCACTGGCTCCACATCATAAGTCAAATTACCATCTAACTGAACCGTGCTAAAATCCAAAACATGAGACGGATCGCCAATATACTTCCGGAGCATAGAAACATGAAATATCATATGCACACTCGATAAGCTAGGTGGTAAGGAAAGCTCATATGCCACCTCCCCAATCCTCCAAAGTTCCTCAAAAGGCTCAATGAACCGAGCACTCAATTTATCTTTCTTCCCAAATATCATAACACCCTTCATAGGTGAAACCTTCAGTAGAACCTTCTCCCCAACCATATAAGACACATCTCGAACCTTCCTGTTAGCATAACTCTTTTGTCTTGACTGCGCCGTATGAAGCCGCTCCTGAATCACTTTCACCTTGTCCAAATCATCATGTACCAAGTCTGTACCCAAAAGAATGGCCTCGCCCGACTTAAACAATTATACTAGAGATCTACATCGTATCCCATATAAAGACTCATATGGATCCATCTGAATACTCGGCTGATAACTGTTGTTATATGTGATGTGCCGGAGAATTTCGGAACATTTAATGCAAATTGCTTAGATTTTAGCTTATTTTAGATGCAATTATCTTTTATACTTATGTAATTTTAGTGTTTTTGCAGTGCATGAGGTTTACAAACTTAAGAGCATGGAAATAAAATCAAAAAGCCACAAAAAGACAAGAAAAGAGCAAAATGCATCGCAAATGTGGATATGTTATCGCAAACCCAACATGCGGATCGCAGAATGCTCCAGGGAATCACAAACCACAACAGATTTTTGGGGAAAGTCCAGTTCAAGAAATGCGGTCCAGTATGCGATTGCATAACCTGTTTGCGAGCTGCATAATGGACCACAAACTCGTCATGAAGGTTGCTGAAGGTGGAAATGCGACGCAAAATGCGATCGCATATCTACAATGCAGACCGCGAAACATGAATGCGATGAAGCCTTGGAAACTAGGGTTTGAAGATGCGATGGCTATGTGAAGAATGCGGACCACATGTCTGTTATACGACAGATATGCGGTCGCATATTTAACCGAAAAGGGTATTTTTGTCCAAATTTTATCCCGAGTTTTGACCCACTATAAATAGATTTATTGGGGTTTTGTGGGGGCATCTTGTCTGATTTTGGGAGATATAATACATGGCTTTAATATTCCTCTCTTTTGGAAGCTTTTGGGTTAAGAATCTTGCACTTTGTAAGCTTTATGGCATTAAATATTCTCATCCTTTTGTATTCTAATATGTGTAGCTAAATTTAAATACTAAGGTTGTGGACCCTAAACGGGTGTTATGTTAATGGGTGTTTAACATTGAATATAGGTATAATGGTTGGTTGATATTTATTTACTTCTCATTCTTCATTTATTGTTGGTGGTTGCAAACATTAACAAGTGCCATTAAATTCTTACTTTGCTTGGGAAAGTGAGTTAGAATTTGGTAGAAGTAAATATCAATGGCTCAAGACTTTAAACCTTGTTTAATATAATCGCTTAGGAATAAGTGGGTTTTATTTGGCATATAGTGATTGTTCTTAATTGCAACTCTTTTATATTTGGAATAATCATAAAGAGGAAATACTGCCCAACTATTGGAAAATATTGGGTAGTCATTTAGAAATCATTTTCATATCAAAAGAACCTTCCATTAGAAATATATCATATTAACACCGATAACATTACACTTCATTGAAGGGGACACAACCTTGGTTTCTTTTATCTAATTATTTACAATTCTCAATATCACAATTAGTTATTTCTTCAAACCAAACTCAATTCATACTCTTGTTACCATTAATCGAATAGAATTACGACTTTAGTTATGTAACACACTTTTTGAGTAACCTTTTCACACCTATTCCCTGTGGGATTCAACCCCAACCTTGTTGGGTTATTATATATGACACCGACCACCTTACACTACTTAATTAAAGTGTAATTTGAGCGTATCAAATTTTGGCATCGTTGCCAGGGAATACAGTTTTGAAATTACTAATTAGTGTGTGCTTTATTTTACGTCTTTTTCTATTCCATCACACTTTGCTTGTTTTGCTTGGTGTTGATAGGAAAACATGGTCGAATATGAAGAAGAAATGGAGGCAAAAATAGAAGAAAATCCTTTTGCGGACATAGAAGAGTACATTAAGGATACAAATGCTATTGTACCTCCGGCCGCTGGGGCTGCAACTTCCAAGGTGGAACATGGTCTAATCCTTATGCTCAAAGCGGAGTGGTTTGTTTGGAAATCCTCTGATGATGATCTGACGCAACATCTTAGAAACTTCTTGGGTGTGTGTGCGATTCACAAGTAAAACAACGTCTCTGCTGATGCCCTAAGGTTGAGGTGCTTCAAGTACTCACTAGCAGGGGACGCAATGAAATGACTTCAAAATCTGCCACCAAACTCCATTCATTCTTGTCCCGAACTTGTCCGAGCATTCTTAGCTAAATGGTTCCCGCAAAGTAAGAAATCTGAGCTTTGGGATAAAATCTTCTTTTTCAAGCAAGTACCGGGAGAACATCTACATGAGGCATAGGATCGATTCAAGTTGTATTTGGTGAGATCTCCTAATCATGGTTTTTCAGATTCCATCTTTTTGGAGAAATTCTACATGGGTTTAGATCCGATGAACCAATCTATAGCCAAGAATGCAGCTGACGGATATTTTATGGACAAGACATTCACAAGGATCATACAAATCCTTGACAAAATGGCACAACATAATCAAGCTTGGCATTCCGAGGTGGTGGAATTGCATATGGTTATCCTTCCTTGACCATCCTAATTAATGAGAATCAAGAGAGAGATCAAGTGATCGTAGGGCTTGCCATAAATGTCAATGTGTTGAAAAAAATGTTCACGGAAAGCCAAACAAACAAGGTGAATGTGGTAGAGGATGTGAAACCCATAGCAAATGAAAATTTTGAGGAAGCAAACTACATCAACAACTCTCAAGGAGGGTATCAAAGGAAACAATACCAAGGTCAAGGAAAAGGTAAAAGAGACATCAAAAAATCTTCCACCTATTCCTAGACCTCCTCCTCCTGCGACGACCCGACCCGTCGTCTCATGAGTTACCGCTCCAACAACAACAACAACAACGACCCAGTATAATCCCACAAGTGGGGTCTGGGGAGGGTAATATGTACGCAGACCTTACCTCTACCCCAAAGGGTAGAGAGGCTGTTTCCAGGAGACCCTCGGCTCAAAAAAGCAATAGGAGATGATATATTAGTATCATAAAAATGCGTAATAAAAATAACAAAAATATATAAGAGATATGAAATATGAAATACAGAATACGAAATATGAAATACGAAATAGATGGTTGGTATAGTACAACTAGAAGGTAAAGCCCTGCATTAATAGACGACCAATGACATTCCTAGTCTAACTCCTAACTGGATAGTCTCACTCTATTATGCTGTAGAAATATTCACACTCTCCCCTAACCTACAACCTTAATGCTCGACCTCCATAATTCCCTATCTAGGGCCATGTCCTCAGTAATCCTAAGTCGCGCCATGTCCTGTCTGATCACCTCTCCCCAATACTTCTTAGGTCTTCCTCTACCTCTCCGCGTGCCCACTACAGCCAGTCGCTCACACCTCCTCACCGGTGCATCAGTGCTCCTCCTCTGAATGTGCCCGAACCATCTGAGTCTTACTTCCCGCATCTTGTCCTCCATGGGGGCCACACCCACCTTCTCTCGAATATCTTCATTCCTAATCTTATCCATCCTTGTATGCCCGCACATCCACCTCAACATCCTCATCTCTGCTACTTTCATCTTCTGGATGTGTGAGTTCTTTACCGGCCAACATTCAGTTCCATACAACATGGCAGGCCTAACCACTGCTCTATAAAACTTACCTTTTAGTAACGGTGGCACTTTCTTGTCACACAAGACTCCCGATGCTAACCTCCACTTCATCCACCCCACCCCTATACGGTGTGTGACATCCTCGTCAATCTCCCCGATCCCCTAAATAACCGATCCAAGGTACTTGAAACTACCTTTCTTGGGAATGACTTGAGAGTCAAGCCTCACTTCAACTCCCGCTTCCGTCGGCTCAACTCCAAATTTGCACTCGAGGTATTCCGTCTTCGTCCTACTCAACTTGAAACCTTTAGACTCAAGAGCATGTCTCCAAATCTCTAGCCTCTCGTTGACGCCGCCTCTTGTCTCGTCAATTAGAATAATGTCATCAGCAAATAGCATGCACCATGGAACCTCCCCTTGAATATGATGAGTCAGTGCATCCATCACCAGGGCAAATAGGAATGGGCTGAGCGCAGACCCTTGGTGCAACCCCGTAATAACTGGAAAGTGTTCAGAGTCGCCTCCTACTGTCCTAACCCGAGTCTTAGCTCCATCATACATGTCTTTAATCACCCTAATATAGTTACTCGGGACCCCTTTATCCTCTAAGCAGCTCCATAAGACCTTCCTAGGAACCTTATCGTACGCTTTCTCCAGATCAATAAACACCATGTGGAGATCCTTCTTCTTATCTCTGTACTGTTCCACCATCCTCCTAATAAGGTGGATAGCTTCTGTGGTAGATCGTCCCGGCATGAACCCGAACTGGTTGTCTGAAATAGACACCGTCCTTCGCACTCTCATTTCTACCACTCTCTCCCAAACTTTCATGGTATGACTTAGTAATTTGATGCCCCTATAGTTGTTACAGCTCTGGACATCACCTTTGTTCTTATACAACGGGACCATTGTACTCCACCTCCACTCTTCAGGCATTCTATTAGTCTTGAATATAACACTAAACAATGCAGTAAGCCATTCCAAGCCTGCTTGACCCACACACCTCCACAGTTCAACCGGAATCTCGTCTGGCCCGGTAGCTCTGCCCCTTCTCATCTTACGCATTGCCTCCATGACTTCATCGATCTCAATGTTCCTACAATTACTTATTTCATGGTGACTGTCGGCATTCCTCGATTCCCCAAGTATAATATCCTGATCCCCTTCTTCACTTAGAAATTTATGAAAGTAGGTCTGCCACCTCCTCTTAATCTGGTCATCTCCCATCAAAACTTTGCCGTCATCATCTTTTATGCACCTCACTTGGTCCAGATCCTGAGTTGTCCTCTCTCTCGCCTTAGCGAGTCGGAATAACTTCTTCTCCCCACCTTTGTTCCTTAGTTCCTCATACAGACGAGCAAAAGCTGTCGTCTTAGCCTCCGTCACTGCCATCTTCGCCTCCTTCCTAGCTACCTTATACCTTTGACTGTTCTCTCTCTTCTCCTCCTCGTCAGTGCTCCCTACTAACCTTAGGTAAGCCGCCTTCTTTGCTTCCACTTTACCTTGGACAACTGCATTCCACCACCAATCTCCTTTGTGTCCACCATAGTGTCCCGTAGATATCCCTAACACCTCTCTCGCCGCCTTTCTTATACAGTCCGCAGTCGTCGACCACATTGTGTTTGCGTCCCCACTACTTCTCCAAGCTCCCATTGCCGATAACCTTCCTTCCAACTCTTTAGCTTTATCCTTAGTTAAGGCGCCCCACCTAATCCTGGGGCGTCCTTGTACTGACCTCTTCTTCCTCCTTATCCTAATACAAATGTCCATCACCAAAAGCCTATGCTGCGTTGAGAGGGTCTCACCTGGGATAACCTTGCAGTCCTCGCACAACCTTCTGTCGCATCTCCTGAGGAGGAGATAGTCAATCTGAGTCTTCGCCACCGAACTTTGGTAAGTAACCAAATGTTCATCCCGCTTCGTAAAACTCGAGTTTGCAATGACTAGATCGAAAGCCTTGGCAAAGTCCAACAGCGCAATGCCCCCTCCGTTCCGCTCTCCGAAACCAAATCCGCCATGCACCTCAGTGTACCCACCTGCAGATAACCCAATATGACCATTTAAATCTCCTCCTATGAATAACCTCTCGGAAGGCGGTATACTACGAACAATCTCATCCAACCCCTCCCAAAATTGCCTTTTAATATCCTCATCCAAGCATGCTTGTGGTGCGTACGCGCTAACGACATTTAAAGTACCCTCACCCACCACCAACTTAATAGTCATTAGCCTATTATTCACCCGCCTGACCTCTACCACGGACTCCCTAAGATGGCTATCTACCAGGATACCCACTCCATTCTTACCCCTCAGGACACCAGAGTACCACAACTTATACCCATCCACATTTTTCACCCTCGATCCGACCCACCTAGTCTCCTGGACACACGCTATATCTTCCTCTTCTGCAGGATTTTCGCCAGCTCTATGGATTTACTCGTTAGTGAACCTATGTTCCATGACCCGATTCTCAACCTATAGGCTCCCTTGCCCCCTCTACCTCCCCTGCTACCCGACCCACCCCCTGAACCCCACCCCACACTCTGCCCCACCCGGGGACATGCCCTTATTCTATCATCCCAGACTGCAACCACTACACCTACAACAATCTAGAGAAGACTCGCTAGTGCACAACGTACACAAATCAAACTAGAAGGAAACACGTGGTAACTAGTATCCTTTTTGAAAGGTTTAACTATTGCGAAGTAAATTAACCGTAATTTAGCTAACACCAAAAGGGAAACAGTAAAACAGGAGGTACCAACTCCCGATAACAAAACCTGTGGCTGATTTGCTGTGCTCAATGTAGTTGTACGCTCCCGCCCACTTCCTACCACCCTTGCTGACACTCGCCCAGGTTGCTCTCCTTTGCCAGTGCTCGTGCGCCCAACTTGTCTCCAATACTCCGAGAATTCCTGAAAACACAGAAAATACCACGACCCAAAAACCAGAAGGAGCTATCACTGCTACCACTGGTAAGCAAAGAAGCAGAGCAAAACAATTGCTCTTTTTCAATTGAAACAGATGCACCACTGCAGAAAGGTTGCTCTCTTTCAATTACCGCTCCGTTTTTCCTATTTTTAGTTTTTTATGCTTCATTGTCCGTATCTTATGTAATAGAGTTGAGTTGGAGTGGTTTTGATAAGAAATGAGACACTTAGTCTCTTTTAAGAAGGCTTAAGATGGAAAAGTCAACCGGACATTGACTTATGAGTTAGAGGGCTCGGATGTAAATTCCCATGGTTTGGTTAGCTCCAGAAG
The DNA here is from genome assembly GCF_000393655.2 of Nicotiana sylvestris. Lineage (NCBI taxonomy): Eukaryota > Viridiplantae > Streptophyta > Magnoliopsida > Solanales > Solanaceae > Nicotiana > Nicotiana sylvestris. Next base: position 12,481,818 of record NC_091068.1, read on the forward strand.
ATGATTTGAGACTTAGGAGTGTGATCGGAATTTATTTTGGAAGCCCGGTGTAGAATTTGGCTTGAATTGGCGAAGTTAGTAGTTTGACAATTTCCGGTTGATAGGTGAGATTTTGATTCGGGAGTCGGAATGGAATTCCGAGAGTTGCTGTAGCTTCATTATGTGATTTAGGATATGTGTGCAAAATTTCAGGTTATTCGGACGTGGTTTAGTTGGTTTTTTTATCAAAAGTGTGTTTCTGAAGTTTTAGGAGAACTTAGGCTTGAATTTGAGGTAATTTGATGGTTTTGGTGTTGTTGAGGTGTTTTGATGATTGGAACGAGGTTGAATAATGTTTTAGGATGCGTTGGTGTTGTTGGTTGAGGTCCCGGGGGCATCGGGTGTGTTTCAGGTGAGTTTTGAGCGGGTACGGACATCTCGGAACTTAGAAAATGGATGGGGCAGTCATTTATGCGCGGGGCGCGGTCCTTTTTGCGCTGGGCGCGGTGGCCTAGCATGGGGCGCGGTCAAGTGATGCGGCCCGCGGTGATGAAGACCTGAAGGTCGTCGGTCCAACTTCGGAAGCTCATATCGTTTGATCTACAAGGAATTTTGAAGTGACTCAAAAACGAGAGTTGTAGCTCTTCCTGTCTAGATTCCAGAAAGGTAATGATATCGCAATTTGGACATATGTAGCAAACGTTATGGCCAAAATACTAAAGCCTGTCATTGTAGAGGACGACCTGTGCGGTCGCGGTTGTGTTTGCGCGGACCGCGGTAGCTGAAACCTGAGGGGTACCCTATAAATATGAGGTTTTGGGTTTTATTTAATATTTTGACCTAGAGAGCTCAAATTTTGGCGATTTTTTGAAGGTCTTTCAAAAAGTTTCATTTGGGTAAGTGATTTTAACTCAGATTTGGCTAGAACACATGAATCTATCACTGAACTCATCATTTAATTCGTGATTTGGGATAGAATTTGGGGAGAAAATTGTGAAACCTTTCAAAAATGTAAAATGACGATTTAAAGGACCAAATGGTATTGGAATTGGATAATTTTGGTATGGTTAGACTCATGAGGGTATGAGGATTCTGAAAATGTATATTTTACCTGATTTTGAGACGTGGGCCCGGGGCTCGGGTTTTGCTAGAACCCTTAGGGGATTTTTGACTGGTTTTCCTCACTTATTTTGTTAAAGAACTTAAGTCCTCTGTCATCTTTTCCAATTTTTTAAGAATGATATGAACCAGATTTTTGAAATGTTAATCATAAATTGGAAGAGAATATGAGGACTGAGACCCGACCGTACATTATGCCCGAGAGGCTGTGAGTTTTAAATGACTGAGAGGAGTCGAAGACCCAATAGTGAGGATATTTTATATGATATGGATCGGGCTGCACACCGCAACATATATATATATATATTATACATATTATGGGCCGGGCTGCACGCCGCAACAATTACTTATATGGATCGGGCTGCATGCCGCAGAAATTATATAGCACTTGGGCTAAAGAAGACCCTCCGAAGTCTGCACACCCCAGTGAGTGCAGTCGACTATTATTGTTATGGATCGGGCTGTACGCCACAGCGATATGCGGATCGGGCTGCACGCCGCAGCGGTATATGTATTTATTGATTCGGTTATCGTGAGAAGTATATGAATTAAGAACTGAGAATAAGAACAAATAAATGAACTGAAATGCTTGAGGAGCTGATTTATACTGATTATATCTGTTTTACCTAGTTTAAAAAATTTCACATGACTTCCTCATTCAGTGCTGCTTAAATGATTTTACTGTTTTGGTATAGAACTAATTAGTTCCTTTACGTGATTTCATACTGTCAGCCATTATTTATTGTTATTACTCACTGGGTCGGAGTACTGACATTACTCTCTGCACCATGTTTGCAGGTACAGGTATTCCTGAGGCATAGAGCGAGCTTTCCTGCCATTCTGTTTTCATCGGAGTTGTCGAGGTAGCTGCATGGCATTTGCAAACCTGATTTCTCCTTCTATCTCCACTTATTATCCCGTATTTTAGACATATTTCTGTATTAGATTGTTGAAATCTTGTATTAGAGGCTCAGACTTGTGACACCGGATCAGTGGGCTGTTTTACAGAGATTTTTCGTGATTCTGGTTTCCGTACATTTCATCTGTTAAATTCATACTTCTATTTATGTTAAATTGGTATTAAATCCTGAAAATTGGTATTGAATTATAAATAAAGAGATTGTGAGATGTTAATTGGTCGGGCTTTCCTAGCATTGTGTTGGGCGCCATCACGGCCGGAGTTGGGGTCGTGACAAGTTGGTATCAGAGCCTAGGTTACTTGGTCTCGCGAGTCATGAGCTGGTTTAGTAGAGTCTCGCGGATCGGTACGGAGACGTCTGTATTTATCCTCGAGAGCCTGCAAAACCTTTAGGAAAACTTTAATCTTGAATTCTTATCGTGCGTCCTTGATTCAACTTGAAAAATAACTCTTGAAATTCCTTCCACGCATTCGTATGTGCGCATGTGCGCTCAGTATCAGATATGCCTTGATGGCTTGTGATTCCCTGATCGAGAGGCGAGATATGATCTCTGTGAGTTTGATGTTGGGCCAATCTAGAGGACTTGAGGCCGGATCCTTGCCTATGGCTTGAGCACCGAGGTGTTGATTGTGTGAGCAAGTGTTTTGAACTTATATGTGTGGTATTGTCCCTATTAGTAAAAGTGACGGCTGACAACTATGTGATGCGTATGTTGGTACTGTGAGAGGTATCTATATGACTTGAAAGTGACAAGGAAGGTCTGATGGATGATAGATGAACTATTAAGTGTTTGATTTCCATTGTGGTTGGATGTGTAGCCCCGAGTTATGGGCGCGTGAAGAATCCTTTCATGTCTCCTAGTTGGAGTGAAGTAAATTTCATGTTGCGGTATGAGTTCAGACTTATGAAGATTAAGTGACTGTATAATGTGTATGACGGTGGAAGGTATACAGAAATATTATATTGAGGCGAAGCCAACGGGTTGTCTCCTGCGGTGTTTTGTGATTAGGTGATCCTTATGCTGTCTATTAGAAGATCTCATTCACAAGTGAAACATATGTGTTGAAATTTAAATTTGGGTCACTTAATAGAGTGGGCTTAACTGTTACGATAGTGAATGCGAGATTTGCATAAAGTTAAAGTACCCAATGGTCGGTGTTTCAAGAGCTTATGAAGGACTAAGTCTAATCTCACTATGGTATTATGGAAACAATAAAGTATACACTTTATAAGTTATGGTGCCTATTTTGATCTATGTCTTTGAGCCAAGTGGGGGAGTCCGCTATTGAATAGTTGATTGCACGGTTATGTGCTCTAATGGTTCTAGTTTGAGGCGTATTTGTGAATTAGTTTTGGATCGAGTAAAGGAGATTTCAATAAAGGTTATGTTATGCGTTATGGGTGTACAAGAATCGGGTAAAGACTTGAGTTGTGGTTGGTAAGGAATGCTTGGTGCATAGGGCAAGAAGTTGCTTGGTTATATCGAAATGAGGTCACATTCTGCAGTGTCGGAGCGCAAATGAAGCACAGGTTGTTCGGTTCGTTTAATCAATCTTAATACGATTTAAGTAGAGTGGATGCCTCTAGATAATGGTCCTATTGTGTTCAAAATTTTGCATGTAACAATTGGATATTTTCAAGTTGTCTGTGTGGTTAGGAACCAAGTTTTCCTTGGAAGACGTCAAGACTTGTGGTGTTTTCTATATTAATTTTGGGATTCTATGTATTAATATTAGGAGGTAACGGATTTAGATTCGCAGGAAGTTCTTCAGAGCGAAGTATTTCGAATGTAATGCTTTTTGGAATATTTGAGAGAGTAGTCAGCGACTTATGGTTCTTAGATAGTGTAGTTTTATTCTTGGATCTTGTGTGGTAAGCGTGGGTTGAAGAATTATGGTGTTATAGCAAGAGGGAATTGCAAGTTGAAGATGAATCAGAAGGACGTTTAGATAGATGAAGCAGCTTGATAGTAGACCGGATCAGTATGGTAAGGATATGATTAACTCCTTGTGTGTGTTCGAGGTAATGAGTTCTTACAGGTATTTTGCAGCAATGCTTTTGGGTTTTGATGGCTTTCTTAGCTTGGTCTAGTAGAAGGATCAGTTGAATTTGTGCAAATGGAATTCGGAGAGTCCTTGAGGATTTCTACTGCAGTTTGGAGATGTATATTTTCTATAGGCATGCGGAGCATGTGATGTATAGTGATTTTTCTTCGTGATAGGATCAATGGAAAGTTCTTGACTAGTTGAGTACCTAATGTATGTGGATCAGAACGGAAATGAAGTTCTCATGTTATACTAAGATGGTATGGTATGTGCGATATGTAGGGGAGGGTCGAGATTAGTGTGTGTAAGGTTCAGTTCAGTTCTGGAAGGGAGTTCATAAAACTCTTAGGCAACGGGTAGTTTCAGATAATTAGAGAAATGAACGTCAGATGGTTTGAGAAGCGATCTTCAGATGATTAAGGAAATGATTTGACGAGATTATATGTTTCAGAAAAAAATAAATAATAAAAGCAATGTGATTAAGTTGATGGCACTTCGGTAGTAGTGTGACACTTTGGGGCTAGATCGATTGCTGATATTCGAGTTTGCTTGGTGTAATAGAAGAATTTTAGAGTATCTCTGGTGATGTGACTGGGCATTAGAGGTGTGGCATGTATTCGGACGGTGAAGTTGGGATCGGATGTGGTTGTTCATGTGTCGTCTGGATTTGGAGACGTAAGTTCTTATATTCAAGCTATGTGTGGTTGTAGATCGTGTATATCGACACTGTTTAGTGACTATCGGGGTTGGAGACCCGAACGGATCTTTTGTTACTTGGTAGATTAGATCTTAGACGTGATATGAGGTTTAGACTGGTTGTCTCTGTGTTGTGTTACTCTGGGCTATTGCGCTAACGCGACACTGTTGGCTATGCCAGAAAATGCCACGAATTGAGTGGCGATGTTCGATGGATCATGTCCTATTAGAGAGATTTTTACATTTCGAAGGCCCATCGGACAGCTGGGAAGGATTTGCCTTTCTTAATTGGGCTCTTGTAATGGGAGCCAGTGCTGAGGCTCCTCATATTGATTCAGTTACTATTATTTATGCGATCTATGAATTTGGAGACGGGGAATTCTAAAAAATATACTATTTCGGGATGGTAGCATGTTGAGAGGAGTATTTTAGCTAACTTATTGGATGCACTAGTCGAGCTAATTAATGGTGATAACTATACTTTGTGAGCACAAATATATATGAGGTTTGAACCTGTGTGCAAGCACCGAGCTAATGTTTATGCTCGGAAGATATGTATGTTATGATATGCTTAGAGTGGGATATTGGGCTTAAAGGTATAATGTTTCTCGTATTCGTAATTCTGTTAAGAACTATCTGGACTATACTTGAGATTTCCAAGATGCTAAATTCCAGAACAAACTGGGTAATTACTAATTCTGTGTTAACTTGCCGATTTGAGCTATTACAGCGCAGTTTGCTCATACCTACGATATAGAGTGTTATTTATTCCAGTCAAGGAGAATGAGAAATTTGTTTCAGTTAGCATATACATGTGTACTTGTTGGATTGCTTCTATATGATATGCTTGGACTGGAGGTCTGTGACCGTGTCAGGTGGATTATGTTATTGGAAACTAAGTTGCTCGTGAAGTTGATGTCAATGTGAGCTATAGAAGAGCCAATTATTATTATTCTATTCATATATCTGGGTTCCACTGTGATTGACGAGCTCATAGCATATCGTTGGGGTGGTACTTGTGGAACTTGCAAAACGGCTCTCTTCTTTGAGGTATTTTCCCTTTCTAGGGTAACCGGATGGTGAAATAGTGAGGTTTACTGGTATGTCATTGTATTATACTCTCCCGTGGGCATGATGATTCGCTTGTGGTACTAGACATCAAATTGCGCTTGGTTAATGGTTTTGAGCATGGTGACTTGGGGTGTCTCAGGTGAACTAGTGTCTGAATACCTCGCGATTAGATTCGCGTGCTCTGTTTCTATGATGTGAGACGGATTCTCAGCCTTGTGTTATGGTGGTACTAGTTAGCTTGTGGTACAGCTCTTTGATTTGAGTCATTTTCATGAATTTAGTATACTCGGACTAATGCTTATTGGCGCGCGTACTATGCGAGTTGTGGCTTAGGCATGTATTGATGTGTCATGTCACCAGAGTAGTGTGTTGGATTATAAGAGATCAGAGGGATCACTAATGAATACAAACGGATTCGATTTCGGTATGTTGGAAGGGAAATATCGAGCTTCGACTCAAAAATTTGATGTGGCATTTGCCAAAGGGGAAATGGCTTCATGAATGGTTGATATAAGAAACGAGTATGGCTTACAGTGTGTTTTATTTACCCTTTGCAGTATATGAAGATGTTAGGATGAAACCTTAGTTGATAAGAGGTTTTCTATCGGTATTCGGTTGTTGCGTGCAACTGCTATGATTAGGAGTTATTGCTGCAAGCGTTTGAGTCATGTGCTATGTTATGTAATTGCACCCGAGGTTGCAGGTATGGGTTGTTACAGCTTCTTCGGGCTTATTCAGTGTATAAATGTGGGATTCTGATCATATGAAGGATTTCAAAAGTGGAAATGTGGTCCTATGGTTTGTGGGCTAGATTGGATTGCAAAAATTTCAGTTACAATGTGTTGTCGGACCTATATGAGATAGGGTGACGTGGGTTCATACCCGGGTTTATGTATGGTAAGGTTATTCGGCGATTGTTTGGCTTTTGGAACAACTCTGGGCACGTTCGAGGACGAACGTTTGTTTAGGTTAGGGAGGATGTGATGACCCGACCCGTCGTCTCATGAGTTACCGCTCTGTTTTTCATATTTTCAGCTTCTTTATTCTTCATCATCTGTATCTTATGTAATAGAGTTGAGTTGGAGTGGTTTTGATAAGAAATGAGACACTTGGTCTCTTTTAAGAAGGCTTAAGTTGGAAAAGTCAACCGGACATTGACTTATGAGTTAGAGGGCTCGGATGTGAATTCCCATGGTTCGGTTAGCTCCGGGAGATGATTTGAGACTTAGGAGCGTGATCAGAATTTATTTTGGAAGCCCGGTGTAGAATTAGGCTTGAATTGGCGGAGTTAGTAGTTTGACAATTTCCGGTTGATACATGAGATTTTGATCCGGGAGTTCGAATGGAATTCCGAGAGTTGCTGTAGCTTCATTAGGTAATTTAGGATACGTGTGCAAAATTTCAAGTTATTCGGACGTGATTTAGTTGGGTTTTTTATCAAAAGTGTGTTTCGGAAGTTTTAGAAGAACTTAGGCTTGAATTTGAAGTAATTTAATGGTTTTGGTGTTGTTGAGGTGTTTTGATGATTGGAACGAGGTTGAATAATGTTTTAGGATGCGTTGGTGTTTTTGGTTGAGGTCCCGGGGGCCTCGGGTGTGTTTCGGGTGAGTTTTGAGCGAGTACGGACATCCAGGAAATTAGAAAATGGATGGAGCAGTCATTTGTGCGCGGGGCACGGTCTTTTTTGCGCTGGGCTCAGTGGCCTACCGCGGGGCGCGGTCAAGTGATGCGGCTCGCGGTCATGAAGGCCTGCAGGTCGTCGGTCTAACTTCGGAAGCTCATATCGTTTGATCTACAAGGAATTTTAAAGTGACTCAAAAACGAAAGTTGTAGCCCTTCGTGTCTAGTTTCCATAAAAGTAACGATATTGCAATTTGGACATCTGTATCAAAAGTTACAGCCAAAATACTAAAGCCTGTCACTGCACAGCACTGGCTTGCGCGGACCGCGGTTGTGTTTGCGCGGACCGCGGTCGATTTGGTGCGGCCCGCGGTAGCTGAAACCTGAGGGGTACCCTATAAATATGAGGTTTTGGGTTTTATTTAATATTTTGACCTAGAGAGCTCGGAATTTGGCGATTTTTCGAAGGTCTTTCAAGAAATTCATCGGGGTAAGTGATTTTAACTCAGATTTGGCTAGAATATATGAATCTGGCACTAAATTCATCATTTAATACGTGATTTGGGATGGAATTTAGGAAGAAAATTGTGAAACCTTTCAAAAATGTAAAATGATGATTTGAAGGACCAGATGGTATCAGAATTGGATAATTTTGGTATGGTTAGACTCGTGAGGGTATGAGGATTCTGAAAATATAAATTTTACCAGATTCTAAGACGTGGGCTCGGGGCTCGGGTTATGCTAATTTCGAGATTTTTGATATTTTTCGAATGTTTTCGCTTGGGCTATGTTCCCTTAGCATATTGTGACCTATTCGTTCTAAATTTTGGATAGATTCGACGCGCGTGGAGGCCAATTTGAGAGGCAAGGGCTATGTTCCCAATTTGAGGTGAGTAATGACTTTAAATGATGTCCTGAGGGTTTGAAACCCCAGATTTGCACAACATAGTTCTATACTAAGTTGAGATACACGTTGTGTGATGAGCGTGAGGTTCAATGCTATGGGGATTGGGACTTGGTCCATCCCAAATGATATTTTTCTACATTTTTGATTGAGACATATACTTTATTATTGTGAATTGGGCTTGTTGCCATGCTTGGGGCCTTGTGCCGACCTGTAGAACCCTTAGGGGATTTTTGACTGGTTTTCCACACTTATTTTGTTAAACCACTTATATCCTCAGTCATGTTTTCCAATTGTTGAAGAATGATATGAACCAGATTTTTGAAATGTTAATCATAAATAGGAAGTGATATGAGGGCTGAGACACCGACCGTACATTATGCCCGACATGCTGTGATTTTTAAATGACTGAGAGGATTCGAGCACCCAATAGTGAGGATATTTTATATGATATGGATCGGGCTGCGCGCCGCAGCAGATATATATATTATACATATTATGGATCGGGCTGCACGCCGCAACAATTACTTATATGGATCGAGCTGCACGCCGCATCAATTATATAGCGCTTGGGCTAAAGGAGCCCCTCCGGAGTCTGCACACTCCCAGTGAGAGCAGTCAACTATTATTATTATAGATCGGGTTGTACGCCACAGCGATATGTGGATCGGACTGCACGCTGCAGCGATATATTTATTTATTGATTTGGTTATCGTGAGAAGTATCTGAATTGAGAACTGAGGATAAGAACGAATAAATGAACTGAAATGCTTGAGGAGCTGATTTATACTGATTATATCTGTTTTACCTGGTTTAAAAATTTTCACATGACTTCCTCATTCAGTGTTGCTTAAATGATTTTACTGTTTTGGTATAGAACTGCTTAGTTCCTTTACGTGATTTCATATTGTCAGCCATTATTTATTGTTATTACTCACTGGGTCGGAGTACTCACATTACTCCCTGTACCATGTGTGCAGGTAAAGGTATTCCTGAGGCATAGAGCGAGCTTTCCTGCCGTTCTGTTTTCATCGAAGTTGTCGAGGTAGCTGCATGGCGTTTGCAGACCCGATTTCTCCTTCTATCTCCACTTATTATCCCGCATTTTAGACATATTTCTGTATTAGATTGTTGAAATATTGTATTAGAGGCTCATACTTGTGACACCGGATCAGTGGGCTGTTTTACAGAGATTTTTTGTGATTATGGTTTCCGTATATTTCATCCGTTAAATTCATACTTCTATTTATATATGTTAATTGGTCGGGCTTGCCTAGCATTGTGTTGGGCACCATCACGGTCCTGGTTGGGGTCGTGACACCTCCATTCCCTTAAAGACTTTCTAGGAAAGTTGACGATAGCAAACTCAAAAAGTTCTATGACATTCTCAAGCAATTATCGGTGAATATTCCATTTGTGGAAGCATTTCAAGAGATGACAGGTTTTGCTAAATATTTGAAAGACTTGATTACCAAGAAGAGAACCACCAAAAATGAAGTGGTGAATGTGACATACCGTGTAAGTTCCATCACTGCAACATCCTCCGTTAAAAAAAAAGAAGACCCGAGAGCTTTCACCATTCCTTATACTATTGGCCACATGATTTTGCAAGAGCCCTATGTGATAATGGGGCTAGAATAAACTTGATGCCTCTTGCCATCTACAAGAAAGCAGGGTTAGGTATGCCAAGGCCCACAAGTATGAGATTGCAAATGGCCGATCGTTCCATAAAAAAACCGATGGGAATTGTTGATGATATGCTTGTTCAAGTGGGAAATTTTTATTTACCCGCCGATTTCGTAATCCTTGATTGTGCGGTTGACAAAGAGATCCCTAACATTTTGGGGAGACCATTCCTAGCCACAGGAAGAGCACTAATGGATTCAGAACGGATTGAGATCAAATTTCGTGTGAATGATGAACAAGTTACACTCCAAGAAAGCAAGGGTATGAAACTACCACATGAATATGAGAGCATCTCGGTGATTGATGTTGTTGATGAAGTGGAAGATGCGGCTGAAATGAAAATGGAAGAACAATGCCTTGGTGAGGCGTTGGCGGCTATTTTAGTGAACATTGATGGTGAAGATATGGAAGGATATATGGAATCGGTAAATGCATTGGAAGGGCTTGGGTAGTACACTTATGCTACGGCAAAGCTCTCTCTCGATTTGGAGAATAAAGCCACTACTCCAGCAAAGCCTTCTATTATTGAGCCACCACAATTAGAGCTCAAACCACTTCCACCACACTTGAGGTATAAATTTCTTCTCTCAAATGATACTTTACTGGTAATCATTTATTCTTTGTTGAATGATGTGCAGGTAGAACAATTGTTGGAAATCTTGAAGGAGCATAGGCAAGATATTGGATGGACAATTGTGGATATCCAAGGGATTCCCCTCGGAATTTGCGAACACAAGATCCACTTGGAAAGTAAGACGAAACGAAGTGTGCAACATCAACGTCATTTGAACCCGTCCATGTAAGAGGTGGTAAAGAAAGAAATCATCAAGTGGTTGGATGCCGGGTAGTCTACCCCATTGCCGATAGTTCGTGGGTGAGCCCGGTGCAATGTGTGCCGAAAAATGGAGGCATGACCATGATTAAAAATGATAAAAATGAGCCCATCCCAACAAGAACGGTGACCGGATGGAGGGTGTGCATGGGTTATCGGAAGCGCAACAGTGCCACATGCAAAGACCATTTCCCTATGCCTTTTATTGGTCAAAATGCTTGATCGGCTAGCGTGAAGGTCATTCTATTGCTTTCTTGATGGATATTCCGGCTACAACCAAATCATCATAGCACTGGAGGACAAAGAGAAGACAACATTCACTTGCCCTTATGGAACTTTTGCTTTTAGCCAGATGCCATTTGGTTTGTGCAATGCTCCGGCTACTTTTCAAAGATGTATGATATCTATTTTCTTCGGCATGGTGGAGGATTTTCTAGAGGTTTTCATGGATGACTTCTCGGTGGTAGGTGACTCTTTTGAGCACTGTCTTAACAATCTTAGACAAGTGCTTAAGAGATGTGAAGAGACCAACCTTGTGCTCAACTAGGAGAAATGCCATTTCATGGTGGATGAAGGCATTGTATTGGGGCATAAAATTTCAAAACATGGCATAGAGGTTGATCAGGCAAAGATTGAGATTATTTCCAAGCTTTCTCCGCCTACTTCCGTTGAAGGTGTTCGAAGTTTCTTGGGGCATGCCGGGTTCTATAGGCGTTTCATCAAGGATTTTTCCAAGATTGCAAATCCTATGTGCAAACTCCTTGAGAAATATGCCAAATTTATGTTTGACGAGAAATGCCTCAAAGCCTTTGAAGAATTGAAGCAAAAGCTCACCACGTCACCTATTATTGTCACACCTTATTGGTCTCTTCCTTTCGAGCTCATGTGTGACGCTAGTGGTGTAGCTATTGGAGCAATGTTTGGCCAACATCACAATAAGGTTCTCCACCCGGTCTATTAGGCAAGCCAGACACTCAATGGACGCAAATGAATTACACAGTGACTGAGCAAGACTTCTTGCCATTGTTTATGCCTTTGAGAAATTCCGGGCTTATTTGTTGGGATCCAAAGTAATAGTGTACACACATCATGCTTCTCTTCGCTATCTCATGGAAAAGAAGGATGCAAAGCTTAGATTAATTCGGTGGGTCTTGTTGTTGCAAGAATTTGACTTCGAGGTCAAGGATCGCAAGGGAACTCAAAATCAAGTAGCGGATCATTTATCAAGGCTTGAAGAGGCAGGGAGGCTAAAGAGAGATCTTGAAATCAATGATGCATTCCTGGATGAGCACATATTGGCACTATCTAGCGTTTTTGCTCCTTGGTATGCCAATATTGCTAACTTCTTGGTTAGTAACCTTATTCCGGATGGATTGGAATCCTATCAAAAGAAGTTTTTGAGAGATTGTCGGCAATACTATTGGGAAGAACCATTCTTGTTCCATGTTTGTGCTGACAACATCATCAGAAGGTGTGTTCCAGAAGAATAGATTATGCCAATTCTAAAGGCAAGCCACGATTCACCGGTTGGGGTCATCATGGGGGAAATCGAACGGATGCTAAGGTGCTTGAATGTGGTTATTATTGGCCGTCGATCTATCATGATGCCAATGAAATGGTCAAGGATTGTGACTAATGCCAAAGGCAAGGATCAATCTCCAAGAGGCATGAAAAGCCAATGCACTTTGTGATGGAGATAGAAATCTTTGACGTTTGGGGAATTGATTTTATGGGTCCCTTTGTAAGCTTTTGTGGGATGAAATATATCCTGGTGGTTGTGGAATATGTGTACAAATGAGTTAAAGCAATTTCCTTACTAAGCAACGAGGCAAGAAGTGTAACCGCATTATTAAAAAAACAAATTCACTCGGTTTGGCACTCCTAGATCCATTATTAGTGATGGAGGGTCTCTTTCTGTAACAAGGCTTTCACGGGGCTACTAGAGAAATATGGCATCAAGCATAAGGTGGCCACACATTATAACCCCCAATCAAGTGGTCATGTTGAGGTTTCCAACTGGAAGATAAAGAGCATTCTAGCAAAAACTGTCAATGCAAACAGGACCGATTGGTCAAGGAAGCTAGATGACATATTGTGGGCATACTGCACGGCGTACAAAACTTTTATTTGCACTTCTCCATATCGGTTAGTCTTCGGCAAAGCTTGTCATCTACCCGTAGAACTGGAACACAAAGTCATGTGGGCACTGAAGAGGTTGAACTTGGACTGGGCTGAAGCTGCAAATTTGATGTTAACACAACTTAATGAAATGGAGGAATTTCGTTTCCATGCATATGAAAGTGCAACTGTGTAAAAAGAAAGGATGAAGTTCGTTCACGACAAAAAGATCTTGAAGAGGGAGTTCAAGTCGGGTGACTTGGTTTTGCTCTTTAACTCAAGGCTCAAATTGTTTCCGGGCAAGCTCAAATCAAAATGGTCTGGTCCGTTCAAGGTGGTAAATGTCTCTCCTTTTGGAGCTGTGGAACTAGATTTGGAGGATGGGTTGTGAACCTTCAAAGTGAATGGCCAACGAGTCAAGCACTACTTGGGCACAAATGGAGAAAAACATTTGGTGGAGAAGTTGGCTCTTAAAGATGGTCCGTGCCCGACCAATGAGTGAATCCAAATGAATGCCAACTTCGTCGTGCCGCGACGTTAAATCAAGAGCTTCAAGTGAGGCAACCCATGTGTGGTAACACACTTTTTGGCCTTTAAATTTTTAGTTTTTGTTAGATAGATTTAATTGAGCAATTTAAAGTGTGTGTTAGAGTCTAGGGGATTCAAAAGATCATAACACGGGGTAAGATTGCATCAAAAAGGGAAGAAAAATCACCTTGGGAAGTTTGTTACACATATGCGGTCTCAATTTAACTATGTGGACCGCATTTTAGTCACAAACCCAGACAGTGTGTTTGGCTAAATTTGGTGATAAAACTGCGACAAGGTGGTGCAATTTGCGGACTGCATTTCCACTATGTGAACGCATAGTGCACCGCATTTTTGGCCCTGCAACAACTCAATTGAATCCACCGCATAACACTTATGCGGTCGCATAGTGTGTTATGCGGTGACTTGCCCGTCGCAATTCTCCTAGATATGGGTCCCAGGAAACATACAACCTCTGTCCAGAAAAGGGCCTCCTCCAGTCATCAAACTCAACAAGCAAAACGACCGCGACCGGACCCTACTGCTACACTTTCCTCCAATCTGATGAGGAGGAGATCTTGACTGAAGTTGACCTACAAGCTGAGGCAAAAAGGAAACGAGGAGATGACTTCCAATTCAGGTTTGGGGTCGAAGGGTCCAGGGAGCTTTATAGAGAAGCGCTGACAAAATGAAAAATCCTGGCCAAAAAACAACTGAGTATGAATGGGCTACAAGATCAGTACCCCCACATCTGGGAGAACATCAAGGCGAGAAAATGGGAGTGCTTCACGGAGCTGCCTGATGAATATAATGAAAACATTATCCGTGAATTTTATGCCTCCTATGGAGTCTCCAGGGCTGCTCATCACAAGTGCAACAGGGTTTTCTGTGACACTATGTTAGTTCGGGGGAAGAGTGTGTTCTGCAGCGATGAGACTATCAATGAGTTTTACATCCCTGAATGGAGCCGAGTATAGCTGAGTACGCCGCCAAATGGGCAAATCGGGACAATGAGCGTAGTTGGATAGCTTCTGTGATAGCTAAGGGGACCTCTGCTTGGATCAACACGGTGCACAAAATATACAAGGAGGATCTCAAGCGAGAGGGATAATTTTGGCTTAGCTTTGTCACCTCTCGACTGATACCATCCAGAAACACGAAAGACATAAGCATTGAGAAAGCTCTTCTCATTGCATGCATTATGGCGGGAATCAAGATTAATGTGGTTAACTTTATCTTTCGAGAGATAGGGATCCAGGCAAAGCGGACAGCCACTTCACTTACATTCCCCTACATGATCACAGCCCTCTGTAAGGTTGTGAAAATCCCTACCATGCCACACACTAACAAGATAGGGAAGGCCCTGAAGGATATTGATATCACGCGCATCAATGACGCATCAGATGTTGCTCCCCCAGAGGTTTAGACCCAGGTTCCTATTGATGTAGAACACTCAGATTCCCAGACTCCAGTGTCTCCTCAGGCTACAGTTGCATCCGCTTCCACTTCACAACCCACTTCTCAGTCTACCATTGTTTAGCCCTCTACTGCACTGCCAGCTATCTTAAGGCTAGGTCTCTTAGCGCAACATGCTAATACTAAGGTAGACCAGCTCCTGAAGAGTCTCCCTACCCCCATCAAGCAAGCCCTGACTCCTATCCAGTCTTTAGTGACGGCTCTCCAGCAGCGGCAGACATCTTATGAGGATCGCTTGCAATAGCTTGAGTTGAGGGTTGAGAAGATAGAGAGAGGAGAGGTTAGTGACTTGCCAAAGCTCCAGGATGAAGTTGCCACTATGAAGACCGAGTTGCACAAGACGCAAACTTTGTAGTTCTATCTATCATCCTTCCTGCCCAAGGAAGGTGAGCAAGGAGCAGACACAGCAGCACCAGACTTGGATCTTGATTTCTCCACACTGATGATAGATATTTCACCTCTGACTGACGGGGCTTCCCAGCCTTCAGCTCCCTCTACACATATTGATATTCCTTCTGAGGAAGATTCCGGTCACTTTGTAGAGTCCGAAGGTGAGGAGGCAAACAAGGAAGAGGATGAGTAGGATTCATAGTCCGAGGAGGATGATGGCCCTCAAGAGAAGGGAAAGCAGGCTGCTACCTTGACAGTTGAGGATGAAGTAGAAGTAGACATTCAGGTGGCAATAGCACATTCGCTAGCAGATATGGTCGCCCCAGCAGATCCATCGACCACTGTTGATACCCAATTTTTTCTTGTATATTTTTTATATGCAAAATACATTCAAAATAGCATGTATATGCATATGAAAGTATGTCCCAAGGTTTTAATATTTTTCTCTTGATTTTTAAATTAATTTATTGCCTTATTTTAGCAAGAAAAACCCAATAATTATTTCCAAAATTATCATTTGGTGGTTCATTTATTAGATTCTCGTATTTATACTAAAATATAGCTAAAATAATTTTTTGCATATTTTTACAAATTTATTTTGGCATTTTTAAAATCTAAATTGCATATAATTGGAATATTGGCCTCTTTTAAGATTTAATTGTATTTATATTTATAAAATTAACTTCAGTACTTTCATTTTGATAATTATGTATTATTAATCATTTTAGTGCTTTTAATTTAATTATGGAAATCATTTTACTATTTTTTATAAAATAAATAAAGGAAAAATGGCTATTTAAATGATAGCCCATTTGTATTTCAATTTTGGCCAGATTTGAACCCCTAATTAAACCCAATCTCAAACCTAATTACCCAGCCCAAATCCTAAATCTACCCGACCCACAACCCGTTTGAATAAACAGCTCAGATCCCCATTCAATCTAGGTCGTTGATCAAAATGATCAACGACCACCATTTAACCTTTCCTAAATTAATCCCGACCTACTCCCCAAACCCTAATCATTTGCACTTGTAGCCGCCTTCAAACTCCCTCCTCTCTCAGTTCTCTCTCAACTCCCCTTTCATACCCTAGCCGCCTCCCTACGCTTCCACCCTAAAATCGATGGAAGCCATGGCTTCCAAGGCCATTGAAGCCCTATACCGGCCTCCTATAACTCCTACACGGCTGGTCACTATAGTTTAAAGGCCTGACCATGAATAATCTTGGTCTAGACCTCGGATGTTTTTAGTGCTATGGTTGTCTCCGACCATTTTCGACCTTGTTCCAGCCAGCTTTGGTTATTCGAACTTGATCTCGATCTCTCCTACTTAGATCGATGATTTCCAAGCCTTTCTCACCCTCTGGGTTTCTTCTGAAACCCTAACCTTCGAGGTTTTTCTGATTCTTTTAGATCCGTTGTAGATATGTGCTTACCCTAAGCTTTCAAATGTTTTCTCAAAGTTTCTTTCAAAACTCTGCTTTCAAAACTTTTATCTTTTCCGATCTAGGGCTTTGTTGAGTTATTTAAGAAGTTTCTCTGATCTTTAGCATGTTCTACTGTGTTTCTTATGTTGGTTTTTCTACTGTGTTTCTTATGTTCTTCTGTGTTTCTTATACTGTGTTTCTTATGTTGATTCTTCTACCATGTTTCTTATATTGCTTCTCTACTGTGTTTCTTATGTCCTTCTACTAGAATATGCATACTCAGAGTCTTAGTTCCCTTTTTGGGATTTCTGAACTTATTTCATTAGCATTGCTGCCTGATTTACTCGTCCTTTCATCTCTACGCCCGATTGATGGTAAAACCCTAAAATTTAGGGATTCATTCGAGTTTTGAGACCATTTGCTATGTGATTTGCTTGTTCTTCATCTCTGAACTTGTTCGATTTCAAAACCCTAAACTTCTTTGGACCTAGCCGAGTTTATAAAGTTTTTTATCTACTACTCGATTGAGCTTTGAAATCTTTGTTTCGACCATTGTTTCATTATATGATTCTGGTTCCCTGCTAAACTCTTCTAAGGTCTTTCTACTGTACCTTCTGTATGTTATTTGATACTCTCTCTCTCTTGCTGAGTTACTATGTGACTACCATGCTCCTATAGTTCACTGATTTTGAGATTGCATGACACCTTTTTTGTCCTAAATTCAGCCCCGCATGCCTAATACTTGTGTACTCTTTATATGTGTTGAACTTCCCTCTAAAATGACTCTCAATTTTTGATTAATTTCAGACTTCCTTTTGTGTAAGTCTGATTGATTTCTTTCCTTGTTTTGCTAATTTCCTTGTTACTTGGTTTGAGTCGAAAACTTTCCTTAGCCTTTCTTACTTGGTTTATTCATGAACCAGTAATTTCAAATCTTTGACTCCTTGATTTACTTCTACTAATTGATTCTTACCTTATCTGTGTAACAGTGTATTTCAAAATTTCTTCCCTTAATTGAACTCTTATGTATTTACCCTTAATTGCCTACTTTACACAAGATGATTGCTTGATCTTTTTTCTTAAATAATGTTTTGCTCATTACCGTTTAAGTTTGAACTCCTTCATTAAAGGAAGTCTTCTACTGATTGATCTTAATTGGTACATGATTATTTTCTTACCTTATTTTTTGCCCGTTTTCACACTATAAATATCTGCACTTTCATTGACACAAAGGGACGAACACTCATAGTCTTTTTGAACCTATACCTATACTCGAAAATATTTTCTCTTGTTACTTGTACTGTGGCTTGTTTTCTTTCAAGTCTTGCTGCCTGCTTTTATTCTATCTGCTTCTTTGAAACTGGTATGTCCTATTTAAGGGTTTCAATACTACAACAATGTGTTTATTTACTACCTTCGTATGCATGTCTTCCTACTGCTTCTGTATAGTTCAACACTTACTCTAGGATGCTGAAATTTCTTTCTGCATGTTCTATTATGAATCCCAAATCCCTACCCCTATGAGTTCATGCTATGGTTTGTTTGAGGCATGGCGATACTGTAAATTATTGTCCATAACTCAAACTTGATCCCCCTAGGATCCTAGCCTCTAATGTGTTTCTGGAAGGCTTATAAGCATGCCAACATCCTCTATTGTTGGGCATGCCTAAAGCTTGCCCTTGCCTAAGCAATAGGCTCTTTACAATATCTCTATTCTCCTGAACCCCTTTTGTGCACATGTTTGTATCTGTTTCTCGCTCCTGTATTCCCTAGAACTCTGCTATTCACTTTCACTCTCTCTTAGACTTTAAGTTCTACCCCCTCTTGTGAGCCTCGCCTTGGGACCCATTGAGTTCCCTCTAAACTCGGACACTTGAGGGTTGGTACTTCTACACTACACTTGCAATTTGGGTGTAAGCATTGCCCGGAGTCCCATTGAGGCTTTTAGGGAACTTTGACACACTCAAATTGGAGAAATGCTTTGGATCGTTGGTCCTGAAGTTGGGTTTATCATGTAACTTAGAGAGGAAGTCAGAATCAAGCTTCCTCTAGTTGTATTTTTATTTTTTCTGATGTAGTTTCATTTATTCTGGTTCGTAATAAGTTGTAATAAACACTTGGGGTTGGCTAGTGAAAAGGGTGGGCGACTATACATACAAAGGGTAGAAACTATGCCTATAGGACTGTTCTAGTTCTGCATATTCAACTACATATAGAAACCACGCCTATAGGACTGTTCTAATTCTACATATTGAGCTACATATAGAAACCATGCCTATAGGGCTGTTCTAATTCAACCACATATAGATACTATGTCTATAAGGCTTCTGAATATAGAAACCATGTCTATAGGTATTCTGAATTATGCATATAGAAATCATGTCTATAGGTCCATTCTAAATTCTGCATATTCAAACTCATATAGAAATTATACCAATAGTATTATTCCATCCTGCATCTAGATACCATGTTTATAGGTTTAAAACCAGTCTTCTGCATCTAGATACTATGTTTGTAAGGCTTCTGCATTTTTACATACCATCTATAAGGTTTTAAAATCAGTAACGTATAGAAAGCATGCCTATGATCTGATTCGCCTCACTAAGTGCTAGACATTAAAACCAGTAGTAATGAATATTATCAGTTGCGCAATCTGTAACCAACTCGTCTGAATCCTGTCTCTCTTTTAATAATCCGATTCTATCGCTTAGTAGTTTAATAAGTATGTATGCAAATAGTTTTCTTCGAACCTTCTTGTTTCGTCTTCTGAATCCAGTAGATACCATGCCTATAGATCTTTGTCCAACACTTAGGCAATCCTTAGAGAAATAATTGAAAACCGAATCTGCTACTGTTAATTATTACAACCAGTAGGCAGGCCTGATTCAGACTTCTTATCTGAGTTATGCAATAAACTAAAACTGCCTCAACAAACTCATCTCCCTCGTCTTTAATGCTTTTAAATCAGACCTAAACAGTACGTGCAAGACATGGTATTTTATGTGTTTAGTTTCGAGGAGGTATATATGAGCCTCTGTTTATTTATATGTTTCCCCAAACATGCATATGTGTTTTGTATGTCGCTTTAGAATATTTTACCTTTGAAACTCCAAATAAGCCCAACATCACTCCCTTTTAAGATTAGTAGTCCTAAATGCCTCCGGGACTGATAGGAATGGGATTGGTAATAGCATGCAATACATAATCGATACCATTCCGCGTTTTAATACCTTAACAGGGTAGAAAGGGTAGATATGGATATGATGACCACGCGATAATGCCACGTGTAGCCCCTCTTTGAGGAGTGATTACCAGACATTGTGTGGGGTAATCCATATTTTTCATAAACATAGGACCCCTTTTCCTTTATTCTTTAGAATTTTTACTCCTTATTTTGAAAAACATTAGCTTTTCTAATTGTTCTTTCAAAACTGGTTTACTTTCAAATCCATTATGTGTTGAAATCCCCTCTTATTTGAGCCTTATTTGCTTATATGTTAATTGCACCCAAATTCACAAATAATTGTCTGGCCGGGAACCACACTAGTGGATTCTGAGGGGTGCCTAACACCTTCCCCTTGGAATAATTTCAAACGCTTACCCTATCTTTGGTTACTCAAATCAAACCCTCTTGGTGTCCTAATGCACCCTAATCATTAGGTGGCGACTCTTCAAATCAAACCCAATTCCCAAAAGGAATGAGCTGTCCTTCCAAATGTCACAAACCCGATTCCGCAAGGAAAAAGGGGGCGCGACAACAACTCAGCCATCGGCGGGCGAGGCTAGAAGCTCACAGGCCCCAGCTCCAGTATTGGGTCAGCCATATATCCCTCCTCCATCAGTGGAGGTCACTCCTCAGGCCGAGATCTCATTGGTAAACATACCCAATTTTTTCTTATATATTTTTTAATATGCAAGATACTTTTAAAACAGCATGTGTATGCATGTATAAGTGTGTCCAAATATTTTATTATTTTTTCCCTATTTTTAAAAGATTTTTAACCAATTTATTCCCCCATTTTATTCATAAAAACCCAAGAATAATTCCCAAAAGTATCATTTTTGGAGATTCATTTATTGGATTCTCATATTTGTACTAGAATATAGCTATGATATTTTTGCATATTTTTACAAATTTAATTAGTATTATTAAGGCTAAATTGCATATAATTACAATATTAGCCCCTTTAAGATTTAATTGCTTTTACATTTATAACAATTAAGTCCATTATTTTTAAACTGATAATTATGTGTTATAAATCATTTAGTTTAATTTATTTCGAAAAATCAATTTGCTATTTGTTTAAAATTTTAAAAGCGGAAATTGGCTATTTAAATAATAGCCCAAATTCATTTCAATCATAACCTAAATCCCACCCCAATTTTAACCCAATTCTTGGCCCAATTGAACCTATCCGACCAGGCTCAAACCCAATTTCATAAACCGCCCCACTTACCCATTTTAATCTAGGCTGTTAATCACTTAAATCAACGACCAATAGTTGCTCTTGCCTTAATTAATTCCAAACGACCCCAAAACCCTATTATTTCTCACTTACCGCTGCCTTAGAATCCCCTTCCTCTCAAACACTCTCTGCAAAACCACTCAAACCCTAGCTGCCGCCACCCTAATTCGCCATAATCCATGGCCTTCCGAGTTTATTAGAGACCTATACCAGCCTTCCCTGGCTCCTATGTGTTTGTCCTTATGGTTTCAAGGCCAGACTATGAAGAGCTCTGGTCTAGTCTTCGTTCGATTTTAGTTAATGGCCCTTCTCCAGTCATCTTTGAACTTTCTCCGACCGGCCATGGTCTCCTAGTTGGATCGGTAACTTTCGAAGCCTTTCTCATCATTTATGGGTTTTCTGAAACCATAATCTCTAAGGTCTTTTTGATTTCTTTCAGATCCACTTTAGATCTATGCTTGCTCTGAGCTTTTAAGAATCTTCTCGATGTTTTTTCAATTTTGCTTCAAAAATGACCCTTTGTTTTTTTCCGATTAGGTTTTTTTTCCTGTTAAGTTATTTCAAATCTCTTCTATGACTTTTAATATGTTTAAGATGTGCATTTGTCTGTTTAAAATCTTGCTTGACTCATCTATTTACAATCTTTCGAACTCGTTGTTATTGAAAACCCTAAATTCTTGTGGGTCTCAGTCGAGTTCTAAAAGCTGTTTGTTAGATGAGTGCTTGTTTGGTTAAGTTTTGTTTGATCTATTTTTAGGGCTCGACTATTGTTGAAAACCCTATGGCTTTAGGTCTGAAACTGTTCGTTTAAATGCCTAACTCGATTTGAAGTTCCTTGTTCCAAAATTCCTTTTCCTTTATGTGTTTCCTCTGACTCTAGGTTTCTACTGTCTTTAAAACTTGACTATGTTTGAAGCCCTAACTTTTCAAAAGGTTTCTCATATGTTACTGTGAGACCTTTGCATGCTTCTGATACTCTATTTTTTCTTCACTATTGATTCAATGTGACTTGACCTACTTGATTAATATGCTTCGAATGTTTGCTTTACTACTAGCTTATTTCTGCCACTATTGCATGTTTGTGATTATCTCTTTTGTTTGGCCTCGCATGTCTGATGATCCTGTTCACTTTATTTATATGCTGAAATTTCTTCCTTGATTAATCCTCACCTTGTGACTGATTTCTAAAGTTTCCCTTTTATGAACCCTGATTTCAACCGCCCATTCAAAATTGATTGATTCTTTTCCCTTTATTGTAATATTTACCTTGCTGAATTTATTTCCAAAATAAGTATATTTTGTACTTAGACTTGATTACTTCCTGAATGCTTGTACTACTTCTTTTATGGCAATAATCAGTCCGTATCTAAACTGATCTCTTTCCTTATTTGAATCTGTTAAACAATGATTCCTTAATTAAAGGGAATCACCCGTGTAATTGATTTTGACCTATGATTGTTTCCATGTTTGTATCTTATTACTTTTCCTTCACTCGTTTTCAAAAAACTATAAATACCTTGCATCCCTCTTTTTTCAAACTCGAACCAATTGTGTTCAAAAACACACACTTCACTCAAACTCTTCTCTTTTCTCTGTTACTACTTGTGTTGCTAACTTGTCAAGCCGGTTGAAAGCCAAGGCTAAGCTGTGGGAAACTTGCCTACCTTTTCTTTCTGCATTTGCTTTCTTTACTGGTATGTCCAAATTACCCTTCCAGCATCAACAACAACATGTTTCTTTACTAATTCCTTCACTCTTAACCGTTTCCTGCTTATGTTTATTCGAGTTTCGTTATATGGCATGTTATGATTTGCCTTTTCTTTTTTCTGAAATAATGTTTTCTCATGTATGAACCACAATACCCCATACCCCCTATGTGTTTGTATTTTGGTTTGAGGGCATGTCAATATCATATATTGTTGTACATGACCTAAACGTGACCCTCCCTGGGTCATATGTTCCACATCCCCTATGTGTTTGGTATCTTTGGTTAGTTAGGGGCATGACAACATTGAACATTGCTATGCATGACCCAAACCTGATTCCTTGGGATCATAACCTCCATATCCCCTCTATATGTTGTGTGTTATGGTTGGTTTATAAGCATGATAGCACCATCTATTACTGTGCGTGCCTAAACCCGGTCCTTGCCTAAGGAAATATGCTCTTTGCAATGTATTTCCCAAACCCCAGACCCCTTTGTGCGATTGCTGATTCTGTGGTTTTACCTTTACTGCTATTGTTTTCAACTCACCCCTCTTCGCTCTCCATTCTCCACTCAGTTCTAAATCTCTACTCCTGCACTTCCACCATATTCTTAGACTTAAGTTCTTCCCCTCTTGTGTGAGCCTTTCCTTGGGACTCATGAGCTCCCTCTGAACTTGGACACATAAGGGTTAGCCCTTTCACACTACACTCATCTTTATTTGGTGATGCAACTTGGGTGTGAGCACTGTTCGGGGTCCTCTTAAAACCCTTAGGGAACTTTTATACACTCAAGTCTGACAAAGGCTTTGAAACAATGTCACTTGAGGTGGTTTATTCCATAACTTAAAGAGGAAGTCAAGAATCAGGCTTCATCTGATTGTGACTTCTCTTTTGTGCTTCCTTGATGTAATTCATTATATAGTCTGCAATAATTTTGTAATAAACATTTGGGGGCTTGGCTAGTGAAAGGGACTGGGTAATTATGCATACTCAAGGGTAGATATCACGTCTATAGGATCTAAATTTCTACATGTTCAATTCTGCAATTTAGATATCATCTGTTATTCTGCATGTTTGACTCTACATCTAGATACCATGGCTATAAGATCCAATTTCATTAAATTCCTGAATGTTCTATATTTAGAAAATATGCCTATAGGACCTACATTCGGCATATTGAATTCTGTATTTAGAGAACCTGTCTATAGGACTTGTCTTAATTTTTGCATTACCACGCTTAAACACCATGCTTAGGAACTGACGGGCAAAAAATCAGATATCATTTTTAGTACCCCCTTTCGTAGAAATCATGCCTATATGGATACTGCATGCTTCAATTCACGCTCGACTAGATATCATGTCTATAGGAATTAAAATGAGCAACACTAGATATCCTACAAATATCTGAAACCAATTTAAAATCAGTTTGACTCTGAATAAGTTTTAAACAACTTTACTCGTTACTTTAATGTGGTTTAGAAAGAATGCGTATAGGATCCAAATCGTTCATCTTCAATTGCTACTGTTTCGCTTCATTCTGAATAGATACCATGTCTATAGGATCTCTCCTAAACGCTTAGGCAAGCCTTAGGTGATAACAACCAAAGAATTGAATCCGCCTTTGTTATTTGCTACAACCAGCAGGCAGACCTGATTCAGACTTCTTATATGAGTTATGTAATAAACTGGTCTGCCTCAACAATTGAAATTTCCCTTACCTTAGTATGTTAAAGTCAAACCTTAGATGTATGTTTAAGTCATGCTATTTATGTTCTTTATTTGAGGAGGTAAACATGAGCCTCTTATTTGTTATAAGTTTCCCCTAATGTTCAGCCCCTATATGTTTTGTATGTCGCCTTAGCTTTTTCACCTTTAAAACCTAAAATCAACCTAATATCTCTCCCCTTTAGGAGTAGTAGTCCTAAAAATCCTCCGGGAATGATAGGAAGGGACGGGTAGTAGCGTGCAATAGACATCGAGACCAATCCACGCTTTAATACCTTAACGGTGTGGGAAGGGTAGATATAGATATGATGACCGGTGCGCTAATGCCACGTGTATCCCCTCTTCTAAGGAGTGTTATACCGGTTATCACATTGATGTGATCCATATCGCATTGATGTAATCCATATTATAAATAAACCTAGGAAACCCCCCCCCCCTTTCCTCTTTTATATCTTCCAGTATTTGTAGAAATTATAACCCTTTCTTCTAAAAATTCGCCTTTAATTGTTTTCAAACTCTTATGTGTTTAAACTTAAATCCCCTAATAATTGAGCCTATATTTGTCTATTTGCTAAATTGTACAAATTCACAATAAAATATCTGGTCGGGAACCACACTAATGGATCCTGAGAGGTGCATAACACCTTCCCCTTAGAATAATTTCAAGCCCTTAACCGATCTCTGGTTATAAAACAAGCTTAGGAGTAGATCTTATAGGTGTCCTAATGTACCTTAAATCATTAGGTGGCGACTCTTCAAAAATAAAAAAACCCAGTTCCCAAAAGGAATGAGTTGTCTCATACCAAATGTCACAAACCCGATCTCCCAATTGCATAAAGAGGGGGAAAAAGGGGCACGACAGTATGGCGACTCTGCTGGGGATATTTAGGCTTTTACTATTTCAGACTGTTATTGTGAATTTATACCTCTTTATGTGCAATTATTTGTTTAATTCCTTTAAGCATTCAATTTCTTTTTCAACTGCAAAACTAACTTGTCTTCTTTGTTTCTTTCCTTTACTATTGCTTTAAATTATGAAACTACTGTATTTACTGCTTTCCTAATGTGAAAATACATGTCAATATGCTTTTAATTATTGCATAACCATGCTCAACATCATACTCCACTCGTGCCAAACAAAATACCATAGCAACGCTTATAATGAATGGTTGTGCTCTTCCTATATTATTACCCCCTAAATCCGAAAATGGCATATTTACGGTAAAACCAGTCGATCATCGGTGCAGTCGAAGTTTCCGTGCCTATCCCTCTTTGAGTTGTCCTCTCAATGGTATCAGTCTAAAACCCCATAGAAACCTTAATCTGTTCAAGTTGTGCATGCATCATGGTCAAACCTAGCCGGGTCAGTTATATTGTCCACATAATGACCCTTTTAGATAGCCTTGACGAAAGTCCACTGGGTTTCCTAAACCCAAACGGACATCACCACATTCTATGCATTTATTTGGAGAACTAAATTCTTCATGCTAATTGTTGGTATTAAATAGTCGAGTTTGGTGGGGGTAATGTCCTAACCTTATTTATCTTGCAGAAATGTGGCACGAAATCCCTAGATTCGGCATGGTAACCAACATCCACCCAAGACTGCTAAGCTAGTGGGAGGATCTTCACTCTAGTGATAAAACTCTTGTCCGAAAATATTTGGGGAATCTACCTTCTCTCCTAGAGATCCAACCCAACAACAAGATCATAGAAGCTGCTACTTTGTTTTAGGATTATGAGAGGGTCGTATTCTGCTTCGGGGACATTGAAATGACACCCTTGCTAGAAGAGATAGGAAGATTGGCCGGTATAACGTGGGAAACTCTAGGTTTGCTAATGCCTAAGAATCGCAAAGGTAGGGGCTTCCTCAAAATGATGGGATCCAGAGCTGACATGTTTGAAAGAATCCTACATCGTCTTTGACTATTTGTATGAGAGGTATGGTCACAGCAAATCCTACTGTACTTATCATGACGAGTTTGTCATTACATCATTAGGGCAAATTCACCGAAGGGTCTTTGTATTCATGTTTTGTTTCCTGGGGCTGATCTTGTTTCCGATGAAGAAAGCAAGAATTCACACCAGGTTGTCTATGGTAACTAAGACTTTAATGGAAGGGATCGATGGTCAGCCATTCAGCATTGTGCCCATGATCGTTGCCGACATATATCGAGCCTTGGAGAAATGTCAATGAGGAGAAAAACACTTCGAAGGCTGCAATTTATTTCTTCAACTCTGGCTCGTGGAACCTCTCCAAAGGGGTGAATACCGACAAGAGATAGGGACTAGGATGATCAGATCATTTTCCATCATCTGAGGCGAATGAATTACATGCCCAATATGTTCTCTCAGCCAGAAGATGACAAAGGATGGGTAGAGCTATTTGATAATCTAACTGAGGACCAGGTACAATAGATGTTTGAATGGTTTCCGGCCGAGGAGTTCATCGCCCAATCCTGAGACACACCTTTCCTGATATTGATTGGGCTGAGAGGAACATACCCTTACGTCCCTCTCTGAGTTATGTGATAAGCTGGTCGAAAGCAGGTTATACTCAGGGTCGATAAAATAAGTCATTTCTGGGCTAATTTCTAGAATGATGATAGTCCTTACAAGTGCCAAGCTCAACATATGTGGCACTACAAGATCATAATGGGGAGGGATACCATTGAGTCAAATAGGTATCAAGCTAGTTGCGCTCCTTTCTACTCAGGTTGGTTAGAAGACAATCATGATGGTTTGGGCCAGCCAGGGTTTGCTCGAAGTCACAGGATCGTAGATGAAAGGGCCAAGGCACAGGTCAAATACAACCAACTGCGCAAAAGAACTCGTGAGTGAGAGAGTGAACACCGCGAAATACAAGAGTCCAACCAGAAACTAATTGAGGAATGGAAGGACATGGCTGTCAGTGCCAACAAGCGACTGGGATACTTGGAGCGAGGCATAGTGGAATTGGAAAGAAACTTTCTCAAGAGGGTCGAAGACTACCAAAATACTGAAGGATTCGAAGGCAAACATCAAGACATGGCCTACCTATTGTTGGGATTTCGCAAGTTGGGAAAGCTATTTGATGGAGCCAAGGATGCTGAATATGGTGAAAGTCCTTCTGGGACCAAGTAGATAGGAGTTTTTCTTTTCGTTTTATAAAATATAATAAGGCCAATGGCCATTAGTGATTCTCATTTCCTGTCAATTTGGGATTTGTCTACTTTTTATCAATGAAATGAGGCATTTAGCATCCTAAGTTCTCCAAATCAATCTGTCGCTAGGCCTACCTCGGGCACAAAGAGGTTCCCAAATCAGGACACAATTTACATTCTTGCACTATGTGTTTAAATATTGCAACACTTATTATAATCCTCACTAACTTGGTTACCCTTTTGTTTTTACTTTTTGGTTTATTATTACCCTCCCCAAAGGTTAGTTCGTACACTCTGGCAACATCATCCTATTACACAAGATCCAAGGGCCCTCTACCCACTCCTCCTCTTAGTCATGTCAAAAACAAGAACAAAGGGAAGATGGAAGATTTGAACAACGTTAGAAAGGAGAACGCAACTTAATGGGTAGAGGTCACTCATGGTCATGGTACTCAGGTTCCTAAGGAAAATGCATCCCAACTCGAACAAAAACTTTTGAAATTCCAAGAAGAACTTTGATCAGGTTCGGAATCTGGCAAGTCTGTCATTTTCCCTCACCACTCCAGCTATCAATTTCACAAAAGCTCAGAACCCTATACCTCCATAGAATATCCCAAAGCAACAGAACCATCACGTTCCTCACCATCACTACAACACCTGCCATACCTCAAACAAGACACTGTTACTCATTCCAGAACACCAAAACTCCACAAATGACAACTTTCACACCCACCATAACACCCCTATCTACGTGTAGACCACGCCACACTCCATCCAACCTATCTCAAGCACACCCGAGTCCGATGATAAAGACTTGCTCATCAGGAACTTGGTTGAGGAACTTGAGAAATTGACTAGCCAGATTCAAGGCTTCGAAGGAAGCAAGGGAATTGAAGGGCTAAACTATGAAGATCTTTGTATACAGACCGACATCGAACTGCCCGAGGGGGACAAACCTCCAAAGTTCGAAATGTTTGATGGTATAGAGGATCCAAGGGTCCATTTGAGAACATACCGTGACAAGCTGGTTGGAGTAGGGAAAAACGAGTGAATCCGTATAAAGCTTTTCATGAGGAGTTTGAAGGGAGATGCTTTGTCTTGGTACATTAGCCAAGATCCAAAGAAGTGGTTAAACTGGGTAGGCATGACGTCTGACTTTATGGACAGATTCAGGTTTAACATATAGAATGCTCCGGACGTGTTCTATATTCAAAATCTAAAGAAGAAGCTCACAGAAACATTTCGCGAGTATGCTACTCGCTAGAGGTGCGAAGCTACTAAGGTCAGACCTACCATAGAACAGGAACAAATGAATAAATTCTTTGTCCAGGCTCAGGACCCGCAGTATTATGAAAGATTAGTGATGATTGAGAGCCACAAATTTTCCGACATTATCAAGCTAGGAGAAAGGATCGAAGAGGGCATCAAAATCTGTATGGTTACAAACTTCGAGGCCTTGCAAGCTACAAATAAGGCCTTACAGTCTAGTGGTGTGTCCAAGAAAAGGGATGTGTGAGCCATAATGGTTGCATAGAGAACCAAATCTCCTATCAAATACCAAACTTACCCAATACCTCCACTCACATATCAACCAACTCCGAACTACCAAACACCATCACCCGCACACCAAGCTACACCACCCACTTATCAATCACCTCCGACTCCCACATACCAGCCCACTTTGCCTAGATATTCCCAACCTGAACACATCTACCAAACCTTTAATACTCAACCATCCCACTATCAATCACCTCCTGCACGCCAAAATTTCCGTAAACCTTGACCAAATTTTGATCGTAGACCCCCAAAACAATATACAGCCATTGCTGAACCTATTGACCAGTTGTACGAGAGACTCAAAGCTGCTGGTTATGTTACCCCCATCCCTGTTGCAACCCCTGAGAACCCTTCCCAGTGGGTTAACCCAAACAAATCTCGTGCCTACCACTCCGGCATGAAGGGGCAAACCATCGATGAATGTCGTTTTTTAAAAGATAAGATCCAGTCTTTGATCGATAACAAGATTATTGTGGCAAAAGAACCCGCTCAGAATGTCCACAATAACCCCCTACCAGACCATAAGTGTGGAGGCGTTCACATGATTGAAATAGAGGATGATTGGGTTCCCGAGGGATCAATCGGGTTGATCGCGGAAGGTAATGACCCAAAGAAGCCGATAGTTACTCTTAATTCGATCATAGTCCAGATTCAGCCATCTGGGGACGCTGAGGTAAATATATATGTGACGCTTGAGTTTGAAGCAACGTCATCCACAAAGACACCAGCGCCAATTGAGGTTGAATTCGTGTCTCCAACAAATGCACCCACACCGTTTGAAGTTGTAGCCGCCCAAGGCACATGTTCCGTTCGAGTAAGGATAACCATGCCGATTCTAGTGGAAATGTCGACCATGACACCATTCCATACAAAGGTTGTACTCTGGTACTATACAACTGAGGCAAGAAAGAAAGGCAAGGTCAGGTTCAAAGAGACTGTTGTCGCACAGGGTATGACGAGAACTGGTAGGGTTTATACCCCGGAACACCTAGCCGAGTCATTCAAGCAGGCCTTCAACCGGCCACCCATTATTGTGACAGGTCCAAATGATCTTTGGAGAAAGATACAAGCCAAGAATACTCAGTCATCGACTAGTTGAACAAAACACCGATGCTAATCTCTATTCTTGCTTTACTACAAAACTCTGAGGCATACAAAAATGCTCTACTAAAGGTACTAAGTGAGGCATACATACCAAGCAACATCATTTGAGGAGAAATGGCTAACATTGTAGGAAAAGTATTGGAGAGCCATAAGATCACTTTTCATGAGGACGAGCTACCACCTAAAGGGCTAGGACACAACAAAGCACTACACATCATTGTGCAATGCGAGGACTACTTCATCACCAGGATCCTGATCGATGGGGGTTCCAGTCTCAACATTTGTCCACTAGTAACACTCAAGAAGTTGGGTAAGGGACTGCACAAGATAAAGGACGGAGCCATCAATGTGAAAGCTTTAGATGGTTCTCAATGTTCCACCATTGGGGATATTAGTCTATTCTTGCAAATGGGGCCAACATGGTCCGACGTTGATTTCCAGGTGATAGACATGCCAGCATCTTACAATCTACTGTTGGGTTGTCCATGGATCCATGCCGCTGGGGCCGTAGCATCGACACCGCATTAGGCAGTTAAATTTGAATTAAATCATCAAAAGGTGATCATTCACGGCGACGAGAGCAACCCTATATACAGTCGCCGGACCATTCTGGCAATCGAAGAGAGAAGGAAGCTAGACGGAGAGACTTACCATCACATTGAACGGGTAAATGCTATTGACAAAGACAAGTGGTGGGATAACAAGATCAAGAGTATACTGAATTAGAGTAGGTATAAACCTGGCAAAGGGCTCGACAAGAACCTTTAAGGATTCGCTAAGCCCATAAAGCTCAAAAAACATGGCACTACTTTCGGTCTAGGATATGAGTACACCTGGGAAGAATTCAACAACTGGTCACCACCATGGCGCAGTTCTTACTATCCACTGGAGCAGCCAATACTACATCTGGAGCAGACCTTCCAATTGGCCGACATTATTTATGGGTCAGACGAAGAAGAAGCACTGGTCGCAGTGAAGAACTTGTTCCTGGAAGATAATGACATGGATTGTTGTGTTGTTCTCGAGGAGGAGAGGGAGGAAGGACCTTCCATACAGGCCGTAAGCAGATGGGAGCGCCTCAATAACTGGACCATCAGGACAACTAGAGCCCGACGAGCCTTGGGGTAGCAAGGCTAAAACAAGCATCATGCACTGTTTTATTTACTAAATGATTTTCCTTTTGCATTTTGATTCCTGCAATAAGATCTCCAATGTTCAAAACGATTATGCAATTTATCAAAGCATTTTGACTTTTCCTATGAATCAACACTCATTATTATTTTTCTCTCATTACTTTACTTATGCAGCATTACTATTACTTATCTTGATGGACCAATGATTGTGACATGCAATGAGAAAACGCAACAAACGAACATTGATTCAGAGGAAGATGACAAACCAGAGGAGGTTGTCAAAGAATTTGAGAACTTTGAGAACAGACCTAAGTCCAACCTAGGCAAGATAGAAATTGTCAACCTGGGAGATGCAGAGAACGTTAAAGAAACACGAATCAGCATTCACTTATCGCCATCAGAAAAGAAGGAATATACAGAATTTCTAAAGGAATATGAGGACATATTCGCCTGGTCATATGATGACATGACTAGTTTGAGTACGACTATTGTGGCCCATAAACTGCTAACCGATCTGACGTATCCGCCTGTAAAGCAAAAGCTCAGAAAGTTTAAGCCTGATATGAGTTTGAAAATCAAGGAAGAAGTCACTAAGCAAGTCAAAGCTAAGGTTCTCAGGGTAGTATAATACCCTACATGGTTAGCCAACATCGTGCCGGTACCAAAGAAGGACGGAAAGGTCCGAGTTTGTGTTGACTACTGGGATCTCAACTGGTCCAGTCCAAAAGACAACTTCCCTTTGCCAAATATACACATCCTGATTGACAATTGCGCCAAACATGAGCTACAATCATTCGTAGATTGCTTCGCTACTTATCATCAGATCTGGATGGATGAGGAAAATGATAGAGAATCACAGACAGTGGCACGATAAGTTATCATTTGCTCTATTGGGGTATTGCACCATAGTCTGCATATCAACTGGGGCAACCCTCTATATGTTGGTTTATGGTACAGAGGTCGTCATTGCCGCTGAGGTAGAAATTCCTTCCCTAAAGATCATGTAAGAAGCCAAGCTCGACGACGCAGAGTGGATAAAAATTCATTATGACCAACTAGACCTTATAGGCAGAAAGAGAATGAATGCAGTCTGCCATGGTCAACTCTATCAGAACAGAATGTCCAGATCCTTCGACAAAAGAGTCAAGCCAAGACAGTTCACACCGGGGCAGCTGGTGTTAAAAAAATTTCCTGCATCAAGATGAAGCCCAAGGGAAGTTTTCTCCCAACTGGCAGGGTCCATTCATGGTTCACCAGGCTCTGACAGGAGAAGCCCTCATACTCGTAGAAATGGACGGAGAAGTTTGGCCAAAACCGATCAATTCAGATGCAGTCAAGCATTACTATGTGTAATTTTTATACTTTCCTCATCGATGTAATTGAACTACGTCTTACCTGATTCACGTTTAAGAGGGATACGTAGGCAGCCCTATGGGTTCGGTCACAATTCAATAAAAAGTTCATTTTCCCCTGCAATTGGAAACTGGGGCAGAATTTTGAGGGGGGCCCTCAAAATTCCAAAGTAATTTCAGCCAATTGCCATAAGCAATCGTCAGAAGCGTCAACTCATCAAACTGTGACAGAGTTTTGAGGAGGACCCTCAATATTCCGTAGCAAGAGAGGTTGCAATGTCCTGAACTACGTCGCAGTCATCGGTTTATCTAAAAATTATTTTAATCATACACTTATGTCATACTTTCACAAAATCATGCCTGTTTATTATTGAAATTTCTTTGTTTAGCAACGCTACCCCAACAATACATACAGTATCACCGTATCAAAGTCGAGCAGGTCAAGCAGAGCCAGCGGGGATACGAACTAACCTCCCTCCCTTTTGCAAAACTCATGATTTTTTGTTTGGATGCAGGCACTTGGATTTAAAACCATCAAACATACTATACACTCACGAGTTAAACGTTGTTCGGGAATACAACTCTTAGAACCATTGCATTTATTCACATTTGCTATCCATACAAAACAGTGTCCCCAACAGGCACAATGTCCCCATAATCTGCTATCAGCTAAGAAAGCTTATTATCATTTGCCTTTTTATTTCTTGCATAAGGCTACTATTCTGCCTTCCGAGACTAAACAATGTCTCCATCTACATTTCTGCATTGCATAAGGCTACTATTATGCCTTTCGAGATTAAATGTTTTCTCCATCTGCATTTCCACATTGCATAAGGCTACTATTCTGCCTTTCGAGACTAAACGCTGTTT
Source organism: Nicotiana sylvestris (assembly GCF_000393655.2). NCBI lineage: Eukaryota > Viridiplantae > Streptophyta > Magnoliopsida > Solanales > Solanaceae > Nicotiana > Nicotiana sylvestris. The sequence continues at coordinate 12,515,685 of NC_091068.1, forward strand.
GCATCTGCATTTTCTCATTACATAAGGCTATTATTCTACCTTTCGAGGTTAAGTTCTACCTCCATCTGCATCTACATGGCTAAAATATCACCACCTACTGCATTGCATGGCTGAAAGATCACCACATCTACATCTCATGGGCTAAATGTTCGCCACCTACCGCATTGCATGGTTGAAAGATCACCACATGGCTGAACGATCGCCACTTATTGCATCTCATGGACTGAAAGATCGCCACACACTGCACTTCATAAGCTGAAATATTGCAAAATTATCCAAAGGCGTCATCGTTCGGAGGCACAATTTTCATATCCTGAGAATACCATGTCATGGCCTGAGGATCCCTTTTAGTTTTTTGCATATCATTATTCAAAGGCGTCATGGTTCAGAGGCACCATCCTCATAGCCCGATATCATCATTTCATGGCATGCGAATCCTTTATTGCACGCTTCATGGCCCAGGACATCATGGTTTAAGGACATCATTCTCATCATCCGAAGATAACATTCATGGTCTGATGGGAATGTACATCATGTTTAAACTTACACACAGTATATGCTTGTATTGCGTATTTGCAGGTAAACAAGCGAGCAACGGCCATCTCAGTAGGAGCGATCCTGCTCCAGTTCCCGCAACCCTATCAGACCTTAACCATTAACCCCGTCCTGGATATTGCGTCCGTTCTTGAAAAGTTTCCATCGGCATACTCCGCCGACAGATACTAAACTATATCTGGCGTGATTCCTATAAAACCAAGGATATGTAGGCAACTCAGAAGCCAGGGCACCCCTAAACATCTTCGAACCGTTCCACTCGGTTAAAATTGGCCATCATATCTTTACTCGACAACTCTTTCATCCTTCCCGGGTAAAGAGGGGCAGCTGTTGATACCCAATTTTTTCCTATATATTTTTTAATATGCAAGATACTTTCAAAACAACATGTGTATACATGTATAAGTGTGTCCAAATGTTTTATTATTTTTCCTTATTTTTTAAAGATTTTTAACCAATTTATTCCCCTATTTTATTTATAAAAACCCAATAATATATTCCAAAATTATCATTTTTGGTGATTCATTTATTGGATTCTTATATTTGTACTTAAATATAGTTAAGATATTTTTGCATATGTTTACAAATTTATTTAGTATTTTTAAGGCTAAATTGCATATAATTGCTATATTAGCCCCTTTTAAAATTTCATTGTGTTTACATTTATAAAAATTAAGTCCAGTATTTTTAAATTGATAATTATGTGTTATAAAATTGATTGATTCTTTTCCCTTTATTGTAATATTTACCTTGCTGAATCTATTTCCAAAATAAGTATATTTTGTACTTAGACTTGATTACTTCCTGAATGCTTGTACTACTTCTTTTATGGCAATAATCAGTCCGTATCTAAACTGATCTCTTTCCTTATTTGAATCTGTTAAACAATGATTCCTTAATTAAAGGGAATCACCCGTGTAATTGATTTTGACCTATGATTGTTTCCATGTTTGTATCTTATTACTTTTCCTTCACTCGTTTTCAAAAAACTATAAATACCTTACATCCCTCTTCTTTCAAACTCGAACCAATTGTGTTCAAAAACACACACTTCACTCAAACTCTTCTCTTTTCTCTGTTACTACTTGTGTTGCTAACTTGTCAAGCCGGTTGAAAGCCAAGGCTAAGCTGTGGGAAACTTGCCTACCTTTTCTTTCTGCATTTGCTTTCTTTACTGGTATGTCCAAATTACCCTTCCAGCATCAACAACAACATGTTTCTTTACTAATTCCTTCACTCTTACCCGTTTCCTGCTTATGTTTATTCGAGTTTCGTTATATGGCATGTTATGATTTGCCTTTTCTTTTTTCTGAAATAATGTTTTCTCATGTATGAGCCACAATACCCCATACCCCCTATGTGTTTGTATTTTGGTTTGAGGGCATGTCAATATCATATATTGTTGTGCATGACCTAAACGTGACCCTCCCTGGGTCATATGTTCCACATCCCCTATGTGTTTGGTATCTTTGGTTAGTTAGGGGCATGACAACATTGAACATTGCTATGCATGACCCAAACCTGATTCCTTGGGATCATAACCTCCATATCCCCTCTATATGTTGTGTGTTATGGTTGGTTTATAAGCATGATAGCACCATCTATTACTGTGCGTGCCTAAACCCGGTCCTTGCCTAAAGAAATATGCTCTTTGCAATGTATTTCCCAAACCCCAGACCCCTTTGTGCGATTGCTGATTCTGTGGTTTTACCTTTACTGCTATTGTTTTCAACTCACCCCTCTTCGCTCTCCATTCTCCACTCAGTTCTAAATCTCTACTCCTGCACTTCCACCATATTCTTAGACTTAAGTTCTTCCCCTCTTGTGTGAGCCTTTCCTTGGGACTCATGAGCTCCCTCTGAACTTGGACACATAAGGGTTAGCCCTTCCACACTACACTCATCTTTATTTGGTTATGCAACTTGGGTGTGAGCACTGTTCGGGGTCCTCTTAAAACCCTTAGGGAACTTTGATACACTCAAGTCTGACAAAGGCTTTGAAACAATGTCACTTGAGGTGGTTTATTCCATAACTTAAAGAGGAAGTCAAGAATCAGGCTTCATCTGATTGTGACTTCTCTTTTGTGCTTCCTTGATGTAATTCATTATATAGTCTGTAATAATTTTGTAATAAACATTTGGGGGCTTGGCTAGTGAAAGGGACTGGGTAATTATGCATGCTCAAGGGTAGATATCACGTCTATAGGATCTAAATTTCTACATGTTCAATTCTGCAATTTAGATATCATCTGTTGTTCTGCATGTTTGACTCTACATCTAGATACCATGGCTATAAGATCCAATTTCATTAAATTCCTGAATGTTCTATATTTAGAAAATATGCCTATAGGACCTACATTCGGCATATTGAATTCTGTATTTAGAGAACCTGTCTATAGGACTTGTCTTAATTTCTGCATTACCACGCTTAAACACCATGCTTAGGAACTGACGGGCAAAAAATCAGATATCATTTTTAGTACCCCCTTTCGTAGAAATCATGCATATAGGGATACTGCATGCTTCAATTCACGCTCGACTAGATATCATGTCTATAGGAATTAAAATGAGCAACACTAGATATCCTGCAAATAGGATCTGAAACCAATTTAAAATCAGTTTGACTCTGAATAAGTTTTAAACAACTTTACTCGTTACTTTAATGTGGTTTAGAAAGAATGCGTATAGGATCCAAATCGTTCATCTTCAATTGCTACTGTTTCGCTTCACTCTGAATAGATACCATGTCTATAGGATCTCTCCTAAACGCTTAGGCAAGCCTTAGGTGATAACAACCAAAGAATTGAATCCGCCTTTGTTATTTGCTACAACCAGCAGGCAGGCCTGATTCAGACTTCTTATATGAGTTATGTAATAAACTGGTCTGCCTCAACAATTGAAATTTCCCTTACCTTAGTATGTTAAAGTCAGACCTTAGATGTATGTTTAAATCATGCTATTTATATTCTTTATTTTAGGAGGTAAACATGAGCCTCTTATTTGTTATAAGTTTCCCCTAATGTTCAGCCCCTATATGTTTTGTATGTCGCCTTAGCTTTTTCACCTTTAAAACCTAAAATCAACCTAATATCTCTCCCCTTTAGGAGTAGTATTCCTAAAAATCCTCCGGGAATGATAGGAAGGGACGGGTAGTAGCGTGCAATAGACATCGAGACCAATCCACGCTTTAATACCTTAACGGTGTGGGAAGGGTAGATATAGATATGATGACCGGTGCGCTAATGCCACGTGTATCCCCTCTTCTAAGGAGTGTTATACCGGTTATCACATTGATGTGATCCATATCGCATTGATGTGATCCATATTATAAATAAACCTAGGACCCCCCCCCCCCCCCTTTTCCTTTTTTATATCTTCCAGTATTTGTAGAAATTATAACCCTTTCTTCTAAAAATTCGCCTTTAATTGTTTTCAAAGTCTTATGTGTTTAAACTTAAATCCCCTACTAATTGAGCCTATATTTGTCTATTTGCTAAATTGTACAAATTCACAATAAAATATCTGGTCGGGAACCACACTAATGGATCCTGAGGGGTGCATAACACCTTCCCCTTAGAATAATTTCAAGCCCTTACCCGATCTCTGGTTATAAAACAAGCTTAGGAGTAGATATTATAGGTGTCCTAATGTACCTTAAATCATTAGGTGGCGACTCTTCAAAAATAAAAAAACCCAGTTCCCAAAAGGAATGAGTTGTCTCATACCAAATGTCACAAACCCGATCTCCCAATTGCATAAAGAGGGGGAAAAAGGGGCACGACAGTATGGCGACTCTGCTGGGGATATTTAGGCTTTTACTATTTCAGACTGTTATTGTGAATTTATACCTCTTTATGTGCAATTATTTGTTTAATTCCTTTAAGCATTCAATTTCTTTTTCAACTGCAAAACTAAGTTGTCTTCTTTGTTTCTTTCCTTTACTATTGCTTTAAATTATGAAACTACTGTATTTACTGCTTTCCTAATGTGAAAATACATGTCAATATGCTTTTAATTATTGCATAACCATGCTCAACATCATACTCCACTCGTGCCAAACAAAATACCATAGCAACGCTTATAATGAATGGTTGTGCTCTTCCTATATTATTACCCCCTAAATCCGAAAATGGCATATTTACGGTAAAACCAGTCGATCATCGGTGCAGTCGAAGTTTCCGTGCCTATCCCTCTTTGAGTTGTCCTCTCAATGGTATCAGTCTAAAACCCCATAGAAACCTTAATCTGTTCAAGTTGTGCATGCATCATGGTCAAACCTAGCCGGGTCAGTTATATTGTCCACATAATGACCCTTTTAGATAGCCTTGACGAAAGTCCACTGGGTTTCCTAAACCCAAACGGACATCACCACATTCTATGCATTTATTTGGAGAACTAAATTCTTCATGCTAATTGTTGGTATTAAATAGTCGAGTTTGGTGGGGGTAATGTCCTAACCTTATTTATCTTGCAGAAATGTGGCACGAAATCCCTAGATTCGGCATGGTAACCAACATCCACCCAAGACTGCTAAGCTAGTGGGAGGATCTTCACTCTAGTGATAAAACTCTTGTCCGAAAATATTTGGGGAATCTACCTTCTCTCCTAGAGATCCAACCCAACAACAAGATCATAGAAGCTGCTACTTTGTTTTAGGATTATGAGAGGGTCGTATTCTGCTTCGGGGACATTGAAATGACACCCTTGCTAGAAGAGATAGGAAGATTGGACGGTATAACGTGGGAAACTCTGGGTTTGCTAATGCCTAAGAATCGCAAAGGTAGGGGCTTCCTCAAAATGATGGGATCCAGAGCTGACATGTTTGAAAGAATCCTACATCGTCTTTGACTATTTGTATGAGAGGTATGGTCACAGCAAATCCTACTGTACTTATCATGACGAGTTTGTCATTACATCATTAGGGCAAATTCACCGAAGGGTCTTTGTATTCATGTTTTGTTTCCTGGGGCTGATCTTGTTTCCGATGAAGAAAGCAAGAATTCACACCAGGTTGTCTATGGTAACTAAGACTTTAATGGAAGGGATCGATGGTCAGCCATTCAGCATTGTGCCCATGATCATTGCCGACATATATCGAGCCTTGGAGAAGTGTCAATGAGGAGAAAAACACTTCGAAGGCTGCAATTTATTTCTTCAAATCTGGCTCGTGGAACCTCTCCAAAGGGGTGAATACCGACAAGAGATAGGGACTGGGATGATCAGATCGTTTTCCATCATCTAAGGCGAATGAATTACATGCCCAATATGTTCTCTCAGCCAGAAGATGACAAAGGATAGGTAGAGCTATTTGATAATCTAACTGAGGACCAGGTACAATAGATGTTTGAATGGTTTCCGGCCGAGGAGTTCATCGCCCAATCCTGAGACACACCTTTCCTGATATTGATTGGGCTGAGAGGAACATACCCTTACGTCCCTCTCTGAGTTATGTGATAAGCTGGTCGAAAGCAGGTTATACTCAGGGTCGATAAAATAAGTCATTTCTGGGCTAATTTCTAGAATGATGATAGTCCTTACAAGTGCCAAGCTCAACATATGTGGCACTACAAGATCATAATGGGGAGGGATACCATCGAGTCAAATAGGTATCAAGCTAGTTGCGCTCCTTTCTACTCAGGTTGGTTAGAAGACAATCATGATGGTTTGGGCCAGCCAGGGTTTGCTCGAAGTCACAGGATCATAGATGAAAGGGCCAAGGCACAGGTCAAATACAACCAACTGCGCAAAAGAACTCGTGAGTGAGAGAGTGAACACCGCGAAATACAAGAGTCCAACCAGAAACTAATTGAGGAATGGAAGGACATGGCTGTCAGTGCCAACAAGCGACTGGGATACTTGGAGCGAGGCATAGTGGAATTGGAAAGAAAGTTTCTCAAGAGGGTCGAAGACTGCCAAAATGCTGAAGGATTCGAAGGCGAACATCTAGACATGGCCTACCTATTGTTGGGACTTCGCAAGTTGGGAAAGATATTTGATGGAGCCAAGGATGCTGAATATGGTGAAAGTCCTTCTGGGACCAAGTAGATAGGAGTTTTTCTTTTCGTTTTATAAAATATAATAAGGCCAATGGCCATTAGTGATTCTCATTTCCTGTCAATTTGGGATTTGTCTACTTTTTATCAATGAAATGAGGCATTTAGCATCCTAAGTTCTCCAAATCAATCTGTCGCTAGGCCTACCTCGGGCACAAAGAGGTTCCCAAATCAGGACACAATTTACATTCTTGCAATATGTGTTTAAATATTGCAACGCTTATTATAATCCTCACTAACTTGGTTACCCTTTTATTTTTACTTTTTGTTTTATTATTACCCTCCCCAAAGGTTAGTTCGTGCACTCTGGCAACATCATCCTATTCCACAAGATCCAAGGGCCCTCCACCCACTCCTCCTCTTAGTCCTGTCAAAAACAAGAACAAAGGGAAGATGGAAGATTTGAACAACGTTATAAAGGAGAACGCAATTGAATGGGTAGAGGTCACTCATGGTCATGGTACTCAGTTTCCTAAGGAAAATGCATCCCAACTCGAACAAAAACTGTTGAAATTCCAAGAAGAACTTTGATCAGGTTCGGAATCTGGCAAGTCTGTCATTTTCCCTCACCGCTCCAGATATCAATTTCCCAAAAGCTCAGAACCCTATACCTCCATAGAATATCCCAAAGCAACAGAACCATCACGTTCCTCACCATCACTACAACACCTGCCATACCTCAAACAAGACACTGTTACTCATTCCAGAACTCCAAAACTCCACAAATGACCACTTTCACACCCACCATAACACCCCTATCTACGTGGAGACCACACCACACTCCATCCAACCTATCTCAAGCACACCCGAGTCTGATGATAAAGACTTGCTCATCAGGAACTTGGTTGAGGAACTTAAGAAATTGACTAGCCAGATTCAAGGCTTCGAAGGAAGCAAGGGAATTGAAGGGCTAAACTATGAAGATCTTTGTATACAGACCGACATCGAACTGCCCGAGGGGGACAAACCTCCGAAGTTCGAAATGTTTGATGGTATAGAGGATCCAAGGGTCCATTTGAGAACATACCGTGACAAGCTGGTTGGAGTAGGGAAAGACGAGTGAATCCGTATAAAGCTTTTCATGAGGAGTTTGAAGGGAGATGCTTTGTCTTGGTACATTAGCCAAGATCCAAAGAAGTGGTTAAACTGGGTAGGCATGACGTCTGACTTTATGGACAGATTCAGGTTTAACATATAGAATGCTCCGGACGTGTTCTATATTCAAAATCTAAAGAAGAAGCTCACAGAAACATTTCGCGAGTATGCTACTCGCTAGAGGTGCGAAGCTGCTAAGGTCAGACCTACCATAGAACAGGAACAAATGAATAAATTCTTTGTCCAGGCTCAGGACCCGCAGTATTATGAAAGATTAGTGATGATTGAGAGCCACAAATTTTCCGACATTATCAAGCTAGGAGAAAGGATCGAAGAGGGCATCAAAATCTGTATGGTTACAAACTTCGAGGCCTTGCAAGCTACAAATAAGGCCTTACAGTCTAGTGGTGTGTCCAAGAAAAGGGATGTGTGAGCCATAATGGTTGCATAGAGAACCAAATCTCCTATCAAATACCAAACTTACCCAACATATCAACCAACTCCGAACTACCAAGCACCATCACCCGCACACCAAGCTACACCACCCACTTATCAATCACCTCCGACTCCCACATACCAGCCCACTTTGCCTAGATATTCCCAACCTGCACACGTCTACCAAACCTTTAATACTCAACCATACCACTATCAATCACCTCCTGCACGCCAAAATTTCCGTAAACCTTGACCAAATTTTGATCGTAGACCCCCAAAACAATATACAGCCATTGCTGAACCTATTGACCAGTTGTACGAGAGACTCAAAGCTGCTGGTTATGTTACCCCCATCCCTGTTGCAACCCCTGAGAACCCTTCCCAGTGGGTTAACCCAAACAAATCTCGTGCCTACCACTCCGGCATGAAGGGGCAAACCATCGATGAATGTCGTTTTTTAAAAGATAAGATCCAGTCTTTGATCGATAACAAGATTATTGTGGCAAAAGAACCCGCTCAGAATGTCCACAATAACCCCCTACCAGACCATAAGGGTGGAGGCGTTCACATGATTGAAATAGAGGATGATTGGGTTCCCGAGGGATCAATCCGGTTGATCGCGGAAGGTAATGACCCAAAGAAGCCGATAGTTACTCTTAATTCGATCATAGTCCAGATTCAGCCATCTGGGGACGCTGAGGTAAATATGTATGTGACGCTTGAGTTTGAAGCAACGTCATCCACAAAGACACCAGCGCCAATTGAGGTTGAATTCGTGTCTCCAACAAATGCACCCACACCGTTTGAAGTTGTAGCCGCCCAAGGCACATGTTCCGTTCGAGTAAGGATAGCCATGCCGATTCTAGTGGAAATGTCGACCATGACACCATTCCATACAAAGGTTTTACTCTGGTACTATACAACCGAGGAAAGAAAGAAAGGCAAGGTCAGGTTCAAAGAGACTGTTGTCGCACAGGGTATGACGAGAACTGGTAGGGTTTATACCCCGGAACACCTAGCCGAGTCATTCAAGCAGGCCTTCAACCGGCCACCCATTATTGTGACAGGTCCAAATGATCTTTGGAGAAAGATACAAGCCAAGAATACTCGGTCATCGACCAGTTGAACAAAACACTGATGCTAATCTCTATTCTTGCTTTACTACAAAACTCTGAGGCATACAAAAATGCTCTACTAAAGGTACTAAGTGAGGCATACATACCAAGCAACATCATTTGAGGAGAAATGGCTAACATGGTAGGAAAAGTATTGGAGAGCCATAAGATCACTTTTCATGAGGACGAGCTACCACCTAAAGGGCTAGGACACAACAAAGCACTACACATCATTGTGCAATGCGAGGACTACTTCATCACCAGGATCCTGATCGATGGGGGTTCCAGTCTCAACATTTGTCCACTAGTAACACTCAAGAAGTTGGGTAAGGGACTGCACAAGATAAAGGACGGAGCCATCAATGTGAAAGCTTTAGATGGTTCTCAATGTTCCACCATTGGGGATATTAGTCTATTCTTGCAAATGGGGCCAACATGGTCCGACGTTGATTTCCAGGTGATAGACATGCCAGCATCTTACAATCTGCTGTTGGGTTGGCCATGGATCTATGCCGCTGGGGCCGTAGCATCGACACCGCATTAGGCAGTTAAATTTGAATTAAATCATCAAAAGGTGATCATTCACGGCGACGAGAGCAACCCTATATACAGTCGCCAGACCATTCTGGCAATCGAAGAGAGAAGGAAGCTAGATGGAGAGACTTACCATCACATTGAACGGGTAAATGCTATTGACAAAGACAAGTGGTGGGATAACAAGATCAAGAGTATACTGAATTAGAGTAGGTATAAACCTGGCAAAGGGCTCGACAAGAACCTTTAAGGATTCGCTAAGCCCATAAAGCTCAAAAAACATGGCACTACTTTCGGTCAAGGATATGAGTACACCTGGGAAGAATTCAACAACTGGTCACCACCATGGCGCAGTTCTTACTATCCACTGGAGCAGCCAATACTACATCTGGAGCAGACCTTCCAATTGGCCGACATTATTTATGGGTCAGACGAAGAAGAAGCACTGGTCGCAGTGAAGAACTTGTTCCTGGAAGATAATGACATGGATTGTTGTGTTGTTCTCGAGGAGGAGAGGGAGGAAGGACCTTCCATACAGGCCGTAAGCAGATGGGAGCGCCTCAATAACTGGACCATCAGGACAACTAGAGCCCGACGAGCCTTGGGGTAGCAAGGCTAAAACAAGCATCATGCACTGTTTTATTTACTAAATGATTTTCCTTTTGCATTTTGATTCCTGCAATAAGATCTCCAATGTTCAAAACGATTATGCAATTTATCAAAGCATTTTGACTTTTCCTATGAATCAACACTCATTATTATTTTTCTCTCATTACTTTACTTATGCAGCATTACTATTACTTATCTTGATGGACCAATGATTGTGACATGCAATGAGAAAACGCAACAAACGAACATTGATTCAGAGGAAGATGACAAACCAGAGGAGGTTGTCAAAGAATTTGAGAACTTTGAGAACAGACCTAAGTCCAACCTAGGCAAGATAGAAATTGTCAACCTGGGAGATGCAGAGAACGTTAAAGAAACACGAATCAGCATTCACTTAGCGCCATCAGAAAAGAAGGAATATACAGAATTTCTAAAGGAATATGAGGACATATTCTCCTGGTCATATGATGACATGACTGGTTTGAGTACGACTATTGTGGCCCATAAACTGCTAACCGATCTGACGTGTCCGCCGGTAAAGCAAAAGCTCAGAAAGTTTAAGCCTGATATGAGTTTGAAAATCAAGGAAGAAGTCACTAAGCAAGTCAAAGCTAAGGTTCTCAGGGTAGTATAATACCCTACATGGTTAGCCAACATCGTGCCGGTACCAAAGAAGGACGGAAAGGTCTGAGTTTGTGTTGACTACTGGGATCTCAACTGGTCCAGTCCAAAAGACGACTTCCCTTTGCCAAATATACACATCCTGATTGACAATTGCGCCAAACATGAGCTACAGTCATTCGTAGATTGCTTCGCTACTTATCATCAGATCTGGATGGATGAGGAAAATGATAGAGAATCACAGACAGTGGCACGAGAAGTTATCATTTGCTCTACTGGGGTATTGCACCATAGTCTGCATATCAACTGGGGCAACCCTCTATATGTTGGTTTATGGTACAGAGGTCGTCATTGCCGCTGAGGTAGAAATTCCTTCCCTAAAGATCATGTAAGAAGCCAAGCTCAACGACGCAGAGTGGATAAAAATTCATTATGACCAACTAGCCCTTATAGGCGGAAAGAGAATGAATGCAGTCTGCCATGGTCAACTCTATCAGAACAGAATGTCCAGATCCTTCGACAAAAGAGTCAAGCCAAGACAGTTCACACCGGGGCAGCTGGTGTTAAAAAAATTTCCTGCATCAAGATGAAGCCCAAGGGAAGTTCTCTCCCAACTGGCAGGGTCCATTCATGGTTCACCAGGCTCTGACAGGAGAAGCCCTCATACTCGTATAAATGGACGGAGAAGTTTGGCCAAAACCGATCAATTCAGATGCAGTCAAGCATTACTATGTGTAATTTTTATACTTTCCTCATCGATGTAATTGAACTACGTCTTACCTGATTCACGTTTAAGAGGGATACGTAGGCAGCCCTATGGGTTCGGTCACAATTCAATAAAAAGTTCATTTTCCCCTGCAATTGGAAACTGGGGCAGAATTTTGAGGGGGACCCTCAAAATTCCGAAGTAATTTCAGCCAATTGCCATAAGCAATCGTCAGAAGCGTCAACTCATCAAACTGTGACAGAGTTTTGAGGAGGACCCTCAATATTCCGTAGCAGGAGAGGTTGCAATGTCCTGAACTATGTCGCAGTCATCGGTTTATCTAAAAATTATTTTAATCATACACTTATGTCATACTTTCACAAAATCATGCCTGTTTATTATTGAAATTTCTTTGTTTAGCAACGCTACCCCAACAATACATACAGTATCACCGTATCAAAGTCTAGCAGGTCAAGCAGAGCCAGCGGGGATACAAACTAACCTCCCTCCCTTTTGCAAAACTCATGATTTTTTGTTTGGATGCAGGCACTTGGATTTAAAACCATCAAACATACTATATACTCACGAGTTAAACGTTGTTCGGGAATACAACACTTAGAATCGTTGCATTTATTCACATTTGCTATCCATACAAAACAGTGTCCCCAACAGGCACAATGTCCCCAGCAGTCACAATATCATAATCTGCTATCAGCTAAGAAAGCTTATTATCATTTGCCTTTTTATTTCTTGCATAAGGCTACTATTCTGCCTTCCGAGACTAAACAATGTCTCCATCTACATTTCTGCATTGCATAAGGCTACTATTATGCCTTTCGAGATTAAATGTTTTCTCCATCTGCATTTCCACATTTCATAAGGCTACTATTCTGCCTTTCGAGACTAAACGTTGTTTGCATCTGCATTTTCTCATTACATAAGGCTATTATTCTACCTTTCGAAGTTAAGTTCTACCTCCATCTGCATCTACATGGCTAAAATATCACCACCTACTGCATTGCATGGCTGAAAGATCACCACATCTACATCTCATGGGCTAAATGTTCGCCACATACCGCATTGCATGGTTGAAAGATCACCACATGGCTGAACGATCGCCACTTATTGCATCTCATGGACTGAAAGATCGCCACACACTGCACTTCATAAGCTGAAATATTGCAAAATTATCCAAAGGCGTCATCGTTCGGAGGCACCATTTTCATATCCTGAGAATACCATGTCATGGCCTGAGGATCCCTTTTAGTTTTTTGCATATCATTATTCAAAGGCGTCATGGTTCAGAGGCACCATCCTCAGAGCCCGAGATCATCATTTCATGGCATGCGAATCCTTTATTGCACGCTTCATGGCCCAAGACATCATGGTTTAAGGACATCATTCTCATCATCCGAAGATAACATTCATGGTCTGATGGGAATGTACATCATGTTTAAACTTACACACAGTATATGCTTGTATTGCGTATTTGCAGGTAAACAAGCGAGCAACGGCCATCTCAGTAGGAGCGATCCTGCTCCAGTTCCCGCAACCCTATCAGACCTTAACCATTAACCCCGTCCTGGATATTGCGTCCGTTCTTGAAAAGTCTCCATCGGCATACTCCGCCGACAGATACTAAACTATATCTGGCGTGATTCCTATAAAACCAAGGATATGTAGGCAACTCAGAAGCCAGGGCACCCCTAAACATCTTCGAACCGTTCCACTCGGTTAAAATTGGCCATCATATCTTTACTCGACAACTCTTTCATCCTTCCCGGGTAAAGAGGGGCAGCTGTTGATACCCAATTTTTTCCTATATATTTTTTAATATGCAAGATACTTTCAAAACAGCATGTGTATACATGTATAAGTGTGTCCAAATGTTTTATTATTTTTCCTTATTTTTTAAAGATTTTTAACCAATTTATTCCCCTATTTTATTTATAAAACCCCAATAATATATTCCAAAATTATCATTTTTGGTGATTCATTTATTGGATTCTTATATTTGTACTTAAATATAGTTAAGATATTTTTGCATATGTTTACAAATTTATTTAGTATTTTTAAGGCTAAATTGCATATAATTGCTATATTAGCCCCTTTAAAATTTCATTGTGTTTACATTTATAAAAATTAAGTCCAGTATTTTTAAATTGATAATTATGTGTTATAAATTATTTTAGTACCTTTAATTATTTCCAGAAATCAATTTTCTATTTTTTATAATTTTAGAACGGTAAATTGGCTATTTAATAATAGCCCAAATTCATTTCAATCATAGCCTAAATCCTACCCCAATTTAACCCAATTCTCGACCCAATTGAACACATCGGACCAGGCCCAAACCCAGTTTCATAAACCTCCCCACTTGCCCGTTTTAATCTAGGACGTTGATCACTTAGATCAACGGCCAATAGTCGCCCTTGCCTTAATTAATTCCAAATGACCCCAAAACCCTATCATTTCTCACTTACCGCGGCCTTAGAATCCTCTTCCTCTGAAACACTCTCTGCAACACCACTCAAACCCTAGCCGCCGCCACCCTAATTCATGGCCTTCCGAGGTCATCGGAGACCTATAACAGCCTTCCCTGGCTCTTATGTGTTTGTCCTTATGGTTTCAAGGCCAGACTATAAAGAGCTCTGGTCCAGTCTTTATTCGATTTTAGATCATGGCCCTTCTCCGGTCAACTTTGACCTTTCTCCGGCCATCTTTGACCTTTCTCCGGCCGGCCATGGTCATTCGAGTCAGACCATTGACTCTCCTGGTTGGATCGGTAACTTTCGAAGCCTTTCTCATCTTTTTTGGGTTTTTTGAAACCCTAATCTCTAAGGTCTTTTTGATTTCTTTCAGATCCACTTTAGATCTATGCTTTCTCTGAGCTTTTAAGCATATTCTCGAAGTTTCTTCAATTTTGCTTTCAAAAACGATTCTTTGTCTTTTTCCGATTAGGGTTTTTTTTCCTGTTAAGTTATTTCAAAATCACTTCTATGACTTTTAATATGTTTAAGATGTGCGTTTGTCTATTTAAAATACTGCTTGACTCATATTTAGAACTCGTTGTTGTTGAAAACCATAAATTCTTGTGGGTCTCAGTCGAGTTCTAAAAGTTGTTTGTTAGATGAGTTTTTGTTTGATTAAGTTTTGTTTGATCTATTTTTAGGGCTCGACTATTGTTGAAAACCCTATGGCTTTGGGTATGAAACTGATTGTTTAAATACCTAACTTGATTTGTAGTTCCTTGTTTCAGAATCCCTTTTCCTTTATGTGATTCCTCTGACTCTGGGTTTCTACTATCTTTAAAACTTGACTATGCTTGAAACCCTAACTTTTCAATAGGTTTCTCATCTGTTACTGTGAGACCTTTGCATGATTCTGATACTATATTTTTTCTTCACTATTGATTCAATGTGACTTGACCTACTTGATTAATATGCTTCGAATGTTTGCTTTACTACTAGCTTATTTCTACCACTATTGCATGTTTGTGATTGTCTCTTTTGTTTGTTATCGCATGTCTGATGACCCTGTTCACTTTATTTATATGCTGAAATTTCTTCCTTGATTAATCTTCACCTTGTGACTGATTTCCAAAGTTTCCCTTTTATGAACCATGATTTCACTCGCCCGTTAAAAATTGATTGATTATTTTCCCTTTATTGTAATATTTACTTGCTGAATCTATTTCCAAAATAAGTATATTTTGTACTTAGACTTGATTACTTACTGAATGCTTGTACTACTTATTTTATGGCAATAGTCAGTCTATATCTAAACTGATCTCTTTCCTTATTTGAATTTGTTAAACAATGATTCCTTAATTAAAGGGAATCACCCGTGTAATTGATTCTTTCTGCATTTGCTTTCTTTACGGGTATGTCCAAATTACTCTTCCAGCATCAACAACAACATGTTTCTTTACTAATTCCTTCACTCTTACTTGTTTCCTGCTTATGTTTAATCGAGTTTCATTATCAAGCATGCTATGATCTGCCTTTTCTTTTTTCTGAAATAATGTTTTCTCATGTATGAACCCCATACCCCCTATGTGTTTGTATATTGGTTTGAGAGCATGTCAGCATCATACATTATTGTGCATGACCTAAACCTGACCTTCCCTGGGTTATATGTTCCACATCCCCTATGTGTTTGGTATCATCACAACATTGAACATTGCTATGCATGACCCAAACCTGATTCTTTGGGATCATAACCTCCATATCCCCTCTATATGTTGTGTGTTTTGGTTGGTTTATAGGCATGATAGCACCATCTATTATTGTGCGTGCCCAAACCCGGTCCTTGCCTAAGTATATATGCTCCTTGCAATGTATTACCCAAACCCTAGACCCCTTTTGTACAATTGCGGATTCTGTGATTTTACCTTTACTACTACTGTTTTCAACTCACCCCTCTCCCCTCTCCATTCTCCACTCAGTTCTAAATCTCTACTCCTGCACTTCCACCATATTCTTAGACTTTAATTCTGTCCCTCTTGTGTGAGCCTTGCCTTGGGACCCATGAGCTCCCTCTGAACTTGGACACTTAAGGGTTGTCCCTTCCACACTACACTCGTCTCTATTTGGTTATGCAACTTGGGTGTGAGCACTGCCCGGGGTCCTTTTGAGACCCTTAGGGAACTTTGACACAGTCAAGTCTGAGAAAGGCTTTGAAACAATGGCACTTGAGGTGGTTTATTCCATAACTCATAGAGGAAGTGAAGAATCAGGCTTCCTCTGGTTGTAACTTTTCTTTTGTGCTTCCTTGATGTATTTCATTATCTAGTCTGCAATAATTTTGTAATAAACATTTGGGGGCTTGGCTAGTGAAAGGGACTGGGTAATTATGCATGCTCAAGGGTAGATATCACGTCTATAGGATCTAAATTTCTACATGTTCAATTCTGCAATTTAGATATCATCTGTTGTTCTGCATGTTTAACTCTGCATCTAGATACCATGCCTATAAGATATAATTTCATTAAATTCCTGAATGTTCTACATTTAGAGAATATGCCTATAGGACCTACATTATGCATATTAAATTCTGTATTTAGAGAACCTGTCTATAGGACTTGTCTTAATTTCTGCATTACCATGCTTAAACACCATGCTTAGGAACTGACGGGCAAAAAATCAGATATCATTTTTAGTACCCACTTTCGTAGAAATCATGCCTATAGGGATACTGCATGCTTCAATTCACGCTTAACTAGATATCATGTCGATAGGAATTAAAATGAGCAATACTAGATATCCTGCCTATAGGATCTGAAACCAATTTAAAATCAGTTTGACTCTGAATGAGTTTTAAACAACCTTACTCTTTACTTTAACGTGGTTTAGAAAGCACGCCTATATGATCCAAATCGTTCGTCTTCAATTGTTACTGTGTCACTTCACTCTGAATAGATACCATGTCTATAGGTTCTCTCCTAAATGCTTAGGCAAGCCTTATGTGATAGCAACCAAAGAATTGAATCTGCCTTTGTTAATTGTTACAACTAGCAGGCATGCCTGATTCAGACTTCTTATCTGAGTTATGTAATAAACTGGTCTGCCTCAATAATTAAAATTTTCCTTACCTTAGTATGTTAAAGTTAGACCTTAGATGTATGTTTAAGTCGTGCTATTTATGTGCTTTGTTTGAGGAGGTATACATGAGCATTTTATTTGTTATATGTTTTCCCTAATGTGCAGCCCCCTATATGTTTTGTATGTCGCCTTAGCTTTTTCACTTTTAAAACCTAAAATTAGCCTAATATCCCTCCCCTTTAGGAGTAGTAGTCCTAAAAATCCTCCGGGACTTATAGGAAGGGACGGGTAGTAGCATGCAATAGACATCGTGACCAATCCGCGCTTTAATACCTTAACGGGGTGGGAAGGGTAGATATGGATATGATGACCGGTGCGCTAATGCCACATGTATCCCCTCTTTTGAGGAGTTTCATACCGTGTATCGCACTAATGTGATCCATATTATAAATAAACCTAGGACCCCCCCCCCCCTTTTACTCTTTTGTATCTTCAAGTATTTGTAGAAATTATAACCCTTTCTTCTAAAAAATTCGCCTTTAATTGTTTTCAAACTCTTATGTGTTTAAACTTAAATTCCCTACTGTTTGAGCCTATATTTGTCTATTTGCTAAATTGTACAAATTCACAATATACTATCTAGCCGGGAATCATACTAGTGGATCCTGAGGGGTGCCTAACACCTTCCCCTTATGATAATTTCAAGCCCTTATTCGATCTCTGGTTATCAAAAAAGCTTAGGAGTAGATCTTATAGGTGTCCTAATGCACCTTAAATCATTAGGTGGTGACTCTTCAAAAATGCAAAATCCATTTCCCAAGAGGAATGAGTTGTCCCATACCAAATGTCACAAACCCGATCTCCCGATTGCTTAAAGAGGGAAAAAAGGAGGCACAACAATCGGTCCCAGCTTCAGCATTAGAGGGTGACCTCACCATCACTCAATTGGATTCCGACTCCCATAGCGCTTAGTGCACCTCAGGGAGCCCCTAAACTCTGTTTACGTTCTTATGCATTGGGGACAATGCATGCATTTTAGTTGGGGGTGGTAGCCTTTTATATATTTTTGTGAAATTGGCAACTGTTGTACATGTTTATGTTTTTGTGCTATATAAGCAAACTTTTATATTTATTTGTGTTTTGTGATTCTGTATATATTGGTGTTTTGTGGTTTTAGTAAATAAGTTATACTTGTGTATATATAAAAAAATAAGTAGATAGTTGCATGTCCATCTTTTGTAATTAGCAATGACTTCCCCTTAGTTTTTCTTCGCCAAGTTCTTTTCCAAGGGAGTAATAGTAGAACAAGGATAGTAGAATGAAGCATGTTGACTGGTTTGGTGTAATTGTCTAGTTTCAAGCATGTGTGCCTGTATATAGCCTATACCCTTCCATTAATATATAAAAAAGATATCAACTTTGTGAACTTGACGATCGCTCTGTGACTCTATGTCTACCTAGAGTTATACATGTATATATGATGAAAGCTTTAAGTTGCCAAGTATTGACTCGAGGGCTTCAAACTATGTGAGCCAAACAGTTCGTATGCCATGTGTGTGAGTCTTTGTGTAAATAATTCTTGTGTTTACTTCTGCCATCTAGAACTTTCCCGATTGGTTTTTCGATGCTTATAATAATTACATTTTGTTGGAGAAATAACCTTAGGCCGTCTATGTGATCTTTGGAAAACCAGTTAGCCTTTCAAGCCACCCATTGTACAGATAGTATCACTAGTCACCCCATTTGAGCCTTTAGCCTTTTCTTTGGCTACCTCATTACAAACCTTTCCCTTTTTGTAAAATAATTCCCTCTTTTAAACCCGTCCCTCCTTGAACATTGAGAATGAGGCTAAAAGCCTAAGTTGGGGGTGTGGTGTCAAGCCGGAAATTGGCAAGGTTATGTAGTGAGTGTAGGAAAGTGTACCTAAAAATGTGAAACTACTCAAGCTCAACAAGCAAAAAAAAAGCAAAAAAAAAATTGAGAGTTGTGAGTATATTTACATAAGGAGTCTTGAAGAGAATAAAAGAGGTAGTTGAGGTGGCTCAATGTTGGAAAAGTAGAAGCTAATGAAAGCTATGTGGTTTGAAAAGAAGCAAAGAGCAACAAGAAAGAAAAATGTGAGTAGTGTTCAAGGAGGGTGTAGTCACTTGTACCCAAATACTTATCCGACCCTTCCCTAAACCTACATTACAAGCTTAAAAAGTCCTTATGGGATCTCTAGTCGAGCGTTCTTAGAATAAAGCGATAAATTAAAATAACGGCAAGCCTATGGTATGTATGTTGTAACACTTGAACCTCTTTTGAGAGTGAGTGTATTGGTGAATTCGTCCCTTTTTGTTGTATTTATAAATATTGTGAGTTTGGGACTTTCTTTCTAGTGAGGGCACATGAATTGTGAGGTTGGACAGAAGTTGAGTTTTTGAGTCAAATGCAAGTGCACTCAGCTGAGGGTAACATTTTATCAAATTGGTCGAGGCTCAAAGTTTCACAAGTTGATTAGTTTCTTTGTAAATATTGATGGTTCGGGAAGGGTAAAACAATCAAAAATGCATGTTTGTAGTACTGACAACGAACACCGTCCACGATCACTTTTGTTTCATATCTTTTTAGATGGAGCCTAGAATAGGATAGTGTCGTTTTAATTGCTTGAGGACAAGCAAGAGTTTAAGTTGGGGATGTTTATGTGCCGGAGAATTTCGGCACATTTAATGCAAATTGCTTAGATTTTAGCTTGTTTTAGATGCAATTATCTTTTATACTTATGTAAATTTTAGTGTTTTTGCAGTGTATGAGGTTTACGGACTTAAAAGCATGGAAATGAAATCAAAATGCCACAAAAAGACAAGAGAAGAGAAAAATGCATCGCAAATGTTGATACGCAATCGCAAACCCAACATGCGGATCGCAGAATGCTCCAGGAATCACAAACCACAACAGATTTTTGGGAAAAGACCAGTGCAAAAAATGCGGTCCAGTATGCGATCGCATAACCTGTTTGCGAGAATGGACTGCAAACTCGTCATGAAGGTTTCTGAAGGTGGAAAATTCAACGCGAAATGGGATCGCATATCTGCAATGCGGACCGCAAAACGTGAATGCGATGAAGGCCTGGAAACTAGGGTTTGAAGATGCGATGGCTATGTCAAGAATGTGGCCCACATGTCTGTTATGCGACAAATATACAGTCTCATATTTAACTGGAAAGAGTATTTTTGTCCAAATTGTGTCCCGAGTTTTGACCCACTATAAATAGATTTATTGGGGTTTTGTGGGGGCATCTTGTCTGATTTTGGGAGTTACAATACAAGGCTTTAATAATCCTCTCTTTTGGGAGCTTTTGGGTCAAGAATCTTGCACTTTGTAAGCTTTATGGCATTAAATATTCTCATCCTTTTGTATTCTAGTATGTGTAGCTAACTTTAAATACTAAGGTTGTGGACCCTAAATGGGTGTTACGTGAATGGGTGTTTAACATTGAATATATGTATAATGGTTGGTTGATATTTATTTACTTCTCATTATTCATTTATTGTTGGTGGTTGCAAACATTAACAAGTGCCATTAAATTCTTACTTTGCTTGGGAAAATGAGTTAGAATTTGGTAGAAGTAAATATCAAAGACTCAAGGCTTTAAACCTTGTTTAATAGAATCTCTTAGGAATAAATGAGTTTTATTTGGCATATAGTGATTGTTCTTAATTGCACCTCTTTTATTTTTGGAAAAATCATAAAGAGGAAATACTACCCAACTATTGTAAAATATTGGGTAGTCATTTAGAAATTATTTGTATATTAAAAGAACCTTCCACTAGAAATATATCATATTAATACCGATAGCATTACACTTCATTGAAGGGGACACAACCTTAGTTTCTTTTATCTAATTATTTACATTCTCAATATCACAATTCGTTATTTCTTCAAACCAAACTCAATTCATACTCTTGTTACCATTAACCGAATAGAATTACTACTTTAGTCAAGTAATATACTATTTGAGTAACCTTTTCATACCTATTCCCTATGGGATTCGACCCCAACCTTGTTGGGTTATTATATTTGACACTGACTGTCTTACACTATTTAATTTGAGTGTATCAAATTTTATTGGGTAGTAATTTAAAAATCATTTGCATATCAAAAGAACCTTTCATTAGAAATATATTATATTAACACCGATAACATTACACTTCATTGAAGGGGACACAACCTTGGTTTCTTTTATCTAATTATTTACATTCTCAATATCACAATTAGTTATTTCTTCAAACCAAACTCAATTCATACTCTTGTTACTATTAACCGAATAGAATTATGACTTTCGTCAAGTAACACACTATTTGAGTAACCTTTTCACACCTATTCCTTATGGGATTCGACCCCAACCTTGTTGGGTTATTATATTTGACACTGACTGCCTTACACTATTTAATTTGAGTGTATCAAATTTTATTGGGTAATAATTTAAAAATCATTTGCATATCAAAAGAACCTTCCATTAGAAATATATCATATTAACACCGATAGCATTACACTTCATTGAAGGGGACACAACCTTGGTTTCTTTTATCTAATTATTTACATTCTCAATATCACAATTAGTTATTTCTTCAAACCAAACTCAATTCATACTCTTGTTACTATTAACCGAATAGAATTATGACTTTCGTCAAGTAACACACTATTTGAGTAACCTTTTCACACCTATTCCTTATGGGATTCGACCCCAACCTTGTTGGGTTATTATATTTGACACCGGCCGCCTTACACTATTTAATTAAAGTGTAATTTGAGTGTATCAATATGCAAACTCCGTGAACGGTACAAACTAATCCCATGAACCCCCCAAAATCAATGACTCAAGCACGCAACATATCCTCCAATATCTGAATGGTACGCTCGGACTGCCCGTCCGTCTGAGGGTGAAAAGTTGTGCTCAACTCAACCTGAGTACCCAGCTCTCTCTGCACGGCTCTCCAAAACAACAAGGTAAACTGAGTACCTTTATCAGAAATGATGGAAACTGGGACACCATGCAGGAGAACAATATCTCGGATATAAATCTCTGTTAACCACTCTGAAGAATAGGTAGTACACATAAGAATGAAGTGCACGACTTGGTCAGAAGATCCAGAATCACCCAAATAGCATCGAACTTCCTCAAGGTCCGTGGGAGTCCAACTAAGAAATCCATGGTGATCCACTCCCACTTCCACTCAGGAATATCCATCTGCTTAAGTAAGCCACCCGGTCTCTGATGCTCATATTTCACCTGCTGACAATTGAGACACCGAGCTACAAATCCCACTATATCTTTCTTCATTCTCCTCCACCAGTAGTGCTGTCTCAAATCCTGATACATCTTTGTGGCACCCGGATAGATGGAATACCGCGAGCTGTGGGCCTCCTCTAGAATCAACTCCCGAAGCCCATCCACATTGGGCACATATATCCGAACCTGCATCCTCAATAATCTTGTCATGCCCCGACCTCGAGAGGCGCAATCAGCGCTCAATCGAGTGAACCCAACTAAGCAAGCCTTATCAAACTCTTTCTACCCAACTCAATATGATTAAAAAAACCATGTTTCCATTTATTTAGACAATAGAAAAAGTTGTACATTCAACATTGTTAGATCATTTCATTTTGCAACCTTAAACCGTAGTTAAGTTCCAAGATTACATACAGTCACAATTTAGAGAAACAAGAGCTTGAGATACAATCTAATTCATAGACCACTCCAACACTCGTACATAACCCACACAAACGTTTATGGAGCCTCTGAGGATACAAAAGACAATTATGACAATGCCGGCAACAAGGCCCCAACTATACCTTAAAAGTATAAATCCATAACAAAAGCTGTGCAACATAACCCCTTGAAGGAAAAAAGGGGCTCACCAAGACCATGAGAGGAGGATACTACTCTACGCACGATCGGCATTGTCCGCTATGGTGCCACCTACATACATTTAAAAATGTAGTGCCCCCAGCAAAAGGGACGTTAGTACCATGGAATAGTACTAGTATGCATAACTAAACACCATTTTATTAGAAAGAACTATCATACAAGAATTCAAGGAAATCACAAGAGACAATCAAAGCTTTAACCGTACACCACATCATTAAATAAAGAATCATACAACTTTCACATGACTTCCATAACTTTAGCTTGGGGTATTTCATATGTTCATCATTGTTATCAATATCACCGCTATCTTGAGCGGAGTCCGATCACGAACCGATCAGCTAGGTTGCCTCATTTGAGACATATACCTCAATCACCGTCTTATTTCCCTTTTCCAGAATTCAATATCAGCACATTACCATCATGTGTGCGGCATGGTGTCCGATCATGGCCCGATCAGCTAGGCCGCCTTACCTAGGCGTTGTTCCTTTCTCACTAATCATCTCATTTGAATCTTTATTTCACATATATCATACCAATTGATAGTCGCTTAGGGCCACAATTACCACATCATTTCCACTTTTAACGTCAACCTTGCAATTTATGATCATAGGCACAAACAAAAGTAATTCAAATTGTAAGCATAGGAAAGATTTCACATAATTAGCATGGAAATCTTATTTTTAAATCTTGACGTGAAGTCTAGGAAATTTCAACACGTGGTTCATATTCTCTGCATATCATTAAATATTTAGAATAGTACTTTGCACACAATGAGCCACACCTTTCATGTATATATATATATGTATGTATATAATTTCAAAACCAATTCATGTAAAATAACAATCAATACATCAATCAAGTTTTTGATCATACCACATTTGCACATACACATACCATTCAATCTCAATTTCTAATAAGAGGGGGTTTTAGCCATACATACCTCAATAAAGCTTTCCTTAATTTCTTACAAAATTCCGGGACTCTTAGCAACTTCAATCTATTTTATGAAAATTACAAATTGAACCAAGAATTAAGGACAGGATTAATATTCTAGCTCATTCGAGCACATTATCAAGCACTAGGTGTGCATTGTGATTATAGGACCCTTTTGTGAGAGATTTTCATTATCTTACACCCCAATTGCTATTTTTTTAGTTCACAACCTCCCCATACCCTATTATCTTTTATGCATGCAAGAAAATTCTTTTTTATACCCATGAACCCCTAAGCTAATTACTCATTCTAGTGTGAATTTCGTAACCAAAACCTAGGGCTCAAGTTCTTAGCTCTTGGGGTGAAAGTCTAGCAGCTTTACTTGATAAACTTCAAGGATTTAGGCAAGGATTGAGTGGGGACTTGATGAAGATCATCCTCTCTCTAGAACTCTCTCTCACACTCTATTTGCAGCAAAATAACATAAAAGGGGTCTAACGGGGTGTTTTTAAATGGTATGCGGTCGGGTTTTTAAAAGTTAGAAAATAGGAGCCCCAACAAAATCCGTGATCGCATATGCGATCACATAATGGACATACGGCCCGCAAAAGGGACCGCAAAATATTCCCAAAAAACTAAACAAACAATTGTCCGGGTATGCGACAGAAATGCGGTCCGCATACCTATTCTGTGGTCGCATAATGCACCGCAGAACTACCCCTTACAAATATTCCATGGGGATTATGTGATGACTATGCGACCCGCATATTGATTATGCGATTGCATAATTGGCCATATAGTTGACCTTAAATTAACCATCAAACTGTCTGACTCTACGACGACTATGCGGTCCCCATATCTATTATGTGTCTGCATAATGGACCGTAGAAACGCACTTTTTTGGAAAACATAATTTCATAAGTTTTTAAAGAACAGATCAATCCTAAGGGTATGAACCACTTCTAACACATGATCCTAACTTGGCACTACGCGATTTTGGGTTTTTGAGTAGAAATTTTCACGGGGCCTCACAAATCTGTCATCACCAATAGTCACATCGCTGGCATTGCCATGCTGAACTCTGTCCTTGAGGACAAGCAAATGAGGATCATCATACTAGCGCTCTTTGATGCGATTAAACAAGGAAGACCGAGAAACCACACAAGCTAGGATCCGACTGGTCTCCAAAATATCCAACCTCACAAACCGATTAGCCAAGGCCTGAACATCAACTGCAAGAGGTCCCATTAGAAATATATGCCAAACTACCCATACTCACCGCCTTCCTACTCAACACATCGGCCACTGCATTGGCCTTCCCCGGATGGTACAAGATAGTGATATCATAATCTTTTAGCAACTCCAACCATCTTTGTTGCCTCAAATTGATATCCTTCTGCTTGAACAAGTGCTGGATGCTATGATGATTAGTAAACACTTCACAAGACACACCATAGAGATAATGCCTCCAAATCTTCAACGCATAAACAATGGCAGCCAACTCTAAATCATTATCAGAGTAGTTCTTCTCATGGGGCTTCAACTGATGAGAAGCACAAGCAATTACTCTACCATCCTGCATCAACACACACCCAATACCAACTCTAGAAACATCACAATATACTGTGTATGAACCTAAAGTTGATGGAAAACTAACACTAGAGTTGTGGTCAAGGAAGTCATGGGCTTCTGGAAGCTCGCCTCACACTCATCCGACCACCTGAATGGAGCACCCTTTTGAGTCAATTTGGTCAAGGGTGATGCAATAGATGAAAATCCCTGAACGAACCGATGATAATAACCCACAAAACCAAGAAAGCTACGAATTTTTGTGACTGAGGATGGTCTAGGCCAACTATGAACCACCTCTATCTTCTTTGGATCAACCTGAATACCCTCACTGGACACCACTTTCCCTAAGAAAACCACTGAACTGAGCAAAAACTCACACTTGGAGAACTTTGCATAAAGCTTCTCCTCCCACAACCGCTACAACACGACTCTGAAATGCTCATCGTGCTCCTCTTGACTACGGGAGTACACCAGAATATCATCAATTAATACAATAACAAACTAGTCTAGATAAGTTTGAAACACGTTGTTCATAAAATGCATGAAGGCTGCTGAGGCATTGGTCAGCCCAAAAGACATCAGAAGGAACTCATAATGACCTTATCGGGTCCTGAAAGCTGTCTTAAGAATATCCGAGTCTCTGATCTTCAACTGGTGATACCTTGACCGAAGATCAATCTTGGAGAACACCCTCGCTCCCTAAAGCTGGTCAAATAAATCATCAGTACGAGGCAAAGGATACTTGTTCTTGATTGCAACTTTGTTCAACTACCTATAGTCAATGCACATCATCATTGTGCCATACTTCTTC
The DNA here is from genome assembly GCF_000393655.2 of Nicotiana sylvestris. Lineage (NCBI taxonomy): Eukaryota > Viridiplantae > Streptophyta > Magnoliopsida > Solanales > Solanaceae > Nicotiana > Nicotiana sylvestris. The sequence goes on from NC_091068.1 coordinate 12,542,177, forward strand.
TTCACAAATAGAATAGGCGCACCCCAAGGCGACACACTAGGCCGAATAAATCCCTTATCAAGGAGTTCCTGAAGCTGCTCCTTTAACTCTTTCAACTCAACCAGTGGAAAACGGTATGGAGGAATAGAAATGTGTTGAGTGCCCGGCACCAAGTCAATACCGAAGTCAATATCCATGTCTGGCGGCATGCCTGGCAGGTCTACAGGAAACATATCTAAGAACTCTCATACCACTAGGATAGAATCAATAGTGAGATTCTCTGCACTGACATCCCTCACAAAGGTGAAATAAGGAAGACAACCCTTCCCAACCATACATTAGGCTTTCAAAAATGAAATCACTGTATTGAGAACATAATCTGTCGAATCTCGCCACTCAATCCGTGGCACACCCAGCATAGCCAATGTCATTCATGACAGTCCAAAATGACATGACACTAAGATAATTAATCCATGCCCAATTTCACATCAAAATCAACCATACAATGCAACAGAAGGTCCACTCGGGTCTCTAGACCGCTAATAGTCACCACACATGAACGATATACGTGGTCCACAACAATAGTATCGCCCACTAGAGTAGATACACGAATAGATGAAACAAGCAACTCACAGGGCTTATCCCAATAATGAGCAAAATATGATGAAACATATGAAAAAAAGGAACCAGGATCAAATAACACGGAGGCATCTCTATGGAAAACTAAGACAATACCTGTGATCACAACATCTAAAGCAATAGCATCAGTTCTGGTTGGAAGTATAGAGAAACAGGTCGGACCACAAATTGATCGACCTCCCCCTCTAGGGCGACCCCTAGATGACTAAACCTTACCCCTAGAAACCTAGGCAAGTGGTGAAGTAACTGGAGCTGAAGTTGAGGGATGACTCCTCTACTGAGATGGACCCCCAAGAAGACGAGGACAATGTCTCCTCGTATGCCCAAACTATCAATACTCATAACAACTCCCTTGTGCGGGGGAAGGGACTGAAGGGAACCCTAGCACCGGGATGACTAATAGAAGGACCTGGCATGGAAGAGCCCTGAACTGATGGAGCATGAGATGAAATCTGGGCTGGAAGGGCACTAAATGATGAATGGCCCTGATGAGAACTATGAGAACCATGGCCCGATGATGTCGCACGATGAACTGGGCAAGCTGCCAACGCATGTTCTATTAGATAACCTCTGTTGTGCTGAAACTGACCTCTCGAAGGAACACTACCAAAACTACTAGATCTCTGAGGCATTTTGGCCTCCTTCTCATATCACTCCTGGCGACGAACTGACTCAATCTCTCAGGCAATATCAACAACTTGCTCAAAAGTAGAACTTGACACCCTTTCTCTTGTCATAAGAATCCGAAGCTGATAAGTGAGGCCATCCACGAACCTCGTGATCCTCTCTCTATCTGTAGGAACCAACCAAACAACATGACGATCTAGCTGAGAAAATCTCATCTCGTACTGCATCACAGTCATATCATCTTGATGCAACTGCTCAAACTGCCTGTGCAGCTCCTCCCTGCGAGACTGTGGCACATAATTCTCCAAAAAGAGAGCGGAGAACTACTTCCAGGTAAGGGCCACTGCACCAACAGGCCTACGCCACTCATAAGCCTCCCACCAAGTAAAGGAAGCTCCTAAAAATTAGAAAGTAGTGAACGAGACCCCACTAGTGTCCAAAATACCTGTGGTCCAAAGCGTCCTCTGACACTTATCCAATAAACCCTGGGTATCCTCGCCCTCTGCACCACTGAAAGTCGGAGGATGAAGTGTGCCAAACATCCCCAATCAACGCTTCTCGTCATCAGCCATAACTGGTGCCACATAATCCTGAGTGGGCGCAACCGGCTAGGCTGGTGGTGCCCTCGGTGTCTGAAGTCCTTGCACAACTTGCTCAAATGTGCATGCGGCGGGAGTCTGGGTGCCTCCCCGGCTTGAGAAGTAGTTGTGGTTGTAGTAACTGAGACCGCCTGAGCTAGGCCAGTGCACATTAATAGAATCTGGGTTAGGGCTTCTTGAAGGCCTCGAATAACAATAGGCATAGTCGGTGCCTGTGTTGGTCCTGCTGGAGCATCCCCCACTAGAACCTGATCATGAACTGTGGCGGTTGGTGTATCTGCAGGTGCTGCCCTATCTGTGGTGTGGGTTACACCTCTGCCCCTACCACGGCCTTGATCACGACCTCGACCTCTAGTGGCCCCAACTAGTGGTACTGGTGGTTGTCCGTCCTGACCGGCAACACGTGTCCTCGCCATCAGTGAAAGAATAGAATAATAGACGTTTAGTTACCATACTCAACTGATTCGCACGACAGGACTTCAAGAATGTGAATTTTTTCCTAAAGGTTCTGCAGGCTCTCGAAGATAAGTACAGGCGTCTTCGTACCGATCCACGAGACTCTACTAAACTGGCTCATGACTGGTAAGACCTATGTAACCTAGGCTCTAATATCAATTTGTCACGACCTTAAAGCACCCCGGTCGTGATGGCGCACATTGCATTACTAGGCAAGCCGACTTGACATTTATAACATAAACAGGTATTTTCTTTAATTCATTTAGTAAACAGATATTATCACAACTCTTTTATTTAAACATTTCAAAACAAGCGGAAACAAATATGTAAAACATCAATACTGCCTGACCCGATGTCACTAGTCGTGAGCCACTAAAATACAATCTGATACTGTCTGCTCTATACAAGATGAAACTGATAAAAACAAATACAAATAGATAGGAAGGAGAAAGGAAAGGTTGCGGACGCCGTGCAGATACCTTGCTAACTCCAGAACGCTCTGAAGATAAAGAATAGCTCTCACTCAGATGCTCACAAGGTGCAGGGAGTAACGTGAGTATGCCAACTCAGTAAGTAACAATTATAAATAAAGGCTGAGTGTAGTGACGAGCATTTAAAAATCATATACATCCCATAACATAGGATCTCAAAAGTAATAACAAATTCAATTCAGTAATTAAATTTCCAAACTTCTCGTAAAAACTCCAGTTCTAGTGAAAGTTATTTAAAACATTTATTAAATATTTTCCAATAGAGGCTCAGTATAAAAGAAGAGTGAAAACACTAATTTCATAAAACAAGACCCTCGGTCAAAGTATCACTCATATATATAGCCCCTCGAGCAAGCCTCTCAATCACTCGTGACTCAATTCGCATCAATCAGCACTCACACTCAACACTCCCGCTCAATAGATATCTCATAATAACCGCTGCGGCGTGCAACCCGATCCATATGTAGTCGACTACACTCACTGGGGGTGTACAGACTCTGGAGGGGCTCCTACATCCCAAGCACTATATCACTGCAGTATGTAGCCCGATCCAACATATCGCTGCGGTGTGTATCCCAATCCATATATATATATATATATCGCTGCGGCGTGCAGGTAGATCCATAATATATAATCCTCACCATCAGGCCCTCAGCCTCTCTCAATCATCAACCTCACAGCCACTTGGCCATTTTAGTGAAAAATCAGGGAACTCAGCCCAAACAGTTTTTATATATTTTAAAGTAGAGTAATGAAACTGAATCAAACAATAAACAGGTAAAAATCATGACTGGGGATATGCTTTCAAATCAAAACAGTGTGAGGATAATAGTAAAATATCCCTGATGGTCCAAACAGTACGACACAAGGCCCAAAACATGGCATTCAGCCCAAGTTAAAAGAATTATTTCTACACACATAGATTTCATATAGAGTTTATCAAAATATACAACTCTACAATTGCCACAAGACGGACCAAGTCTTAATCTCTACCGGTGCACGCCCAAACGCCCATCACCTAGCACGTGTGTCACCTCGTTTATCCATAATAGCATGAAATTCTGGGGTTTCATACCCTCGGATCTAGATTTACAATCGTTACTTACCTTAAACGGGACGAAAATCTACTCTGCAATGCCCTTTATCACACCCCAACCTCGGGAGGCGCGAAGAGCGCTCAATCGAGTAAACCCAACTAAGCAAGCCTTATCAAACACTTCCTACCCAACTCGATACGAATAAGGAAACCACGGTTTCATTCATTTGTTTAGACGAGGAAAGATAGTGCATTCTACAAAGTTAGTTCATTTTAAATTACAACATTAATCCATAATTAAGTTCCCAAGATTACATACAATTACACTTTAGCAAAACGAGAATTTGAATTACATCATAGTTCAAAGACCCATCCAACGCCCGTACATAACCCACACATATGTCTACGGAGCCTCTAAGGATACCCAAGACAGTGATAACAACGCTGGCGACAAGGCCCCGGCTATACCTCAAAATAGACATCTATAACAAAAGGCATGTCACAAAATCCCTTGAAGGAGGAAGGGGCTCACCAAGATTTTGAGAAGAGGATGCTCCACTACACACGAGACTATCCGCTATGGAGCCACCTACATTCATTTAAAAATGTAGCACCCCCGGCAAAAGGGATGTTAGTACCATGGAATAGTACTAGTATGTATAACTAAACACCATCTACTTAGAAAGAACTTTCATACAAGAATAAGAAATCACAAGTATAACTCAAAACTTTAAACGATCACCACATTATCAAATAAAAGAATCATACAACTTTCACATCATTTTCCCATAGCTTTAAGTTTGGGGCGTTTCACACTATTCATTAATTGTTTACAAGACCACCGCTATTTTGAGCGGAGTCCGATCTCGACCCGATCGGCTAGGTTGCCTCATTTGAGACATATTCTTCAATCATAATCTCAGCTAGGTTGCCTCATTTGAGACATATGCTTCAATCACAATCTCATTTTCCTTCTTTTCTGGAATTCATTCACAATACCTTTCCAATACCACCGCTATCTTGAGCGGAGTCCGATCTCGACCCGATCGGCTAGGTCACCTCATCAAGGCATTGTTCCCTTCTCATAAAGCAATTCATTTCTCAAATGAGTCAAGATAGCACTTAGAGCTGCAATCTCAATTTAAGGTCTAAACATTTCCAATACATAATTCATTCCTTTGCCCCTTTCAAGGTGTCAAGATAGTATGTTGATTATGTTGGGACACATTTTTCACACACATAAGGTTACAATACCAACTCATGTAAAACAACAAGCAATGCAACAATTCAACTTTAATCTTGCCATGCCCATATAATCACCGATGAAGCACAATTTCTAAAAGACGGGGTTTTAGCCAAACATACCTCAGCCGAGCTTTCCTTAATCCTATAACGTTCTGGAATGTTCGCACCTCAATCTATTTAAGCAATATAGCACAATTTAACTCATAATCAAGAAAATATCATAATCTAAGCTCTCTTGAGCATTTTACCGAACAATTAGTGTTCATTAAGGCCTTAGGGTTCTTTTTATGCAAGATTACACTAGCCCATTACCCATGCCTCCTCTTATATAATTCCTCATACTCTTCAAGAACACATGCATGCAATGCAAACCCCCTTATCCCCATGAATTACCTCACTAATGTCCCTTTATAGCTATGTGTAAAAACGAGAGCTGAGGTGATGAAGTCTTACCTCTTGAGATAAAGGTTTAGGTCCCTCACTTGATTATCTTCAATGATTTAACAAGGATTTTTGGATCAATATTGATGAAAGTCACGTCCCCTCTCTAAGACCCTCTCTCTATCTCTCTCTAAAAGTTGTCACACCCCAACCTCGGGAGGTGCGACCGGAGCTCAATCGAGTGATCCGAACTGAGCAAGACTTATCAAACACTAAATACAAAGCTCAATATGAATAAGGACACCATACTTCCGTTTATTTAACCAAGGGAAGATAGTGCATCCCACATTACTAGTTCATTTTAAATCGCCACATCAAACCATAAATGAGTTCTGAGGTTCCATACATTTATAATTTAGAGAAACGGGAATTAGAATTACAACATAGTTAGTACACCCATCTGACACCCACACATGACCCACACATATGTTTACGAAGCCTCTAAGAATGTAAAAAACAAGTATGACAATGTCGGCAACAAGGCCCCAGCTATACCTCAAAAGTGAAAGTCCACAACATAAAGATATACAATATAGCCCCTCGAAGAAGAAAGGGGCTCACCAAGATCTTGAGAAGAGGGATGCTTCACTACACACGACCGGCACTATCCGCTGTGGAGCCACCTACATTCATTAAAAAAAATGTAGTGCCCCGGCAAAAGGGACGTTAGTGCCATCGAATAGCACTAGCATGTATAACTAAACACCATCAAATTAGAAAGAACTTTCATACACAAATAAGGAAATCATAAGTATCACTCCAAAGCTTTAAACGATCACAACATTATCAACATGAAAGAATTACACAACCTTCACATCATGTTTCCATAGCCTTTAGTTGGGTATTTCATACTGTTCCACATCGTTCACATTACCACCGCTACCTTGAGCGAAGTCCGATCTCGACCCGATCAGCTAGGCCATCTCCCGGGGACTTTACCAATATTCTATTCACACTTTCCAGTTTCAATCATCAATGCTTAACCTCCATATGTATATGTCATGGCGTCCGATCACGGCCCGATCGGCTAGGCTGCCTTACCGAGGGGTTACCATTTTCCATTATTCATCTCACTCCAATCTTTGATTATAGATGTATTAGTTTACCAGCACTTGGGGCCACAATTTTCACATTCCACAATTAACATTGTTCCCATTTTCAATATTTGGTTTGTAATTCAAGAGAGTATAGCACACAAGAGAAAATAAGGTTGTAAGCGTAGATGAGACTTCATGTAAATGGCACAACAACACACTTCAATTTCAATCTAAGGTCTAAGCACTTCGATACATGATTCATAGTCCTTGCACCTTTTTCAAATTATCAAGAATAGCACGTTGATCAATTTGAGGACACAGTTTCCATGCATATAAGGTTGCAACACCAAGTCGTGAAATAGCAATCAATACAACAATTCAATTTAGTCTTACCGTACTCACACAACCAATGATGAAGCTCAATTTCTAAAAGACGGGGTTTTAGCAATACATACCTCAATAAAGCTTTCCTTATTCCTTACAAAATTTTGGAACTTTTAGCACTTCGATCTATTGTGTAAGAATTACAAATTAAACCGAGAATTAGAGACGACATTGAGATTCTAGCTTGTTTTGAGCATACCATCAAATACCAAAGGGGCATTGTGATCTTATGCCCTTTTTGACAGAAATTTCAATCATCCTATACACCAATTGCTTTTCGTTTTAGTTCAATACCCCCCAACACTCTAAGGTTTGATATGCATGCAAGAAATCCACTCTTATACCAATGAATTGCCTCACCAATGACCACCTTATAGCTAAGTATAAAAATAAGAGCTGAAGTGATGAAGCCTTACCTCTTGGGATGAGGGTTTGAGTCCCTCACTTGATTATCTTCAATGATTTAACAAGGATTTTTGGATCAATATTGATGAAAGTCACTTCCCCTCTCTAAGACCCTCTCTCTCTCTCTCTCTAAAAGTTGTCACGCCCCAACCTCGGGAGGTGCGACCGGAGCTCAATCGAGTGATCTGAACTGAGCAAGACTTATCAAACACTAAATACAAAGCTCAATATGAATAAGGACACCATACTTCCGTTTATTTAACCAAGGGAAGATAGTGCATCCCACATTACTAGTTCATTTTAAATCGCCACATCAAACCATAAATGAGTTCTGAGGTTCCATACATTTATACTTTAGAGAAACGGGAATTAGAATTACAACATAGTTAGTACACCCATCTGACAGCCACACATGACCCACACATATGTTTACGAAGCCTCTAAGAATGTAAAAAACAAGTATGACAATGCCGGCAACAAGGCCCCGGCTATACCGCAAAAGTGAAAGACCACAACATAAAGATATACAATATAGCCCCTCGAAGAAGAAAGGGGCTCACCAAGATCTTGAGAAGAGGGGTGCTTCACTACACATGACCGGCACTATCCGCTGTGGAGCCACCTACATTCATTAAAAAAAATGTAGTGCCCCGGCAAAAGGGACGTTAGTGCCATCGAATAGCACTAGCATGTATAACTAAACACCATCAAATTAGAAAGAACTTTCATACACAAATAAGGAAATCATAAGTATCACTCCAAAGCTTTAAACGATCACAACATTATCAACATGAAAGAATTACACAACCTTCACATCATGTTTCCATAGCCTTTAGTTGGGTATTTCATACTGTTCCACATCGTTCACATTACCACCGCTACCTTGAGCGGAGTCCGATCTCGACCCGATCAGCTAGGCCATCTCCCGGGGACTTTACCAATATTCTATTCACACTTTCCAGTTTCAATCATCAATGCTTAACCGCCATATGTATATGTCATGGCGTCCGATCACGGCCCGATCGGCTAGGCTGCCATACCGAGGGGTTACCATTTTCCATTATTCATCTCACTCCAATCTTTGATTATACATGTATTAGTTTACCAGCACTAGGGGCCACAATTTTCACATTCAACAATTCACATTTCACATTGTTCCCATTTTCAATATTTGGTTTGTAATTCAAGAGAGTATAGCACACAAGAGAAAATAAGGTTGTAAGCGTAGATGAGACTTCATGTAAATGGCACAACAACACACTTCAATTTCAATCTAAGGTCTAAGCATTTCGATACATGATTCATAGTCCTTGCACCTTTTCAAATTATCAAGAATAGCATGTTGATCAATTTGAGACACAGTTTCCATGCATATAAGGTTGCAACACCAAGTTGTGAAATAGCAATCAATACAACAATTCAATTTAGTCTTACCGTACTCACACAACCAACGATGAAGCTCAATTTCTAAAAGACGGGGTTTTAGCCATACATACCCCAATAAAGCTTTCCTTATTCCTTACAAAATTTTGGAACTTTTAGCACTTCGATCTATTGTGTAAGAATTACAAATTAAACCGAGAATTAGAGACGACATTGAGATTTTAGCTTGTTTTGAGCATACTATCAAATACCAAAGGGGCATTGTGATCTTAGGCCCTTTTTGACAGAAATTTCAATCATCCTATACACCAATTGCTTTTCGTTTTAGTTCACTACCCCCCAACACTCTAAGGTTTGATATGCATGCAAGAAATCCACTCTTATACCAATGAATTGCCTCACTAATGACCACCTTATAGCTAAGTATAAAAATAAGAGCTGAAGTGATGAAGCCTTACCTCTTGGGATGAGGGTTTGAGTCCCTCACTTGATTATCTTCAATGATTTACCAAGAATTCATAGAGTAATTTGATGAGAAGCACTTTCCGTTTCTTAGACGCCTCTCTCTCACTCTAGAAATATCATAAAATAGGCTTAAAATTAGCTATTACACTGAATATAATGACAGGGGGTCGGGTTTAAAATTTAGAAAATTGGAGCCCCAAGTCAGATCTACGATTGCCATTTGCGATCGCGAAGTTGACATGCAGTCTGCATAATGGACCGCAAAAACACCCCCCCAAACCTGAACACACTGTCTGGGTATGCGGTCCGCATACCCGTTCTGCGGTCACATAATGCACCACAGAACTGCCTCTTACAAAATACCAAGGGAATAAGCGACGACTATGCAGTCCGCATATCGGTTATGCGATAGAATAATCGACCGCATAGTTGACCTTAAATTGACCAACACACTGACTCACTTTGCGGTAACTATGCAGTCCGTATACCTGATATGCGACCGCATTCTCGACCGCAGAATTGCATTTTTTCTGGAAAACATTCTTTCTTGACTTTTTAGAGCATAGATCAGTCAAAAAGGTCCGAACCGCAACTCGCAAGCTCTTTGCGAAGAATTTTTACGCATCACTAACATATAATCCTAATTGCCACTACGAGCTTTTGAGTTTAGAATGGAAATTTTCACGAGGCCTCACATCCTCCCCCACTTAAGATCATTCGTCCTCGAATGAGGATAAAGGTTCACTTATTAGCAGTCTTTGTATCATATTCTGCTCCTTGCAATGTGAAACATATTTATAGACCCCAAATTTAGCTAACTCCCTAAATTTCCGAAAATTTTGTCAGAGTTTCCTCTGTATTTAGGCCTATCCACCTGTTAGAGATCCCCAAAAACATATATTAACCGTATGTACACATTCCATAGACATAAGACATAACATAACTCGTATAGTACTAACCATGGCTGCATGGGCAACATATAACCGAAACATGACAGTTTTACATAGATCAAGTCTAAAGATGAAAGTTCATAGGAGCTAAGTACATAAAAGCTATTACATGACTATTCAAACAAATGTGGATACTTCCTTTTCATTTCATCCTCGGCTTCCCAAGTGGCTTCCTCAACTTGCAGGTTCCGCCATAATACTTTCACGGATGCAATTTCCTTATTTCTCAATTTTTGAACCAGCCTATCAAGAATGGCAACTGGAACTTTTTCATATGACAGTTCTTCATTTACCTTCATAGTTTCAACTAGCACAATAGTGTACGGATCTCCCACTGCCTTCCTCAACATGGACGCATGAAAGACAGGGTGTACTAATGACATATTAGGTGGCAGCTTGAGCTTGTATGTCACCTGACCAATCCTCTGAATGATTCTTGTATGGTCCGACATACCTTGAACTCAATTTTCCCTTCTTTCCAAATCGCATGATGCCCTTCATAGAGGAAACCTTCAGAAATACCCAATCATCTTCTTTGAACTCTAAATCTCTGTGACGCACATCCGAATAGGATTTTTGGCGACTCTGAGCAGTTTACAATCTCTCCTTAATAATCTTAACTTTCTTCATAGCCTGATGCATGAGGTCCGGCCCTATCAATTCCGCTTCTCCAACCTTGAACCACCCAATGGGAGATCTACATCTCCTACCATATAGTGCTTTGTATTGTGCCATCTGGATACTAGTGTGGAAGCTATTGTTGTAAGCAAATTCTATGAGTGGCAAATGGTCATCCCAACTACCCTTGAAATCAAGAGTACAAGCACGCAACATGTCTTCAAGCGTCTGAATAGTCCGTTCTGCTTGACCATCGGTTTGTGGATGAAAAATTATGCTAAGATTTACCTATGTACCCAAACCTTGCTGAAACTTCTTCCAAAAGTTGGCTGCGAACTGAGCCCCTCGATCTAAAATGATTAAGACTGGAGTGCCATGTAACCTGACTATTTCTTTGATATACAACTGAGTATAACGTTTCGCTATGTCGGTAGATTTGACTGGCAGGAAGTGCGTTGACTTTGTAAGTCGATCAACAATCACCCAAATTGAGTCGAACTTGCGCGGAGTGCGTGGCAACCCTACCACAAAATCCATGTTGATACTCTTCCTTTTCCACATTGAAATTTCTATGCTTTGAGCCAATCCACCAGGCCTTTGGTGTTCGGCCTTTACTTGCTGACAACTCGGACATTTTGCCACAAAGTCCGCCACATCTTTCTTCATGTTATTCCACCAATAAATTTCCTTGAGATCATGATACATTTTTGTGGAACCTGGGTGCATGGAATACCTGGAAGTGTGAGCTTCTGCCATGATCCTTTCCCGAAGACCGTCGATATCAGGAACACATAGGCGGTCTTGGTACCGTAAGGTACCATCACTAATGCCCAAGGAAAATATTTTGGTTTTGTGTTTGAGAATCCCCGCATTCAGTTGTGATAACAACGGATCCACAAATTGCTTCTTTTTCACCTATGCCACAAGCGATGATTTAGCCCTATTCTGCATAATTACCCCTCCTTCATTAGAGTCCGCAAGGAAAACTCCCAAATTAGCCAACTGGTGAACCTCTCTGGCCAACAGCCTCTGATATGCCTCCAAATGAGCAAAACTTCCCATAGATTATCAACTAAGATCCTCTGCCACAACATTGGCATTTTCCGGTTGATAGATAATATCAATGTCATAGTCCTTGAGTAACTCTAGCCATCTTCTTTGTCTTAGATTCATCTACTTCTTCTTGAAAATATATTGAAGGCTCTTGTGGTCCGTAAATACATCCACATGGACCCTTTACAAATAATGTCTCCAAATCTTTAGTGCAAACACCACTGCTGCAAGCTCTAAGTCATGGGTTTGATAGTTTTTTTCATGATTCTTGAGTTGCCTAGAGTCATAAACTATCACCTTAACATGTTGCATCATTAATGGAACATCTTTATCATATTTCTCTTACATAGGACCTCCCACGAATTGAGTTCTACAATAATTTCCCTGATGTGGTTACAATCTCTTGTGAATACTTCCAACTAAATCTTCCAAATTCTCCACAAAAGACATTACTCCTTCTGTCTCAAATGAATAACACCTTCTAATTTGCGCACATACCCTGATAACATCAACCTGCACGACATTTTATCAAATGTAAGGTAATATTGCGCTCCAACTTTTCTTAGCCAACCTCTTCTCCCCATATGTGCCTTATAGAATTTAAGAAACTACACTACTTCCCTTGTGAATATTCTCACGATACCTCTTTACGGTTAAACACCCCCTAAGACATATATCAACTTTTGATTTTACTCTTAAGCGTAAGACTTAGTCCACCTGATTCTATCCTTGATGAGTAACTCACCTCATTCCCCGTACTGTAGCTACATATAGAGTTCCCTGATATTGCAGTTTAAGAGTTACCATGTTAAACATGTCTGGTTTGTAACAAGTGTTCATCCTCTTTCAATCTATTTTGAACATTTCATTTGCCCTTTGGGTAGATTGTGTTGTCTTTCCCCCCTTTTTTCGCTCTTTGGCCTGGACAATATGTTGGTACCATCGTTTCCTTCTAACTGGAACATTCATTCCCATTCTATTTTGCTCATAGTGCATAATTGATAGCCTTATTGTACCACACCCTTGTCTACCTCCCGTGAACTTGTAATATTATTGTGTCTTGTTTAATGAGTTTATCATACCACAACTTCACCACAGTAGTCTCACTTTCCATTATATGTAGACATGAACTATCTCTAGGTCCTTTAGTTGATATTCAGTGTCACCCAATCGGTTGCATTACGGCTAGTCCTGTATAACTTTTATTAACACTTATGCTCTAAGCGAGTCCACCATTCTGATACAAGATATTTTATAATAACCATGATCATCTCAATTTATAGGTTTTCTCCCCATTTCTTCTCGCCTCGTTCTTCCTAGCTAGTGAATAGCCATGCACTCTTCAATATGTTACGTGGTCTTTTCCCTTAGTTATTTCATCATGCTCACCTCTTAACATTTGTGAGGATATCTGTGGGAAAGTGTGTTCATACGCATATCACTTAACACTTATTTGTTTGTAAGATTCTTTAGAGGATCTCCATCAAGCCCAAATACCCTCTTCGGTTATTATAGTATCATATTTATTTCTCCCACTCGTCCCGCCTTTCTTAATGCCTTGGTACTTTGGTTAAATTGCAAGTATATGATTAACCCATTCTAAAAACTTGCAACCTTCCATATTTGACCTATAGCACTTCCTTAGGTTCCATTGTTCTTAGCCATCTAACAAGTATAAAATCCCTTTTTAGACATAGTCTTAGTTTCTAGGATCGTTGACCCTATCATTCACATTGCCATGTATGCAGAATTTACCTTCCTTAACCGTCTACCTTTTTGGGGGTGCTAGTGGCCTATCATTAGCATATCCTTTCAGATAATCACGTTATCCATTATCACTTTTCTAGACTACGCATGTCTTCAACAAAATATTCAAACATCATAGCTATATGGTCTTACTCTTGTTTCATTGTATTTAAGTGGCCTCACTATGGCCTTCCTCCCCCACTTGGGGCGAATGTCCCGGATTTCGACACAAGTCTTGAATTTTGGCAACTTTAGGGACATATGACTCATATCTCTATTCCTCATATATATGTTCGACTATTAGGGAGATTTAAGTCACCATGGTATTAATCTCATAAGTTCTCTGCTCTTATTCAGCCACACGGGCTTGGGATTCCAATTCCTCATGTCAATATCCTTTAGGAATGTAATATCACTTCGTACACTTCTAGATTTTTATAAAGTTCATTGTAAATGGGTCTTCTTATCGTGGGTTCAATTGACTCTCCTTTCATAACTCCTTGTCTCCCGTGAGAGACCTACATGTTTGTTATTACTCTCTTGGTCATGCCTTACATATACCACATGCTTATAAAACCAATTTTTCTTTCACACCTTAGAATAATTTACATACGTCTCACACTACCCACATGTGCTATTCAAGCTTACATATCACTTATCAATCCAATGTTTCTTTGGAGGTGGTAATCATTTTTAACACTTTTCTCGAATAAAGTATGCTTCTAGTACTATGTACGTATCTCATATATTCATACCATTCGTTCAACATGATACATGTGCCATCTCCTAAATATTCAGTCCTTTGCCCATTTGTCATGTCATATGACAACATTACTTGGAATAGACGAAAGATCATTTAAACTTACCTGAAACCTTAAAGCACGTGTTAGAAGACAATCTCATAGTCAAGCTCTATCGCACGATCTGGAGTATCAACGAATGGTGAAATTCCTAAATGTCCGAATAGCCTCCAACATATAGATGTGGTCGACTACACACTAATAAGAAGGACTCTACGAGACACAGCTCCGAGACATCCTAGGACACTTTAAAACCTTAGGCTCTGATACCAAGTTTGTCACACCCCAACCTCGGGAGGCGCGACCGGCGCTCAATCGAGTGATCCCAACTGAGCAAGCCTTATCAAATACTACCTACCCAGCTCAATATGAATAAGGACACTTCCGTTTATTTAACCAAGGGAAGATAGTGCATCCCACATTACTAGTTCATTTTAAATCACCACATCAAACCATAAATGAGTTCTGAGGTTCCATACATTTATACTTTAGAGAAACGGGAATTAGAATTACAACATAGTTAGTACACCCATCTGACACCCGCATATGACCCACACAAATGTCTACTAAGCCTCAAATGATGTAAAAGACAAGTATAACAATGCCGGCAACAAGGCCCCGGCTATACCTCAAAGGTGAAAGTCCACAACACAAAGATATACAATATAGCCCCTCTAAGGAGAAAGGGGCTCACCAAGATCTTGAGAAGAGGGATGTTTCGCTACACACGACCGACACTATCCGCTATGCAGCCACCTACATTCATTAAAAAAATGTAGTGCCCTCAGCAAAAGGGACGTTAGTGCCATCGAATAGCACTAGTATGTATAACTAAACACCATCAAATTAGAAAGAACTTTCATACACAAATAAGGAAATCACAAGTATCACTCCAAAGATTTAAACGATCACAACATTATCAACATGAAAGAATTACACAACCTTCACATCATGTTTCCATAGCCTTTAGTTGGGCATTTCATACTGTTCCACATCGTTCACATTACCACCGCTACCTTGAGCGGAGTCTGATCTCGACCCGATCGGCTAGGCCGTCTCCCAGAGACGTTACCAATCTATTTACACTTTCCAGTTTCAATCATCAATGTATAACCGCCATGTGTATATATCATGGCATCTTATTACAGCCCGATCGGCTAGGTCGCCTTACTGAGGTGTTACCATTTACCATTATTCATCTCACTCCAATCTTTGATTACATATGTATTAGTTTATCGGCACTTGGGGCCACAATTTTCACATTCCACAATTCACGTTTCACATTGTTCCCATTTTCAACATTAGGATTGTAATTTAAGAGAGTATAGCACACAAGAGCAAATACGGTTGTAGGCATAGATGAAACTTTAAATAAATGGCACAACAACGCACTTCAATTTCAATCTAAGGTCTAAGCATTTCGATACATGATTCATAGTCCTTGCACCTTTTCAAATTATCAAGAATAGCACGTTGATCAATTTGAGACACGGTTTCCATGCATATAAGGTTGCAACGCCAAGTCAATTGAAATAGCAATCAATACAACAATTCAATTTAGTCTTACCGTACTCACACAACCAATGATGAAGCTCAATTTCTAAAAGACGGTGTTTTAGCCATACATACCTCAATAAAGCTTTCATTGTTCCTTACAAAATTCCGAAACTTTTAGCACTTCAATCTATTGTGTAAGAATTACAAATTAAACCGAGAATTAGAGACGAGATAGAGATTCTAGCTTGTTTTGAGCATACTATCAAACGCCAAGGGGCATTATGATCCTAGGCTCTTTTTGAGAGATATTTAAATCATTCTATACCCCAATTGCTTTTATTTTTAATTCACTACCCCCCAACACTCTTAGGTTTGATAAGCATGCAAGAAATCCACTGTTATACCAATGAATTGCCTCACTAATGACACCCGTATAGCTAAGTATAAAAATAAGAGCTGGGGTGATGAAGCCTTGCTTCTTGGGATGAGGGTTTGGGTCCCTCACATGATTATCTTCAACGATTTACCAAGGATTCATTGAGTAATTTGATTAGAAGCACTTTACCTCTCTTAGACCCCTCTCTCTCACTCTAGAAATATCAGGAAATAGGCTCAAAATGAGCTATTACACCGAATATAACGATAGGGGATCGGGTTTAAAATTTAGAAAATTGGAGCCCCTAGTTAGATCTGCGATCGGCTTTTGTGATCACGAAGTGGATATGCGGTCAGCATAATGGACCACAAAAACACTCCCCCAAACCTGAACACACTGTCGGGGTATGCGGCAGAAATCCGGTCCGCATACCCGTTCTGCGGTCGCATAATGCACCGCAGAACTGCCCCTTCCAAAATACCAAGGGAATTATGCGACGACTATGTGGTCCGCATATCGGTTATGCAATAGCATAATCGACCGCATAGTTGACCTCAAATTGACCAACACACTGACTCACTTTGCGGCGACTATGCGGTCCGCATACCTGATATGCGACCACATTCTCGATCGTAGAATCATATTTTTCTGGAAAACATTATTTCTTGACATTTTAGAGCATAGATCAGTCAAAAAGGTCCGAACCGTGGCTTGCAAGCTCTTCGCGAAGAATTTTTACGCATCACTAACACATAATCCTAATTGTCACTACGAGCGTTCGGGTTTAGAATGGAAATTTTCACGGGGCCTCACATCCTCCCCCACTTAAGATCATTCATCCTCGAATGAGGATCAAGGTTCACTTATTAGCATTCTTTGTATAATCTTATGCTCCTTGCAACCTGAAACATATTTATAGACCCCAAATTTAGCTAACTCCCTAAATTTCCGAAAATTTCGCCAGAGTTTCCTCTGTATTTAGGCCTATCCACCTTTTAGAGAGCCCCCAAAAACATATCTTAACCGCATGTACACATTCCATAGACATAAGACATAACATAACTCGTATAGTACTAACCATGGACGTATGGGCAACATACCGAAACAGGACAGTTTTACATAGATCAAGTCTAAAGATGAAAGTTCATAGGAGCTGTCAAGATAGCACATTGATTATGTTGGGACACATTTTTCATACACACAAGGTTACAATACCAACTCATGTAAAACAACAAGCAATGCAGCAATTCAACTTTAATCTTGCCATGCCCATACAATCACCGATAAAGCTCAATTTCCAGAAGACGGGGTTTTAGCCATACATACCTCAACCGAGCTTTCCTTAATCCTATAATATTCCGGAATGTTCGCACCTCAATCTATTTAAGCAATATAGCACAATTTAACTCATAATCAAGAAAAGATCATAATTTAAGCTCTCTTGAGAATTTTACCGAGCAATTAGTATTCATTAATGCCTTAGGGTTCTTTTAATGCAAGATTACACTAGCCCATTACCTATTCCTCCTCTTATATAATTCCTCATGTTCTTCAAGAACACGTGCATGCAATGTAAACCCCTTTATCCCCATGAATTACCTCACTAATGACCCTTTGTAGCTATGTGTCAAAATGAGAGCTAAGGTGATGAAGCCTTACCTCTTGGGATGAAGGTTTAGGTCTCTCACTTGATTATCTTCAATGATTCAACAAGGATTTTTGGATCAATATTGATGAAAGTCAATTCCCCTCTCTAAGACCCTCTCTCTCTAAAAGCATCAGAAAAAACAGCTCAAATGAGCTATTACACCGTATATAATGATAGGGTGATCGGGTTTAAAATTTAGAAAATTGTAGCCCCGAGTCGGATCTACGATCGCATTTGCGATCGCAAAGTTGACATGCAGTCCGCATATGAGTGGCAAATGGTTATCACAACTAACCTTGAAATCAAGAGTACAAGCACGCAACATATCCTCAAGCGTCTGAATAGTCCGCTCTGCTTGCCCATCGGTTTGTGGATGAAAAGTTGTGCTAAGATTTACCTGAATACCCAAACCTTGCTGAAACTTCTCCCAAAAGTTAGCTGTGAATTGAGCCCCTCGATCAGAAATGATTGAGACTAGAGTGCCATATAACCTCACTATTTCTTTGATGTACAACTGAGCATACCATTCCGCTATGTCGGTAGATTTGACTGGCAGGAAGTGCGCTGACTTTGTGAGTCGATCAACAATCACCCAAATCGAGTCGAACTTGCGCGGAGTGCGTGGTAACCCTACCACAAAATCCATGTTGATCATCTCCCATTTCCACATTGGAATTTATATGCTTTGAGCCAATCCACTGGGCCTTTAGTATTCAGCCTTTACTTGCTGACAATTCGGACATTTTGCCACAAAGTCCGCCACATCTTTCTTCATGTTATTCCACCAATAAATTTCCTTGAGATCATGATACATTTTCGTGGAACCTGGGTGCACGGAATACCTGGAAGTGTGAGATTCTGCCATGATCCTCTCCCGAAGACCGTCAATATCAGGAACACATAGGCGATTTTGGTACCGTAGGGTACCATCATTCATGCCAAAGGAAAAAACTGTGGTTTTGTGTTTGAGAATGCCCCCTTTTAGTTGTGCTAACAACGAATCCACGAATTGCTTCTCTTTCACCTCTGCCACAAGCGATGATTCAGCCATATTCTGCACAATTACCCCTCCTTCATTAGACTCCGCAAGGCGAACTCAAAAACTAGCCAACTGGTGAACCTCCCTGGCCAACACACTGACTCACTTTGTGACGATTATGCGATCTGCATACCTGATATATGACCGCATTCTCGACCGCAGAATCACATTTTCTGGAAATCATTCTCTAACACATGATCCTAATTGCCACTACGAGTTTTTAGGTTTAGGGTGGAAATTTTTCACGGGGCCTCACACCCTTCCCTCTCGACTCGACCTCCAAATGCTCCAAATCTAACCAAAATCAGTATCATATCATTAATACGCGCTAAAGGAACAAATCCCATGCGAAAATTATCAGATTAAACTCAAAATCACGAATTTGGTCAAACCCAGCCCCCGGGCCCACGTCTTAGAATCTGATAAAAATCATAAAACAAGAAATCCCATTCTCTCACGAGTCCACCCATACCAAATTTACCAAAATCTGACATCAAATAGTCATCCAAATTCCCAAAATTAATTCTCCAAATTTTCTTCCATTTTTTCCCAATTTTCACCTCAAATCCCCAAATTAAATGATAAAAATCAAGACATAATCATGGACTTTAATCAAATTTGAGCGACGAACACTTGCCTCAATAAATCCTCTGAAAATCCCCTCCAAAATCGCCTTCTCCCGAGCTTTCTAATAAATTTTGAAATTATGGTCCAAAACCCTCGTTTTTGAACTCAAACATTCTGCCCAAACATTTCCTTCTTCGCAAACGCGGTAGCTCCCTCGCGTTCGCGAAGCACAAGCTTCCTCAAGCCAAAAAACCCTTCTTCGTGAATGTAAACACCTCTCGTAAACACGAAGCTTTACTAAACCTCTTCATCGTGAATGCAACCTCACACTCGCGAACGCGTGGGCCAAAAGAATGGGGTCCCCAGTTGCCTCTTCTTTTCTTCGCGAACGCGTTACTCATCTCGCGTTCGCGATGCACTCTGCTCCTAACCCTTCATGAACGCGTCCTATACATCGCAAATGCAAAGATCAATTCTTCCTCAATCTCCAGATACTCTTTGAGAATGGGATACCTGCCTCACGAACGCGTAAGATGAAACCATCAACAGCAAAAACATGTAGATCAACTAACTCTCAATGGCCATAATTGGTCCATTAACCATCTGAAACTCACCCGAGGCCCTCGGGACCTCAACCAAATATACCAACACATCTCATAACATCATTCAAACTTAGTCGAGTCTCTAAATCACTCAAACCAATGATAAAACACCAATTCGACCTCGGATTCAAGTCCAAGAACTTAGAAACTTTCAAATTCCACAAACAACGCCGAAACCTATCAAATCACCTCCGAATGACCTAAAACTTTGCACACACGTCACAAATGACACTATAGACCTACTCCAATTTCCTAAAATTCCATTCTGACCCTGATATCAAGATTTCTACTGCCGACCGGAAACTCCAAATTTCCAATTTTGCCAATTCAAGCCTAATTCTACCACGAACCTCTAAATTACATTCCGAACACTCTCCTAAATTCAAAATCACCTAACGAAGCTATCCTAATCATGAGAATTCAAATACGAGACATTCTATGCATAAGTCAACATCCGATTGACTTTTCTAACTTAAACTTCTAAATAAGAGACTAAGAGTCTCATTTCACTCCATGACCACACCGAACACAAAACAATCAACACGATGCAATGAAATACAGCTGAATACATATAAAGAAGTATAAATGGGGGAAATGAGATTGTAACTCATGGAACGACCAGCCGGATCGCTACAAGTTTGCTCCTGGGTAATTTCTTTTTAGAGCTGAAATATTACTTATTTTGTTGCAAATTTTGTTGAATTTCTAAATTTTTTTATCAATTGAATTGGTTGAAGTTTTAGCTACTTTGACATATTTATATATAGACTCACTATTTTTCTGCTTCAAATTTGATTTCGTCTTTTAACATTCACTTATTCTATTATTTCAGCTTATGCAACGAGTACCACAAACATCAATGATACCTAGTATTGCTAAAAATACTTCACTTTCTCACGGTACATCTTTGTCCTTTAGCACGCTACCGTTTGAGTTTTTTAATGTTTGAATTTTCCTCCTTCAATTTATTTTATAACTAGAATCTGGTTTCATATACCCAAATGCTTTTTCCTTAACTGCTTTTTGCTACTGGTTGTTCTTCTCACTGATGTTGCTCTATTACTCGCATAGTTATTACTCTTGCTCTCAAAAATTTCTTTTAGATTTTGTTTAGTTTTGTTGGTTATTAGCCAAAACAGAACTCTTTTTGTTGACTTGGGGTTATTCAAATCAAGTATTAAACTCATTAGCATTGACTAGGGGACCTTGAATTCCTCTGGAAACTTGTGCGGAGTGGAGAAACTTGTGCGGAGTGAAAGTTGTTAATATGGATATGGATCAAAAGAACATGCTTCCTATATGATAAATCTAATTAGGAGGTACAAATTTAATATTTCTATCCACAATATAAATATTGCTGGTAGAACAAAGTAACCAGCCAAACAGAGTTGTCATCGGCCGTCTTAAAGCCTTGATTCTGAGAATGATGTAAAGATCTAGCAAATGACATTAGCCAAACAGGCTTAACTATTTTTCTGTAACTAGTAAATATGCTTATCTATGAGCCGAGCATCATATATTGTAGTTTGGTACAAAAAAATAACATGACTACCAATAGTCTTTACAAGAACATTTCCATTTACTGAAGCAGTGGAATCGATTATTATCCCTTACAATAATCTCCTTCCCTCGAACTTTGAAATGATTTTGATTGCTGTGTGCACAGTTGGTATATATGCACACATTTGGTAAATCCATATACAATTAGTATATGCGCACACATTTGAAAGTGCCATTCTAATTGTTCATTGATAGTGCACAGTTGGTATATAAGTAAACATTTGATAAATCCATATACAATTATTAGAAAGTAAAAGGAAATATAAGCACCATACTTTATTGGTAATTCATCAGATTGGGAGTAAATAGAGCTCTTCATATGAGCAGAATATTTAGTGCAGAACTATGACTTCTTCTTAAGTGAAATCCCTCAAAATCTTGCATAAAGTTTGTATGTTTTTGTTGTCTACATTGGTGTGATTATATATTTCTTGCATTCCTCTTATATTTAGCGATGGCTAGTAGAAAAATAATATTTGCTTGCTTATGCGAACATGTACCGTGCTTATATATTTCATGTACTGACGTAGTTATTTTATAATTTCAGGTCATACAATCTGATGATCGATAATTTCGCGGGTCGAAGGTTTCAATATGATAAAGAGTTGCATAAATTATTTGAAGGCTATTATTAGTTAAGATTAGTCATAAAATGACATTAGCAATTTACTTCAAACAATATAAGTTTATTTTTAAGTTACTGTGATATTAATATTTTGGATTTGTACTTCCTTTTATTTGTTAAGATTTAATGAGATATATTATATTTTTATGAATTATTATTAATATGTTTTGTATTTGGATTATCTTTGGAATGAATGTAGTATTATTAATGATTGGTAAACAATTGTCGTTATAGCTGGTGATTTTTAGCGGCCGTTTAATAGGATTTACCTATTATAAAAATGGACGATAAAAGGGCAAACTACGATATTTCTATAGAGGATATTGTAGCCATTATAATTGTTGTTAAAGATGACTTTTAGCGGCAATTTAATTGAATTTACTAGCCACTAAAATAGATGCTAAAAGGGAATACTAATGCATTTTTTAGAAGGGATATTATAGCCATTTTAATTGCCACAAAACAATTACTTGTAAAGGTATGCAATTTTAGCGACAATATTTTTAAATTTGGAAGCTATAAAAATTGACACTAAAAGATCATTAGTAGCCGTAATAGATTGGATTTAGCAGACATCATAATTATCGCAAACAATTGTCATATCGCAACCATCATCCCTTTTACATGCTTTTGTAATAATCGCCGCTAAAGGCTTTGTTGACCCCAATTTTAGTGGCTAATCATCAAAGACCGGTAAATGATATAGCGGCCATTGTTATTGCCGCTAATGCCCTTTTTTATTGCCGCTAAAGCCATTTTTTGTTGTAGTATAAATTTGACCTGAGCATGTTGAAAGTACAAGTGGGGGGGGGGGGGGTTAATTATTATTCGTTCTTTTTCTTTAACTAAGTAGTTGATTGATTTTCCCATTAGTCGATTGAATCTTTGGCATGAGGTAGATGTAACGTAAATGAAGAAAGTAAATCGCATAAAATAAATAATATCATATATTTTATACTGGTTCGGATTCAATGTGAATCCTACTCTAGTCACATTGGGTTGCAAGGGAGTTCCCTTTTAAGTTTCTTGAAATCTTTGGTACAAATCGGTTGATGTTGTTGAATATACATCAAAAATGTCTTCATGGTGAAAATATTTTTTAAAGTTTTGATTATTCAATACTTCACCAGTTATTCTATTCTCTCTTTCTTTACTCCACTTATAACATAGTAAATCTAGAGTAGACTACAATACTTGTTTGGAGTAGAACAAAAAGATTGATAATAGTTTGATTAAAGTGTATGTCTTTCGATGGACCTTGACCGCATATATATGACTTGAGGGTGAATCTTCTTTGATATGTACAGATCTTCAGGATATGGTCAACTCAAGGGAGTCGATCCTTAGAATGAATCTTAATTGATTCTTTCCAAGAATAAAGTTAGAACTTTCCTATGATTGAACCCTGAAATGTGGCATGATGATTGTTGCTTCCTTGAATGTTGTAATTAAGTATCCTTAGCAGATCTTTCATATAATTGTTTGAAGTGATTTTCCTTAACTTCCGTAAAGACTCAAGATAAATATTTATCCTCTTTGATGCTCGCAATCATGAGCGTGATTGATTCTTTAATCTTTCTTCTAGATCTTTTGTAGGTTCCTCTTTTCTTCTTTTCTCTTAGCTTTTCATCTTTGATCCTTGATTTCTTTCTTCTTCTTTCTTGGCCTTCCTTTTTTGGATCTTCGATTTTCTGCAATAAAAATAAATTATTTTTTATAATTAAATATAGATCTAACAATCTCCCTTTTTTTGATGATGACAAATAATAACTTAATTCATTTTACTTTGTTGTTTGTTTTATTTCGCAGTCGGCTCCCTCTCAACTTGCTGTCAGGTCTTTATATTCCATGTCCTGACTTATTAGTCAGGTCCCCCTCAACTTGCTATGTTTCATATCCTGACTTATGAGTCGCCTCCCACTCAACTTGTTATCTTTCCATGTGAGTTGGTTGGTCGACTTCTTCCTAGCTAGTTGACTTGAATTTTTCCTGCAACTAAGTTGGTCGACTTCTCTCCAGCTAGTTGACTTGAATTTTTCCTGCAAATGAATTGGTACCTTTCTCCCCCTTTGGCATTACTCAAAAAGAGGGATAAACAGGTTGCATTACTAGCATATTTAAAAAAATTAGTAATTACAGTCATCCAAACTAACCAAAACATTTAAGCATCGAAAAAAACATCCACGACATAAGAAAAATAAAGATTGTGTAAAACAACCAACATATATCAATGGCGAAGACATTAGGTAAGGGTATTGTATGTGGATTCTTTGAGGCGATCGAAGCCTACATTTTATCGTGATTGAGATCCCATCAACACGACCATGAATTTTCTAAAGGCTTTTATTGCTTTTATCATGGTCTTCTGAACCATGACTAGCAGCTTTGACATATATGAATCTGTCTCTTTAGAGACCTCATAGATATCTCCAGCCGTGGGCTGAGTGGTTAGGAGAAAATCCTTGATAGTTTTAAGTTGTCATCAAGTGCAGGGTTGTTCATGGCAACAACCTGGGGAGTATTGGCTTTTATCTTGGAGCTAAAGGGGACCATTTTGGCTTCAATTTTTTGCTTCTTCATCCAAGAACCATCCATAACAATATACTCCATGCTGATGAACGCTCTAGTATTATAACACTTGGAGACTGACACATACGTGTAGTTTGAGAGAGGAATATTAAACGCTTCAAGGAGATGAGTGATGATCATGCCATAGGGAAGACTCGATGGTTCTTCAGTGCATTCAATCATAAAATTGATTACCCATGAGAAAAATTTTACTTTGTGCTTTGTAAGAAGACAGTAGACCAAGAATGTGTCTCTTTGAGATAGAGTGGTTTAAGATCCTATTTTAAGGAGAATGGTGGTGGCAACAAAGTGAGAATGAATACGAGTTTCAAAATTAATGTCACTGGTCCCTAATTGATTCGGAAAGAAGTCAGGCATAGATTAAACGAGGCATATTTTGGCTAGTTCAAACGAGACTTCAAAATTTTTTGGCCAAGAATTTTGAATAGAGCAGAGTAACCAAAATTTTTACATTGAAATAGAGAATCGAAGGTAGAATAATCTTGAACAATACGTTGACCTAATACCAACGGCTTAATCTTATTATATTTAGGGGAACGTAGGTTTACATAGAACATGCGAACAATATCTTCATAAACCTTTGGAGGGGCTAGACAAAAGAAAATTACCCTTCCCTAATAGCCAAAGAAATATTTTACCTTGCAATTTAGGGGTTCCATATCCTCCAGGTTGATGGCCCCTCCATGAACGATCTGTTACAACCCATATTCACGTACGTTAGTTCATGTCGTAACTTAGTCGACGTAAATCCAAGAAGATATTATTTTTGAGAGAATAAGAAGTTATTCCTATTAGTCTTAAATGATATAAGGGTGCATAAGGGTGGTTAACAAATATTAGAAGTTAAACGAATCAAGGATGTTGTAACCCGTATTTTTGGGTAAACCTGGAGGTACTTAATATACTCAAAAGGTCGTGTTTTAAGTTATTTGAATCATATATATATATATATATATATATATATATATATATATCCGTATCATAAGTCTTGAAGTCAAAAGAGTTATGAAACTAAAGTCGACAAAAGCTGTCGCAACTTAAGTTCATAATTTTACTTAAACTTTAGGTCAAATATTACTAAGCTTTTCTCCTAATTTACTAGGAATTATGGGGTGATCTACCCACCAAATTGAAGATCCATGGGTTTAGTTTCCAATACATTAAACTGTTTGTCAATACGATCTTGGAGTAGAGAGATATTCACATTGTTGCGAGAATGTGCCAAGCAGCTCTCTATAGGGCCCACATAGGTGGTTTAAGACATAAAGATATATATAAGATACATTAACCCCGTTTTAAGTCATTATTTTTCAGTATATTCAGACCTTAGAACTCTAAAAACATTCTCTCAAGTTTCTCTCATGATCCAAGACCCAAACAAAGGGCAAACAACACAAATCAAGTGTCGGGAATCCCGTGGTGCTAGTAAATTTCTTGTCCTTCTTGTTATTGTTCATTTTTGTGTTGTTCCAGCTCATGTGGGAGGTTGTTTTAAGTGGTTTATGTTCTTTAAATTCTCCCTCATATTTTTAATATCAACCCTAGGTAATTTTAAGTCTTCTAAAGTGATTCTAGTGCCGAAAAAACCTTATTGATTGCTAGTTTCGCTTCCTTTTTCTTATGGCAGCATTGGAGGGATATTTCGTGGACAATTAAGATCAAATTGGAGTTTTTATTTCTATTTAAAGGTAATGAACCTCTTACTATACATGTATTTAAGATTATTCAAGTTGCGACTAAGTCATTGAAGCTAGAACTTGTGAAATATATATATCGAAAGGCTTGGTAGTAATGTTGTTGGTTGGTGGACTATTTTGGAAGGCTCAATATGATTATTATTGATGTTGTTTTGGCTGTTAGGTGATTGTTTTGACTTGTGAGAATTATATAAATAGGGGAGGTGTTGTTCGTTTTATCGTAAAATAGGTTGCGGTCGATACATAATTGTTACGATGCCTAAACGATAACGATACTGTCATTTCTCTTGTTGTAGACTAAGAAATCGTGACATTTGCATAGCTTAAAGTGGGGCAGTATATACAAGGTATGTGATTCTATCCCTTTCCTTCTTTTTCACGACTCTGATGGTACATAATGTAATGAACGAGCTTCCAAAGATACTCCACTCTTAGAAGCTAGCAGTACTTACATTGTTTCCCTTCTTATGGAACAATTGATGTTGATGTTGCTTCTCTTATTCTTATTTTATCAAGATTGTTGGTACTTCTTGATTCTTATAAGATTCATAATGAAGAGCTAGTCCTAATAATGTGTACGGAGGATACAAACCTTAGGTCACTCCGAAAGGATCATAATATGATTCCAATGAGTCGAGCATGCATTATATATATGTATCTAATTTACTCTACCGAGCCGCACTATAGTCGGCTGGGTACGGCACTATTGTGCAACCATTGATCAGGTGGGTTTCATCGAGCTCCATATGGTTGGGTACGATTCTACCAAGCCTTATGATGGTCGGGTATATTTTTATTGAGCCTATTACGGTCGAGTATGATATAATGATGATGATACCAACATAGGCATTTGTTTTAAAAAATTTGTATATATATGTCTATATCATACATTTCATGTCAGTAGCCCTCAGAGGTACCCAGATGTAACAGGTTGTATATTCTCTATCCCTGTTTACATTACTATTCGTACTTATGCTTTCTTGCCTTACATACTCAGTACTTTATTCATACTGACGTTCTTTTTATTTTTGGACGCTGCATGTCATGCTAAGGTCTTGATAGATGGGTAGACGCAGCCCCCCCCCCCCCACCATAGTAGACTGCTAGTTCAACGGTTATTGACGAGATCCCTTTCTCCAGACATGACATGGTCTTGGTATGCATTTTTGTTATAGACATTATGGGTATGTTAGGGCCCTATTCCAGCAACGTTACAACACTTATGTTCCTTTAGAAGCTCATAGATAGGTGTCGACTCATGTATAGTTTGGTATGCCTTGTCAGCTGATTTTTGTTGTATAGTCTTTCATGGAAGCGTGGTAGCTCGTACCTTATATTTAGTTCTTGACAGTCTTGTCATCCCATGTTATGTATGTCCATGCCATTATCTTTCATTTTTGGTTGTTCATGATCCATATCTACCATTTACATTAATCTCGTCGGCCCTTAAAGATAATAAGGAAGGTTAGATAAAATGTACATTGATGCGCGGCAAGTATAGCCCGGGTGTTAGTCATGACCCTCTAGTTTGGGTCGTGACACGAACGATTTTCCCTTGAAGGGAAAAAATTTGTCTATGTTAGGTGTATCCCTTTAGTTCACTTTTGATTCCAGCAAGCCGTGTAGGTTTATCTTCAATTTCTTCAAGGGTATAACTTCAATTCCTACTTTTATAGGACCCTTCCCTAGGGTTTTTCCATAAGGGCTGCGAGCGTCATTGGAGAGATCTTCCCTAGAAGATGAGAAGTCCTCAGAGTGATCAGACCCAATAGTGGCGGGTTCTAATGGTTTAGAGGAGAACTTCCCTTTGGAGCAAGTGCTTTAGCGAGCGAAAGTAGGAGGGTTCCTTGAAGCTTTAGCCATTGTAGTGTGGGTAAAGATTATAATGTGAGAGGATAAAAGAGATGATATCTTATAGAGAGAGAGGGAAACATGAATAGGCGCGACTGAACTGATGTGACCGATGAATGCTGAGAAAGGGAAAATGCATATGTGATTGATTTAGTTTCCATCTCAAGATACAGAAAAGGAGTGAAGAAGGACTGAAACATTAATACTACTAGCAGGAGAAAAGTAATGATGAGATATATTAGTAAGAAAAGATTTTCTACCAAAATTACTAGCATACAAAACCTTTAAAAATACAAAAAATTTGAAAGCCTATTTAGGAAAAGCAATAATACCAAGTAAGTCCCTAAGATTTTGAAATCTATCTTCTAACATAGGCTTAATGAAAATATCGGCTAATTGATTATCAGTACTAACAAATGATATTTCAATATTACTTTTGATAACGTGATCTCTAATAAAATGATGCTTGATATTTATATGTTTTACATTAGAATGATGCATAGGATTTTTTGACAAATAAGTAACACTAGAATTGTCACGGAATATTTGAATAGGTTTAAAGGAAAATTCATAATCATTTAATTGGTAAGTCATCCAGAGTAGTTGAGCACAACATTGCCCAATAGCAATGTATTTGACCTCAGTTGTGGATAGTGCAACAGATCTCTGTTTCTTGTTATTCTAGAGGTGAGAGATTTTTCTAGCAGTTGGCATGTTCCACTTATAATTTTTCTATCTTTATCTCCTGCAAGATCTGCATATGAAAATCTTTCAAGCTATTGATACCCAATTTTGCCCTCATATTTTATAAAGTATTTTATTTACTTTCAAAATACCATTCTTGCATTATTACCCAATTCACAAGAGGCATATAGGTACTTTCTAAATTTTCTATAATTTGTAAAGCTTTAAAATTGATTTGCTTGCATTTAATTTGTTCAAATATTTATTAGTTATCCCTTCAAATTATTTTGGGATAATTTAATCATCAAATTTACTACTTATACCCACACGAGTGTTTTATAACATTTTTACTTCATTTCATATAATTATATTTGATTTATTGAGCTATTTGCATAATTTTTGCAATAGTAATCTATATTTTATACATAATTATATTTATTACTTTATTTATGCTAAAATAGTATTTTTAAATTTTTACAATATTAAGCTCTTATTTCAGAATTTTATATCATAAATAATATTTTTATTATTCATTAATTATTTTTTAATAAATTTCGTGTATTTAATTTATAACCCAATATGGGGCTAATTTCAGACCCTAAACAGGCCTAAGGTACTTAGCCCATCCCATTTAAACCTTCATCAGCCCAAAACCAAGGCTCTTCCCGCCCGCTTTCCCTTTGACCCTGGCTCTTCCCCTCTATTGTAACCTCTCACTTAACCCTAGAGACTTATTTCCCTGCCTAGTTGCCTCTGTATACTCTGATCTCTTCACTCTCATAGCAAACCCTAGCCGACCATGGAGATTCTCCCCTATTCTTTCCTTATACGCATTCACACGCGGATTCTACATACCTTTTCTGCTATTATCACTTAGTTATGGTAACTTTCATTACTATTATACTTATGGAAAATTTGACTCACATAGATCTGGCTTTGATTCAATGATTCTGGGTGCGATTGTTGTTCCATACACTTATGAAGAGAAAATTTCTCTTATATATGGTATATCTCCGGTGATTCTGTCGTGATTAGATCTTGTGAGTGATCTGCCCTAAATCCGACTCCAACTAGGGTTCTTAGTTCTTACTTCCTCTGTTATTTTGAGTATGCATAGGATATATTCTATCCGTTGTTGTGTTGATTGATTATATTTCCTTGCTTTTTCATCCAAGCTTGCTACTATAAAAACCCCCTTTCCCATTCCCCTTGTGGATAGGCTGACTAAGTCAGCGCATTTCATTCCTGTAGCAGTTACCTACTCTTTAGAGCGTTTAGCTGAGATTTACATCCGCAAGATCGTTCGTCTTCACGGTGTGCCCATGTCTGTCATTTCTAATTGAGGTACGTAGTTCACCTCGCACTTCTGGAGGGCAGTTCAACGTGAGTTGGGCACGCATGTTGCGTTGAGCACAACATTTCATCCTTAGACGGACGGATAGTCCGAGCGCACTATTTAGATATTGGAGGATATGCTCCACATTTGCGTTATAGACTTCGGAGGCTCTTAGATCAGCTTTTTCCACTTGTCGAGTTTTTCTACAACAACGACTACTAGTCGAGCATTCAAATCGCTCCCTATGAGGCATTATACGGTAGGCGATGCCGATCCCCAGTTGGATGGTTCAAGCCGGGGGAGGCTTTGTTGTTGGGTGCAGATTTAGTACAGGATGCCTTGGATAAGGTCAAGATAATTCAGGATTGACTTCGCATAGCTCAGTCCAGGCAGAAGAGTTATGTTGACCGTAGAGTTCGTGATGTTGAATTCATTGTCGGAGAGCGGGTATTGCTCCAAGTTTCACCTATGAAGTGTGTGATGAGATTTGAAAAGAAGGGTAAATTGAGCCCTAGGTATCCTTTTGAGATTCTTTAGAGAGTGGGTGAGGTGGCTTACAAGCTCGCATTGCCACCTAGTTTATTAGCAGTTCATCCAGTGTTCTATGTGTCCATGCTCTAGAAGTATCATGGTGATCCATCTCATGTGTTAGATTCCAGATCTGTCCAGTTGGACAAGGATTTGACTTATAAGGAGGAGCCGGTGGCTATTGTAGCCCAGAAAGTTCGTCAGTTGAGGTCAAAGAGTTATCATTCAGTACCAGTACAATAGAAAAGTCAGCCCGACGAGGCAGCTACTTGAGAGTCCGAGTTAGACATGCGGAGTAGATATCCACACTTTTTTACCAGCCCAGGTACTTTTGTATATTCGTTCGAGTACGAACGGTTATTTTAGAGGTGGAGAATGTGGTGACCCGATAGGTCATCTAGATATTTAGAACCTAATTATGTGTTTCGAAGCCTCAAATATCTCATTTTAGCACTCTTCGATTTGCGTACACGATCTATGTGTTTTTCTGGAAGGCTTTTATGTTTAAAAAAATGAGAAAATATGAAATTTTTGCCTTAAAATCTATTTGAGTTGACTTTGGTTAATATTTTGAGCAAACGAATCCGAATCCTTGTTTCAACAGTCTCAGTGGGTCCGTAGCGTGAATTGGGACTTAGGCGCATGCCTAGAATCAAATTCGGAGGTCCCTAGCTCGAGTTATCGCATTTTGTTGAAAGTTCAATTTTAAAAGCTTAATGACTTTGAAAGTTTGACCAATGTTTGACTTTATTAATATCGGGTCCGTATTTTGATCCCGGAACTCGGCATCAGTCCATTACTATATTTGTGACTTGTCTATCAAATTTGGTAAGAAACGGAGTTAGTTTGACATGATTTGGACATCCGGTTGGTAAATAGAAGTTTCAAAGTTTTCTTGAAAATTTCTTTTGATTTGGTGTTCAATCCGCAGTTCTAGGAGTTATTTTGGTGATTTGATTGTGCGAGCAAGTTTGTATGATATTTTTCGACTTGTGTGAATGTTTGGTTTGGAGCCCCGAGGGCTCGGGTAAGTTTCGGATAGGCTACGGAGTGAATTTTGACTTGGAAACATTGTTGGTGTGCTTCAGTTTTGGTGCAGACCTCAGACCTCGCAATTGCGAGGTCAGGCTTCGCATTTGTGACCTCTGTCAGTTTCGTATTTGCGAAGAGGGGTGGGTCAGCACTGAGTTCGCATTTGTAATCATTTGGTCGCAATTGCGAGGTGGCCATTATTCACAATTGCGAACAATTCATCCTAATTGTGAAGATACCAAGAATTGTGAGACTTCGCATTTGCGAAGAAAAGCTCGCATTTGCGGACATCTGCAACAGGTCTAATAGTTGAAAAACAGGATTTTCTCCCTTTCTTCAAATTTTCAAAACTAGAAAACACTAGAGCCGATTATTCAAAGAACTTTGCTTCCCAAATCTATTGGTAAGTGATTTTAACCTATTTTCTTTCAATTTTTCATTACATTTCATAAGTTTTCAACCTAAAATCTTGTGTTTTCATGGTGAAAATTGGGGGTTTAGGGATTTTTGTAAAATTGGGATTTAGACTTCAAATTGAGGTCGGATTTCAAAACAAATCATATATGGAGGCTCGAGGGTGAATGGGTAATCGGGTTTTGATCTGAATTTTGGGTCTGGACCAAGTAAGCTCGGGAGTTGACTTTTGTTGAGTTTTTCAATAACGACCTAAATTGAATCTTTTGCAATCGTGGGTAATTCCTAAGGCTTATTTTGAATCGTTTGATTGGTAATTTACTAGATATTACTGGTTCGGGGACTTGTTTGAAAGGCAAAGTTGTAGTTGAGCTTTGAGTGGTCTTTAGAGTGAGGTAAGTGTCGAGTTTAACCTTGACTTGAGGGAATTAGGAACTCTCAGACTATGTGCTATGTGAATTTTATGTGAGCGGCGTATATGCGAGGTGACGAGTGCTTATACACCACCGAATTACTTGTTTTCCCTGATTTTTCGTTGTTCTTAATTTTCTTCCTCTCTGTCTTAAATGTTATAAGCCCCAAATGCTTTCTATGCTTATTTGCTACCTGTTAATCAATGTCTTCTCCTGTTAATGATGCTAGATCTTTTCATAGTTTCATTATTCCATGTTATTTGCTTAAATTGACTTACTTGCACCTTCTAATTGTCAATTACTGGACTGGTCTCGCTATATAATATTACTTATGTATATTCCTATGTTGTACAAGGTTTCCTTTTTGGTTCAGTTTGGTATTTATTGATCGTAAAGATTTTTGTAATTTGAATTGTTAATTTGACTATGCACAGTAAGTATTTGGTACTAATATGGTGGTATCGAGTTGCACGCCGTAACATGTAAAATAAGGGTAGATTGATATGATGGAATAAGGGTGAATTTGTACTTGGATCGGGTTGCACGCCGCAATAGGTGAAATAAGGGTGGATTGATACAAAGAAATAAGGGTGAATTATGATACAGATATTGATATATGGAGGGATCGAGTTGCGCACCTCAACATATATATATATATATATATATATATATATATATATATTATTTACTGTTGTTGAAGTTATTACGGTGGGATCGGGTTGCACGTCGCAACAACCTATGTG
Source organism: Nicotiana sylvestris (assembly GCF_000393655.2). Taxonomy (NCBI): domain Eukaryota; kingdom Viridiplantae; phylum Streptophyta; class Magnoliopsida; order Solanales; family Solanaceae; genus Nicotiana; species Nicotiana sylvestris. The sequence goes on from NC_091068.1 coordinate 12,575,732, forward strand.
TTTCTATTTCCTTAAGTTGTGTTGGTTTTCGGTATTCTCATTTGAAACTCCAAGGATTTGGTAATTTTGGCTGACACTGGCTTATTTCTTGAGGCTGTAGATAATTTCTTCTGTTGACGATCTTATTTTGTTTTGTATTTCCTTTTTCTTCTTTTATTATATACTGCGTACAGGTTGTAGCGTAGGTGACCGGCTTAGTGTCACCACTACTTCATCGAGGTTAGGCTCGGAACTTACAGAGTACATAGGGTCGGTTGTACTACTACTACACTCTGCACTTCTTGTGTAGATTTTGGAGTCAGTACCAGCGGTGGCTATTAGCTAGCATGCTTGGATTGATCATCTTTGTGGAGACTTGAGGTACAGCTACTCAGTGCCCGCAGCTCCTGGACTCCCCTACCTTTTATTTAGCTGTGTATTTTCTTTCAGACAACTTTATATTTATTTCATACCCTTGTATATACTATTGTAGTAGCTCGTGCACTTGTGACACCGGATCTAGGGATTTTAGCAGATGTTTGGGTGTTTTAACTTCCGCATTTTACTTTGGATTTCTGTAATTATTTCAGTTCTTCTCTTTATTTAATTTACACTGTTAAAAATAGATAAACTGTATGCGGAGAAATCGGAGGGTCCAATTTCTTTCTATTAGTTCATTTCAGAAAAACATCTCGAGGCCTCGACGATGCGAAGCTGCGACCGAGTTCCCTCCCTCGAAGCTCGTCGAGGCCCGGCCTAAAGGGAATATCGACCGAGGCTAGAGTAAAAATGGGGAGTTCCCACGGCACGCAGCTAAGTTTGACAAAGTCGGCCTGCCTAGAACCTGTGTCAGGGTGTCCCGTCTAGCCGTCCCATCTCCATACCTTTGTAATTAATGCTTTTCGTACTATGTTGGGATTCCCCTCCTATATAAAGGGGATCCTTACCATTTTGTAGGGGATTGGTTGTAGCTCCAACTATTCTACACAAGATAAATAACAACACTCTCTCTTTTTTCTCTCTAATATATTCCTTCGATATTATCGCTCATATTTATTGCTTTCATACTTGTTCTTCATTTATTGCTTGTCATTGTCCGTAAAGAGCCTCACTTAATCATATCCTAACTATTAGCCCCTTCCCAATTATCTCCGATAGCTCGAGCCCGAGTCCAGGCATCGACCTCGAGGCCCCTCATCGATCAGTCCGAAGCCCGAATAGCAAACCCCTAGGTTCGATTATAACTCCACTTTAGCTCGCATTTCGTCTTTTAACTTCATATGCTTAGCATCAACTGCTTAACAACTAGCATAAAAATAGATCACATATTTTTAGAGTCCCATCAATAAATTTAATTGTTATTACAATTTTCATGGTAAACAGTTTGGCGCCCACCTTGAGGCTAAAAAGAATAGTGATTATTTTCTTGTTGGTTTCGTTACACAATGATCGAGGCCAACCCTGCACTACTATTGAGTAGCGAGAGAGGGTCGAAGCAGCTTTTACCCGATTAAGGTCGGGATCGATTTTCACAGGGAGCTAGAAGTTGGAGTTGGGTGTCTGTCTAAAGTGGAGTTGTGTATGTGTTCCAAAATGCACTTCTTAACATTTTTGGATTTTTGATTTACTTCTAATTTTATCAAACTACAATGCTAAATTAAACTAGAATAAGCTAAGAGTAAACTATTGCGAGTTGTTCAAATGGTTAAAATGCACTAGGGTAGTGACTTTCGCCTAGGTGGTCAATTGACGGATACTTGAGTCTAAGGCATGATTGACATATTTTGGGAGTATGATATAATCGTTGCATGATTTTACCCACTCTACACCTCTTGGTAGTTCAAGTGATTTTTGCCGGAATTGACTTTCTCAAGACAATTGGGTATGCAAATTTGCACAAGCAATCAAGGTTCAGGTCGGGTATTACTATCTCTAGGTTTAACCCTTTAATTGGGGCTATCAATCTCTTGAGTACGCCTCAATTCCTTGTTGGACCAATTTCAGAGACTTAGGCTCTCTTTCTCAAGAAGAGCCAAAGTCAACTAAATACAACTAGTGTTTGCAACCACCAATTCAGCAATTAAATATGAAATTAGCCCAAATATCAAACACCCATAGTCAATCTAGCCCGAAAACACAAGACCCATCAATTACCCATACTAGGGTTGAGCCACAACCCTAGCTTATGGGTCTACCTACTCATAATTAGAGAAGAAAACAAAGAAATAGATGAAGAAAAACTCATATTAATTAATTGCTAAGATAAACTAGAAGATTCAATGTTGAAATGAAGCTAAAATTACTCAAAATAGCTAAAATATTTGAAGTCACGAGCGCAGCCTAGTACCAAAACTATCTGATAACCTAAAAATGGGAAAAGAAGCTATTTATACTAAGCTGAAAAATCTGGACAAAAATACCCCTACGAGGCTAGTGCGGACCACACAAAATCATGTGCGGACCACACAAAATCATGTGCGGCCGCACTAAGGCTCTTGACTTAAAATTCAGCTCTCTAAACTCGGGCAATACGGACCGCACAGAATCAAGTGCGGCCGCGGTGGCTTCTAGTGCGGTCCGCATGAAATGGAGCGCGGACCGCATTGGCTTCAATCTCCAAACTGGCACTTCTCTGATCCTTGGTTTTGCGGACCATACTAAATCGAGTGCGGCTGCAGTGACTCCAATGTGGACCACATTAAATCTCATGCGGTCGCATTGCCTGTTGGCCTGGAAGTCTACCTCTCTAAACCTCACTTGTGCGAACCACACAGAATAGTGTGTAGCCGCATTGAGTCTGCTTTGCCTGAGCTTGTCTTGTCTTGGTATTTGTGCAAGTTTCACTCCGTTTTGAGGCGATCTTTGACATCTTGTCTCTTTGTTGATCAAACTACAATCAAGCACAACTTGTGAGCCTTTTTGGGACTATTTTGTACAATTTCTAATCAAAACATAAGCAAGAAGGAGTATAAAATGTATCAAAATCCCTAGTTATCAACTCCCCTAAACTTGAGCTTTTGCTTATCCTCAAGCAAACAAAATAAGACCCACCCTTTAAGGAAAATTTCAAGAAGATTCATCTGTCCTAAAGTGCCCTAATCTAGCATCAATTGGGACTAACAATTGCCCTCAATACAAATGAATAATTAAAAACAATTTACTCTTTGAAACACCATGGATTAAGTACGATACAAGAGCATCAAGAGTTGACTCAACACATCAAAGAACTCTTTCTATTACTTTGGTCATTGTGGAACCTAAACTCACACATACTCAACTCTCCCTAAGCAAACCTCGCCTTTAGAATAGTAGCACTCAAAACGAGATTAATGGAAAATCACGCATCTCTCTTAAGGAAAAGTCACGAGTCCGACTCTAAGTACTATATACTTGCCCCTTATGTGAGTCACCACTAATGTAAGTTTCATTCAACTCAAGATCATATAGGGTTTTTGTGGAGATATAGTGAAGGTTTTTGGTTTAGGGTAGGTATGTTTGGTCTAAGTAGGTTCCATATTTCCTTAAGCACTTCTTTTGTTTCATTTTGGCTCAAATTCATTTGACTTTTTGAGTCTTTTCACTTCTTTCTAAGGGGTTAGAGAGACACACTGTCACTCTTTCTTGGACATTTCAAATCTTTTCTCCTTTCTCAACTTTCCACACCTTTCATTCTTTGCTTTTCTTGAATCCCCCTTTATTTTATTCAATTCTATTTTGAGCATTCTTTTGTCTTTTTGCTTTTCTTTCTTTTTCATTGCCTTTCCTTTTCTTTATTTTGTACCTTTTTACCACTTTGTTTCCATCCTCGTTTCCCCCCCCAAACTTATACTTTTTCCATGTGTTATAGGAATGATCGGGTGCCAAGAGAGGGTATCTTTTAGAACGGGTAAAGGCTTGTATCATGATTCTTTGAAGGAAAAAGGTTTAAGGCTCAAAAGGGTTGACTAGGGATATTATCATTGGTAGGTTATGGAAGTGTTCAAGATATCATTTGGACCAAGGAGAGCCTATAATCATTTCTCAAGTTCACTTAGGATTTCGCCTCAACAAACATTCAGGGCAAGTTCTAGACCAATGGCTCGGGACTTGGACTTGCAATGCAATTTCACACGACACAAGCTATGTGATTGCTAAAGACACAGAGTCGGGGTCCCACAATGATATTAGATAAGATTTGAGCACACAATGGTCCCGAAAAACTACTTGATGATTATCGGTCAACACAAGAGTCTCAAGGTCATGACTTTCACCATCCTAAACACAACAATTTATTTTTGACCATGAGATCAAAGAGAAATGTGTTAGGCCAAAGTGAAACTTTGCTTGAGGTACCCTTACTACTAACTACTAAAAAGAAAAAAGAAAAACAAACTCAAATCCTTAAGAAGGTTATCACGCTATCCATCATTGGGAAGAGCCACCTGGTTTACACAAACTCTACCTTTGGAAAGAGCCGTGGCATTAAGAAAACCAAAGTCTTATTGTAAATGTTCAGAACAAGAAGCTACGAACATAAATAAGAAGCTAAGAAAGAAAAATTGCAGAAAGTAAAATGAATATATACAAGAGGGGATTTAATCGAATATACAATAGATGGGATGAATATGTACAATGTAACATAACTTTATGTACAGACTCAAAGTAAAATAAAAGTACGAGAAATGTAACGAAATGTTAAAATTATATACAAACCAAAGATGAAAAATAAAGAAAGCATAAAAATTGTCAAATATATACAATAATCCAAATCCATAAAAGTACGGCCTACCCCCTCAAATGAAAGCTGACATTGTCCCCAATGCCAACTAAACCAAATAAGCACCAAAAAGAAAAGGAGAAATGGATATAGAGACTTTGTATGGCCCGTTTGTCTGCATGGGCTCCTGAGTGGTCCTGGACAGGCTCCTTAGGTGCATCCTGTGGCTCACTGGATGAAGTCTCCGGTGGGTCTGCCAACTGGATAACTTCATTGTCTACTTAGAGAATCATCCTCTTCCTCTTGGGAGGCCTCTGGGACTGCTTAGGCTGGGGATAATCTGCTAGTACCGGGTCCTGCAGCAATAAGTCTAAAGGCAGATGATCATTTTCTGTTTCACTCCCCGGGAGGATTCACCTCGACCAGCTTTTTTAGAACCCTTGCCTCTTTGTTTCACCATTGTCTGCAAACATCATCTATTAGGCTTATTAGTATCAGTAAAAAAAATTAAGATCAGAGTTGCAGAAAAGAAAAAGTTGCAGATAGTTGCAGAGGTGACACTGTGCGGACCGCACAAAATAGAGTGTGGTCGCACAGAGGCCAATGCAGACCGCATAAAATGGCAATGTGGTCCGCACAGAGGTGGGTTCAGACTACGCACTCTCTGTATCTAGGCAATGAGGATCGCACAAAATGTAATGCGGCCGCACAGGGACCAATGCGGACCGCAGAAAATGTAGTGCGGCCGCAGTACCTAAAGATCATATTACAGACACTCATCAATGCGGTCCGCACAAAATGCCATTGCAGACCGCACTAAAGCACCGCGGTCCGCACTGAGTGCCCAGAAGCAACATTCACTTAGGGTTCAATGTATTTTGATTTGAAGTCCAATTTCTCACCTAATAAAGGTCCCTAAATGTTTGCCCAGTGATTTTAACTGCCTAATTCTACTTTAATCAAGAAGTCAACTACCCTAACCTAACAATCGAAGATAATACGGGAAGAATAAAATAATAGAAAAGAAAAAAAGTAAAGGAGAATAACAAAATTAAAGCAATTAAAAAAGAAGACAAGTTACTAGATGTGAGATTTAGTGATGATTAATGATTCCTAGCAACTAGTTACGAGTGAAAGGGATGAAGAACAGTGTTTTTAGGTGTTCTGAGATTAAAGAGATTGAAGAGTGTAACAGGAGGGCCTCAGTCCCTATTTATAGAAAAGGACCTGGGGCCCAGCTTACCAACCCAGTGCGGACCGCACAAAATGGACTGTGGTTCGCACCATACAGCATGTTTCAAATTTGAGAAGGCAACCCACGGCGGTTCGCACAAAATGTAATGCAATCGCGGTGGCAAACTTCAGAGAGTTGGACATTTCATCCTTCATTAGTGCGGTCCGCACTAAATGTAGTGCGTCTGCATTGAAAACTTAGAGACCGGAACATTTTGTTTCACTATGTCCTGCACTACATCAACACAATCCTGTAGCATCTCACAACCAGTTAGTCCAAAAATAAATTCTATACTACCATGAAAATCAAAGAAAACCAAGAAGAAAAATGCATGGGTTTCTTCTCAAGAAGCGCCTGATTTAATGTCACGGCACGACGTAGGTTACCATCAAATCATTTGAGATAGAAGTTCCACCACGTGGCTGTCATCAATTTTTCCCAAGTAATGATTGATCTTATGTTTATTCACTCTAAAAACTTCCCCATTTTTGTTCTTTAAATCAAGAGCACCAAACGGGGTCACACACACCACTTCAAATGGTCCACTCCATTTTGATTTAAGCTTTCCCGGAAACAGACGTAACCAAGAGTTGAACAAGAGAACCAAATCACCAACTTTGAACTCCTTGCTACGAGCATATTTATCATGAAGGTAATCCATCTTGTCCTTGTACAAGGACGAACTAGAGTAGGCATGGAATTGGTATTCATCAAGTTCATTAAGCTGCTCCACACGAAGATTTGTTGCAACATCCCATTCAAGATTTAGCTTCCTCAAAGCCCACAGGCCTTGTGCTCTAGCTCGACCGGTAGATGGCAAGCTTTCCCAAATACCAACCGATACAGAGACATACCAATTGGAATCTTGTAAGCAGTCCTATAAGCCCATAGAGCCTCATCCAACTTCTTTAACCATTCGGTCCTATTTGCATTGACCGTCTTTGACAATATGCTTTTGATTTCTCTGTTGGAGACTTCAACTTTACCACTTGCTTGAGGATGATAGGGAGTAGAAACTTTGTGATTGACACCATACTTTGAAAGCAAAGTGTCAAAAGTTTTATTGCAAAAATGAAACCCCCCATCACTTATGATTGCACGAGGAGTACCAAACCTTGTAAAGATGCTCTTCTTAAGAAATGCAACAACACTCCGGGCCTCATTGTTGGGTAAAGCCACGGCTTCAACCCACTTTGAAACATAGTCCACCGCCACAAGAATGTATGTGTTCCCACATGAGCTAACAAATAGGCCCATAAAATCAATGCCCCACACATCAAAAATATCAACCTCAAGAATGGTATTGAGAGGCATCTCATCTTTCTTCAAATTTCCACCCGCTCTTTGACATTCATCACACCTATTCACAAGTTCACTTGCATCTTTGTACAAAGTTGGACAATAAAACCCACAAGAAGGAATCCATAAAAACTTAGGATCTGACACCATGATAAACTACTACCCTCATGATTAGACCATGTCCCTGAGATTTGATAAAAGAAAGGTGCATTAACGGTTAATACGTTGTAATTGGATAAGTTATTAGGAATATGACGAAACGAAAGACCAAGGAAAGAAAGAAGAATACACCAAAATGCAAGTGCTGCACCAAACACTAGTAGTTGTTTCTTGTTGTAAGTGAATGCAAAGAAGAATACTCAATTGTTCTTCCTTCGGGACACACCTTCGGATCACACCATCCGTGCAAATCTTGAACAAGTATGGCTCATCCGAATAGAAATCCAAACTATCCCTCTTGAGCTTTTTCCTTTGGTTAGAAGAGAGCTCACACGGGATTATACCAGTCACAAGGAAATTAGCAACATCGGCAAACCATGGCATATCATTCATCGACACCAAAAAGAGTTGGGTCGGGAAATGAATCATTGATCTCTAGGCCATCATGAGGCCTCCCCTCCTCCTCCAAGTGGGACAAGTGGTCCGCCACTTGGTTCTTACTACCCTTCCGGTCCACAATCTCCAAATCAAACTCTTGAAGTAACAAGACCCATCGCATCACTCTATCTTTAGAATCTTTCTTCGTCATCAAGTATCGGAGTGTGGCATGGTCGGTATGAATAATGACCTTAGCACCAATAAGATACATCCGGAATTTTTCCATTGCGAACACAATAGCCAAAAGTTCTTTCTCGGTCACCGTGTAGTTCACTTGAGCGTCATTCATTGTCTTCCTCGCATAGTACACCGGATGAAACATTTTGTTCACTCTTTAACCCAAAACTGCCCCAACCGCAACATCGCTCGGATCACACATGAGATCAAAGGGAAAGCTCCAATTAGGTGCGGTAATGATAGGAGTGGTGGTCAACTTATGCTTGAGAAGTTCAAAGGCTTGCATACATTTTTCATCAAACACGAACTTAGCATCTTTTTCCAACAACTTGCACAAGGGATTCACCACCTTCAAAAAGTCCTGGATAAATCTCCGATAAAACTCCGCACAAAATCACGTGCGGCCGCACTAAGGCTCTTGACTTAAAATTCAGCTCTCTGAACTTAGGCAATGCGGACCGCACAGAATCGAGTGCGGCCGGGGTGGCTTGTAGTGCGGTCCGCATGAAATGGAGCGAGGACCGCATTGGCTTCAATCTCCAAGCTAGAACTTCTCTGATCCTTGGTTTTGCGGACCGCACTAAATCGAGTGCGGCCGCAGTGACTCCAATGCAGACCGCATTAAATCTCATGCGGCCGCATTGCCTATTGTCCTGGAAGTCCACCTCTCTGAACTTCATTTGTGCGGACCGCACAGAATGGTGTGCGGCCGCATTGAGCCTGTTTTTCCTGAGCTTGTCTTGTCTTGGTACTTGTGCAAGTTTCACTCCTTTTTGAGCTGATCTTTGATATCTTGTCACTCTTTTTATCAAACCTACAATCAAATACAACTTGTGAGCCTTTTTGGGACTATTTTAAACAAATTTCTAATCAAAACATAAGAAAGAAGGAGTATAAAATGTATCAAAATCCCTAGTTATCACATAACGCAAGTTTTCTTTCACACTTTTTCTTGTCCAAGATCTTCGATTGTAGGTCAAAATGTTTGACTCAGTGAACAGAGTTGAGAACGACAACCTTGAAAACCACGGAGAAAACAATGTGGATGTTCCAATTATTGGCGCGCCACCACAAACCCCCGATAACACACCTGGACCGATTTCAGAGGATGTGGGTTCGCAAGACACACAGAAGGTCGACGAAACCTCACACACCGACAGGAGAATACAATATGGCAACCAACAGGAAGCCCGAAAAACCCCAGCTTGGGAAGAACGGGAAGTTAGCCTTCATGTTATTTTTGAAATGTTGCAGGCATAACAACTGGCTATCGCTCAGCTGCAAAGCCACTCGAAGACTCCCAACATGGTAGCACCAAGGGCAGCTCCCCCAACCGAATAGGTACCTGAGATTGAGAAATAACGGATCGATAGCTGACCCTACCATCGCTAAAATGCTCAAAGACCTTACCAAAAGGATTGAATCAGGCAAGAAAATGATAGCAGCCAATGATAAGAAGGTCAAGACCTACAACTCCAGGGTCGACCAGATCCCGGGCGCACCCCCGGTCCTGAAAGGTGTGGATTCAAAGAAGTTCATACAAAGGCCATTCTAGGAAGAAGCGGCCCCGAAACCCATTCCAAAGAAGTTCAGAATGCCGGAACTCCTAAAATACAACGGGACCTCGGATCCCAATGAACGCGTCACTACCTATACGTGTGCAGTAAAGGGCAACGACATAAAAGACGGCGAGATTGAGTCCGTCTTACTGAAGAAGTTCGGAGAAACACTCTCGAAGGGGGTCATGATGTGGTATCACAACCTAGCTCCCAACTTCATAGACTCATTTGCCATGCTAGTAGACTCCTTCCTAAAGGCACACGCCGGTGCCATCAAAGTAGCAACAAGGGAGTCCGATGTATTCAAGATGAAGCATAGGGAGAATAAAATGCCGCGAGGATTCATGTCTCGCTTCCAAATGGAACGAATGGAACTTCCCCCGATCTCCAACGATTGGGCAGTGCAGAGAATCTAATCGAGTATCCTGCCGTAACCTGGTCGGACGTCCACCACCAGTATCATTCAAAAATCAGGGTCGAGGTTGACCAACTAGGAGCCCCCCTGGGCTTAGTATATCCAAGCAGACTCCTGGCGAAGGAGTCGAAATTGAACAGAGAGAGGTATCAGCCGTACCTCGAAGATAGGAGGAACGCCCCGAGATGCAACCCACCTTGCAGAGATCGATTGGTGAACCAGGGACAGAACCCTCAGGGACTCATCAACAGAGCTGGATTCGATGGGGACACAGGGCCAATAGGGGCACCTCACTTATCAGAATACACTTTAGCGTCGATGTATCGGACATCGTGTTTGCCATGAGCAAAACCAGGGACACCAAATGGCCCAGGCCTATTCAATTGGATCCTTCCTAGAGAAATCGCAACTTAGTATAAGAACTTCATAATATGCACGGCCATAGGACCGAAGATTGATGCTGGCTCCAAGAGGGAATAGCTAGGCTACTCAATAAAAGTCACCTCCGAGAATTTTTGAGCGATCGGGCTAAAATTCAGTTACGACAAAGAGAGGCGGGCAAGAAGAACAAATCAAATAAGCCACGACATGTTATCCACATGATATTGGGGGGCGTCAACACTTCCCAAGAACCCGTGATGAGGAGGGCAAAAATATCCATTACCAGAGAAAAATGAACTCGGGGATACGTACCCGAAGATGCCCTCACATTCAGCAAGCACGACTTTGAAACCTCGTACCAACCTCATAACGACGCACTGGTAACCTCTTTCCTCATTAATTCATTTTGAATAAAACATGTGCTTGTGGATCCAGGTAGCTCGACCAACATTATCAGATCGAGGGTAATAGAGAAGCTCAGACAGCTAGACCAAATCGTGCTCGTCTCTCGAGTCCTGAACGGATTTGACGTGGCGATCAAAGTAATGAAAGGAAGGATTACTCCCCCAGTTAACGTGGCCTGGACGACCCAAAATGTCGAATTCCATGAAGGACACATGAGATACAACGCTTTATTCGGGCAACCGTGGATACGCTGCATGAGAGCAGTACCATCCACTCTTCACCAAATGATGAAATTCCCAACAAAGGACAGAACTAAAACCATCTATAGGGAACGACATGCGGCAAGGGAAATGTTCGCGGTGCACGATGTGGCACCGACGCTCGCACCTCCGCCTGCAAAAGAGCCAAAAGATAATTGAGCCACACCTTCGATCAAGCCCGATTAAATGAAATGTAGGACTGTATCGTGTCCTCCTCTCGAATGATTGAAACAAATCGATCCTCAAAACATCGTCGACGCATCTCACATTAAGGTACGACTATCTCCCTTTTCATTTTGTATTTCAGACTAACCCTTATGCAGGCGCCCAATCGAAGCGGTCAGAACACTAACCCAGTTCGAAGACCTTAAGGGGGATCCAACAAGTATTCAAGGATTCTTTTGCAATCAACCCCGAACACTAGAGGGCATCCCCTCGAAAGGTCATCCATTCGGAAAAACCAAGGAATGACGAGCAAGGCTCCAGTAGGAAATGATGTACCGGGCCAAATGGTCAAATGAACCGTGTCCGTATAAGCCGGACCCACGACAACAAAATGACATGTACTTGTGCCAAGCAATCAAAGAATGTCTTTTGCCAAAGCATCTCGTACTCCAAAGGAAACTCAGCATTGTCACAGCAAAAGATCCCTCCGCCGAGGACATCCCGAAATACTCGGAGACTGGCGTCATCAAATCGGCACCCACATAACCTATGGTTCGAACTCCAAACTCATAAGCCTTCAATGAGGCAGCACAGAAACTATGAAACATATCCAGAAAAGAAAAATGTCCTGAACGTTCGGAGTCTAGAGTCATGACCTCAGGGTTGGAATATCCAGAAATCGTAAGCCCTCAATGAGGCAATTCCGAGCTCACAAGTAACGGCATCCGAGCCAAGGCAAACTTGATGACTCGGAGACTATTGCCAATCGCCAATCGCCATTCATTTAAAAACCTGAGGCCATAAGACTCTAAGCAGATAGACTCGGTCTAGTAAAGACCTATTTAAGGCAACAACGAAAACTATAAGACCTCAAGCAAGGTATGAATCATACTTGTACCAAGTATCAATGAAAACTGTAAGACCTCAAGGAAAGCATGGATCATACTTGTACCAAGTATCAACAAAACTGTAAGACCTCAAAAGGCATGAAAATTTTGTAAGACCTTACTACAAGTATAAACTCAATCCCAAAGTTTAGGCTATATATCGCATTTATAAGACTCCAGAAAGGGCACACCCTCGATATAGATACCTAAACTACTACATTCGGGATGAAAAATGCATCCGGTCAAACACAAATGACTATGGTCATACGGCTGTACCAGCAAAATTAATGCGACTCGGAGACGCCCGACCATCACTACAAAATCATAGGCCATTACTTCGAATATACTTCGAAAAGAACCGGTTAAACAGGCTACCGTCGACATGCAAAAGAGCTTTGACCATGTCAGCTCCAAATCACAAGGCTTCGAGCTACTCAGCCTACAAGCCAAACCTTCCGATGTGCTCGAACATCGCCGCAAACGACTTGAAATTGAGGTTCTTCCCGAACTGACGACGGGTCAGGAAAAATCATTTCAAAAGCCCTTAACAAGAGGAAATAAAGCCTACATAAAAGGTCACATCGACTAAACGCGTAAGAGCCACTGTCGCCAGCCTAATGAGCCCCAGGTCCACACATACTAAAAGGCCGCAACGACCAAAAATGTAAGAGTCATTGTCGCCAGCTTAAAATTTGAAAGCTTGAGGGTCAAAATGAGCTTGAGTCATAACCCGATTCGGAGACTAGACCTAAAATAGATAACTATACATGCCTAAGGGCAAAGTGTTAGAGCCATTATTGCCAGCTTAATGGGCCTCAGGGTCGTGCATATAAAAGGTCGCTTCAACCCAAGGCGTAAGAGCCATTGTCGCCAGCCCACGCAAATACAGAACTTGAGGGTCAATTGTGTTATAGCCGAAACCCCACGCGGAGAATGAACCCAAAATAGTTAAAATACAAATGCCCAAGGGCAGAGCGTAAGAGCCATTATCGCCCACCCATGCAAACACAAAAGCTCGAGGGTCGAATAAGCTCGAGTCGAAGCCTGACTCGGAGACTAAACCCAAAACAGTTGAACAAAAGCATAAGGCTCTAATGCCAGCTTACACTAAAAAGTCGCATCGACCGAGCGCGTAAGAGCCCCCGGGCCTACCTAATGAGCCCCAAGGCCATATCAAGAATCTAAGGATTCTCACCAAACTCTGAAACTAGTCCACCTAGTCAGAAGCAAAGCAGAAAGGGGTACAGAAGAAATAAAACCTCAAGTTTTCTTACTTACATATGTGAAAAAGTGCATTCTCCATCTACAAGCACGCTCTGAAGATATCGCATACAAAATGGCAAAGTCTACGCCCTGCCCGTGAGGGCTACGGCCTATCATCCTCATCTTCACTCTCCTTGGCATCGGACAGGAGTGACCAAGCACCACGCTCATCCACCCTCACTCGCACCAACTCTTCCGGGAGAACAAAACCCCCGGCACCAATCTCCTCGATAACCCTTCTTCGGGATCTGCAACGAGCATATTCTTTGATCCTCTCTTCACGATTGAGGACCCTCTTCAACTCCGCTTGGGCATCGATAGCATCCTTCAAATAAATTGACATCTCCTGATCAGCCTCAGTTCGGCTCAGTGCTGCTTTGGTCTGAGCATCAACGATCTCAGCCCTAACTTTCGAAAGTTTGGATTCGAGCTTTGTGATCATATCTGCTTGAACTAAAGCGTTATCACGAACTAAGCTGAGTTGGACCTCAAAGGTAGAAATTTTAGCCAAGGCACCTTTCTCCTCTGAAGCTTAAGCCTGCGCCCGAGCTCTTAGCTCACCACAGTCATTCCTGGTTCGGTCGGCTTCACCCCTAAGGCGTTCCAGGGCCTCCATCTTTTTCTGCAACTGGGATAGGCGAAGAGTAAACCTGAAAAGTTAAAAAGCAAAATGCATACTCGCCCGGGATGGGAATCTACCTACTCCATTAAATAGCCCTCGTAATTCGAGCTTCGGTACGCCTCGTATCGCCAGTGTGCCAACTCAACTTCCTCCTCCTCGCAAAGAAGCCCAAGGGACGTATCCTTATCCAGAGTTTTCCGGAGCCCTTCCCCGTGATGGAGCAACTCAGACCTAAGCTTGTCAAAGGCATGCACAAGAAAAACTCGATAAGGAAGGGAAAACGCGAGATTCGGAAGGCCTGTACCAAAGCTCACCGCAAATTGAAGTCGGCGGACTTCCTCGAAGGCCGAGCACACCTCTTTTAATCTAGTCCCCTCGGCCCCGGAAGAATCAACCCCGGTCTAAGCACTATCGCTCGGAGGAACCACCTCTCTAGAACCAGAAACTTCGGGTGCAGCAGGCTCGGACGATGTTTTCTTCTCATAAACTCGGCCCCGTTTCACCCTGTTGTGAGTGTCATCGCATTGCAAATGCATTTCCCATTTATTATTGTCTTCCTTTAGATCGGAAGCCGGCAATCCCTCCCCCTCTCCGAAGAAGCACAGCTTCGCCCTTGGAGACCCTCCGTTACCTACAACGGTAGGATTAATACATGAAAAGGGAAAAATGTCTTCCCAAATGTATAAGGGACGAGGACAAACTGACTAATCCATTCTCTATCTCCATCTTCCCCATCATCAACAATGAAGGACGTGGACGAACGGCACCGCAAAGTTAGCATACCTCGATGATGAAAGGGCCGGTATAGCCTGACAAGATGACTGAGCATGAATTCAAGCCCTGCCTTCTCCGCAAAGAACCTCATCATCAGCACTATTCTCCAAAACAACGGATGTATCCACGCCAAAGTAACTCGATACTTTAAATAAAAATCGAGCACGACCCTATAAAGGGGGCCCAGTGCAAAAGGGTACAAGTACACGTTCAGAAATCCATCGGCAAGGTCCGTGATACCCTCGTCCGGGGGAGGCACCTGTAACTTTACGCCTTCGCCCCATCCGCAGTCTCTCCTCACCAACCTAAGGTGATCCTCTCTTATCAAAGACATAGTCTTCAAGGTAAACTCTCGTGGATCCTGAGCGCTGGGAGTGGAACTCTACCTCTCTGTCGGGTAGACCGTAAAATAACAGTCATGGCTATGGCAAGACTACAGAGCTAAAGCGAGAGCCTACACAAACACTCTGATGCTAAGATAATGAAGGGCTCGATGCCGAAATGGAAGGATAGCTATCTAAATTAATGCAATCTCCCAAGAAGCGAAAGCGACCCCATATATATGTGGGGATACGAAAACGGTCCGATTGATCGAGATAGGCCTCGGGAGGCCAATAACTTCCATGCAAATCTCGAGGTGGTACCCGACCTCGAGGGCCTCCATCAAAAGGAAGTTGGGCTTCAAAAGGCCAACAACTTCATCTCCAGTTCCAAGGTAGTACCCGACATCGAGAACCTCCATCAACAGGAAGTTAGGCTTTGAGAAGCAAATAATATCGCCTCCAATCTCAAGATGATACCCGATCTCACGAACCTCTTCCGGGAAGGGAAGTTAGGCTCCAGAGAGCCTTCAGCACTATTATAGAGTCCGAGAGGGTATCCGGCCTTGAAAGTTCCTCTCACGAAGAAAAGTAAGCACTTTGAGCTCCGTCCATGAGGGCTCGACATCAAGACACCTCCTAAATATGGATAACCCCTCCTCAAGGACCTATCTACAACGCCTTAAAAGGTTATCTACATCAAATTCAAAGTAAATCTCCAGGTGCCTGAAGCTGACCTTCACTTAGAGACCACTATAAAAAATTTCAAGGTTCGATGCACTATCTTTATGAGACTCGAGGGTCCCAATGACCCGAGTCTATCAGACCGCTTCAGGCTTGGTCCGAGGAGCAATAGTGAGCTCAGAAAGGAGCCATCTCTATCAGCCAAAGACCAAAAGGAATACTCGCATCCGAGTTTGATATCGACAATCGTCAACAGAGGCATACATCCGAAATCCCTGCAAATACAAAAAAATATGGCAAGTATCAACGGCAAAAGTCAAGAAAATGTCTTTATATTCAAAAACGTTTTCTTACAATGGACCTCGAGAGGTCCTCACATATGATTATAAAAGCCTACAAAGGGTCTCTACACAGAAACAAAGAAGCGAAGAAATACACGTAGTGAAAGCCTAGAGCCTAGTCTACTCTCGAAGGTCCACCTCCTGCAGTAACGCCTTCGGGCATCCTCTCCTAGTACATGCGTCCTCAAAGGCAATATCTTCCGAAGTGCTATTTCCTCGGGAGCCTCATCCCGGCCTTCCACACTGATATCCCTAAGGGATAAGTTGAAGAGGAGGAAAGGGGAGAAGCAGCAAGGGATGAAAAAATGCCATAGCCCGCCAAAGGTCGAGGACCCTCACTGGCCAAGAGAACCTCGGAGAGGCAACAGACTTGGAGAACGTTGGCCTCGCTTGCACGGCTACTTTGAATTCACTTCTTGGGACATTGAGCCATGCAAGCTACCAGCCCGGGTTGAAGCATCACGCCGAGCCGGGGTATGAAGGTGAACAGCGGTGTATAATCCGAGCCCTCCCTCCCCCCCCCCTCGTGAGCAGCGGTGTATAGTCCGAATAACTTTCTAAAATGTGGAAAGTCGATCCCCTGTATATCATCATCCCGAGCCAATAACGGCAGTAGTAGCAGTCGTAGCAACAACAACAGCAACGACAAGACGGTATGATCTCGCTCGATAAGGGGGAAGCTCAGACAGAAGGCCGCCACACGGCTAATGAGAATGCTTCCAAACAACCTTAATACCGTGAGCTCGAAACATAGTGATTAGCAATAAAGAAAGATGGCGAGAAGAAAGGGATGAATGAATGAAAGAAGGCACTTGGATAGTGAGATAACGCCAGAATACCCCCATTTATAAGGGGTGATAATGACACGACCATCAATGCCTTTGAAAAAGGATCGGCAAGCTTAATCAATGCGTTCTCGGAAGTAGAACCGATGGTGGTACTGTCACTTTGAAGAATGAAAATCGACAGTGCATTGAATGGCGTCGAAAAGACAAGCCCATGGGATGTCCCAGTTATCGTGAAGGCTTACGTCATAGGTTACGTCATCGGTATGACATCATCACGGGAAGCCCGAAGGGTTAGGCATCAGAATCGTTTCCTATCGCTTCGCTCTAGGAAACGCAGAGACTATCTGTATGCGGCGAAATCGGAGGCTCCAATTTCTTGCTATTAGTTCATTTCAGAAGAACATCTAGAAGGCCTCAGGGACGCGAAGTTGTGACCAAGTTCCCTCCCTCGAAGCTCGTCGAGGCCCGGCCTAAAGGGAATATCGACCGAGGCTAGAGTAAAATTGGGAGTTCCCAGGGCACGCGGCTAAGCCTAACAAAGCCGGCCTGCCCAGAACCTGTATTAGGCTGTCCCATCTATCCGTCCCATCTCCATACCTTTGTAATTAATGTTTTTCGTACTATATTGGGATTCCCCTCCTATATAAATGGAATCATTACCATTTTGTAGGGGATTGACTGTGGCTCCAACTATTCTACACAAGATAAATAACAACTCTCTCTTTTTTCTCTCTAATATATTCCTTCGATATTATCGCTCATATTTATTGCCTTCATACTTGTTCTTCATTTATTGCTTGTCATTGGCCGTAAAGAGCCTCACTTGATCATATCCTAACTGTTAGCCCCTTCACGACTATCTCCGATAGCTCGAGCCTGAGTCCAGACATCGACCTCGAGGCCCCTCATCGATCAGTCCGAGGCCCGAATAGCAAACCCCTCGGTTCGATTATAACTCCACTTTAGCTCGCATTTCGTCTTTGAACTTCACACACTTAGCATCAACTGCTTAACAACTAGCATAAAAATAGATCACGTATTTTTAGAGTCCCATCAATAAATTTAATTGTTATTACTATTTTTTCACGATAAACATAAACTGTTCTAACGTTGATTTGCCTAGCAAGTGAAATATTAGGCGACAGTACGGCTCCGACGGTAAAAATTCCGGATCATAACAATCATACTTACGAAATGGGTAATTTGTCAGGGATAAGTTTAATTATTAGACGACCAATAGTAAACTCGTAGATACCTACTCACGCAATTAAAAATGAAATAAATTTGTTAAAAATTGAACATGGTCCCCCGGAGGAGATTAACAACTCGTAGCATCACTCATTTCCCAAGAAAATTACAAAAGAAATACTAACAGCTTGTTTTGATAGTTGTTATAATTATTATTTAAATTTTATTATATCATATTGTATTGTTATTTTAATTATAATGTTTTTTATTATTATTTAAATTTTATTATATCATATTAATAAATTTATCATTACGTAACTTTGAAAACTATCACTTTATGGAACGACCGATTTAGTGTGGTCGCATCATTGCCTTATTTTTCTCTCTCATCTTCCCTTTCCTTATTATTAAATAACTATATTTTATCCTTTACATATTTTTATATAATAATTCTATCCCAAATTTTAGTTTTTTTTTTATAATATTGCAAATTCATTCTTTATATTATTGGTGCATAGCATCATAAAATAACGACAAACAATACAATATGATATACAATAAAGTCACAGATAACAACCATCTAAACAAGCTCGTTCAATTTAACAACTCATTCTTATAGCATTTATTTATTTCTTGATATGGGTATTAATTATAAGGTTGCTTTGTAAGTAGCCACTAGTTGTGGATGTATTCTAACTGTCCTGTTACTCATCCTGTTGTCGTCTTCCGAAAAAAGTTTGTGGTACTCCTAAAAGATAGCAAAACAGTACAAAGTCCTTAACTTCTGTTATATTTAAAAATATGTACCTTTTCAAATTTATTTTTTCACTTTTTGTCTTCTGAGACCCGTGTGTTGATTAGGTTCTCCTTGTATAAGCTTTTTGTCTTCTTTAATATATTATTACAAGTTAATATAATTTATAAATAGACTATTGTGTACAATAAATTTTTATTGTTGGATTCTTCCCTAAATTTTACGAAAATTTAGTGCACTAAGCTATCTTTCATACACCTTATTTGTTGAGAATACGAGCTATACTGAGTTCGAAACCAAAATGTGGTTGACTCAAACTACATAAATAGGTGAGAAAAAAATTTATATTTTTATATATAGCGCCACATTACCTGGCGCTATACATTAACAGTAACGACACTGTTAATGTATAGCGCCAGGTATTGTGGCGTTATACTGCAAAATTTGACATGGACAGATATAGCGCCACAATACCTGGCGCCTGGCGCTATACATAGAGAACTAATGGATAGCGCCCGGTATTGTGGTGCTATACATACATATTTAAAACACCTTCCGTCTTCTTCTCCAATTCATCCACCCCCATTATTTTAAAACCCTTCCCCTCTTCTTAGTCCCCCACCGCGATTCTGCCCGTATTTTAAAAAAAAAAAAAATTGGGTCCCCCCGACACATAAAACTCGAAGAACGTAGGTCCCACATTCGAGGAGAGCTTCGTGTTATTGTTGATTCACACTTCCGGAGTCAAAATTTCTATCTTTTTGCTTTCCGACAATTCTAAATCGAGGTATTTCGATTTATTTTAAGTTGAAACATTTATAATAATGCATATTATTTGATTTCTATGTATTCTATTTCGGTTTGTATTTTTTTTCGAAACTAGCATGTTAAATTTATCCGAATTTAATATTAGTATTTTTCTAAAAATATAAATTTGTAAAATAAATTTGTCTGTTAATATCCTGATTTATATATATGTGTTTTCATGCCGTTTTGGGTTTTATTTGCAATTAAATTGATTTGTTGTTTATGGTTAGTTTAGATTATTTTTTAGCGTTGTAAAATCTAGACCTTTTTAGAGTAGTAAAACGTAGACCCTTTTAGCGTAGTAAAATTTAGAGCCTTGTAGCGTAGTAATGTGAAGTAATTTAGTTTAGAATTCCTTTTGTTTAAGTATCTTATACTGGTTGTTGAAAATGCAAACTTTGTACAATTAAGTTAATAATTATAAAAATCCATATATATATATATATATATATATATATTGTATTAACACACATAATTAGTAATTTGTACAATTAAGTTATTAAAAAATATGAATTTAAATTATAATAAAAACACATAATTATTAATGATAGTTTGGTGTCACTGGTCCTCAAAATATCGAGCCCTGAACCCATATATATATATATATATATATATATATATATATATATATATATATATATATAATTTGTACAATTAAGTTATTAAAAATATGAATTTAAATTATAATAAAAACACATAATTATTAATGATAGTTTACAGTTGACGACATGGACGCGACTATACATCCCGGCCCCCGGACGTTGGATCTATTATATATATATATATATATATATATATATATATATATATATATATATATATATATATATAATTTGTACAATATCGAGCCCGGAACCCATATAATTTGTACAATTAAGTTATTAAAAATATGAATTTAAGTTGTTTTAAAATATATATGTGTGTGTGTGTGTGTGTGTGTGTGTGGGTGGGTGTGTGGGACTATACATCCCGGCCCTCGGACGTTGGATTTATTAGCCCTACAGCCCCAGCATAGATCCGAGTATATGTGGGACGGACAGTTGCTTACGCAGACTTTTCGGGCTAGGAGAGTGGATCTATTGTGGGAGTTTTTGAGTCCTCCCCGCGTTCTACATCCCCGCGTGGTCCATTACCTGGAGGAGATGAGATTATATAGGATTATTAGGATTGGCCGGATACAGCTCGACTATGCTTTGATCACGGCCTTGATTGAGCGCTAGAGACCGGAGACGCACACTTTCCATTTGCACATCGGCGAGGCCACCATCACACTTCAGGACGCTGAGATTTTATATGGCCTGTCCACTGATGGCTTGCCAGTTTTACTACCTACGACCATGGGATATTATTCGCGGCAGGCATATTGGGATATGCTGCACATGCTCACGGGTTTCATGCCGGAGGACGAGGAGGTAGCGTCTGGGTCCAATCGTATGCAGTTGGTCCCCATTAGAGACCACCTGGTGCAGATCCACCATACTATCACTGACGAGTCAGCGGAGGTGGATGTACAACGATATACGAGGCTGTTGTTGCTCCTTCTATTTGGGAGGGGTCTTGTTCCCGAACACTTCGGGGAACCTAGTGAGCCTCCGTTTTTTGCATCATATTGCCCCGTTCGAGGATACGTCCATCTATAGCTGGGGTGGTGCTATCATCTCATATCTGTATAGGCAGATGTGTCGGGCTTGCATCGGCACACAGAGAGACATTTGTGGCTTTCTGCCGCTTCTACAGGTGACAATATATTCAAATAATATGTCCATTAGTTACAATTCTACTTAGTTATAGTTAATCTTATACTTTACGTCAACTTTGTATGTTAGGTTTGGGCCTGGGAGTGATTTCTGCAGTTTCAGCCACCTCTACCACAGCTACCGGCTAATGTAGAAATTCCTCAACTCCCTTTAGCCTGTAGGTGGGTTATGCGCCTTACTCTTGCACGAGAGTATGATACCCATCATAATCTCCCTCTCTGCAGGGATGTGTTGGATCTGCTGGATGACGCACATGTGAATATCTAACTAAACTTACCTGTTATAGATTAACTTAGTGTTGTGCATACTAAGTTTTTGTGTTCTTATTTGATAGTTCATTTGGACTTCGTATAGCGATGAGGTAATAGGTACCCTGCCAGCGTATTGCACGTTCGGCCGACATATTTGGAGGTCTTCTGTCCCGCTCGTATGCCTCGATATTGTCAAGCATCATGCCTCCGAGCGGGTATTTCATTAGTTTGGCATGCCGCAGCCTATACCGACTCTGCCTGCATGGCATGCTTTACATTATGAGAGGGATGATCGGTCCAGGGCGGATGACACATTTATGGCATGGCTTAACGAGCAGCTGGGTACTTGGGACAGGCGAGGGGACTTGACCCCACCTCCGCAGCACTTTCCTATTCAACATTATATGGCATGGTACCACACTGTTTCACGACTTTTTATCGAGAACCCAGTTCATCACGCACACGGTCGGTACATCCCATACGCCGGGAGACACGAGGCCCTGGTATGTTTTCTGTTATTATTAATTATATACCTGTAATTTAGTGTCAAATATGTAGTTTATATTTTGTTACTTTGTGCAGGCAATTGGATTGCATACCGTCTATCATATGGGGTAGCAGATGCAGAGTTATGTACACGATCCTATGGCCATGCAGGAGTATAGTCGTCGATTCATGGATGTGGCTGCCCAGACACTCCAGCGAGCCCGATCGGATCAGTGTTTGTAACACGAGGCTGATTATATGGACCCAGCGCAGTACCATCAATGTCGTGGTATCCCACGAGCTGGTGGTGCCTAACGAGCAGGTGGTGCCGGACGACGTGGTCGTGGGCGGAGAGGAGGCGGTCCCCAGCCACGATGATGGTAAGACAATATAAATTGTTGTGAATTGTTATGTATTTTCCTATACTAAGTTTCATATTATTATGTAGCCTTCTACTGGAGCTGACAACACCACGGATACATGTCATCCTACGCCGTATCCAGCTATAAGGATACGACTTAATGATGATGATCCTGATAGCGTACCCGGGCGGGAGGGTATGCGCCTCAGGCCAACAGCTGCATTGATACACACCGGATACGGGACACATTGACATTGCCCAGACAATATTTTTGTATACATTAACAATAATATTTAATCGAATATGCTCACTACTTTTTTTAGTTCTCCATTCGTTTGATAGTTTCATAAAATAAAATTTAGAACAACACAAGCAGTTAAACTTAAATTCTACTTCAATTAAAATAAAATTTAGTACAACAAACAAGGAAAACATTACTACAGAACAAACACAAACATAGCAGGCCAACACAATCAAAATACATGAAATATGAAAAATACACTAAACACATACATGGCTTGTTTAGCCCCTGTTGCCATTTATTCTCCGCTCCAATCACTTAAATCGCTCTTGCAGTTTTTCTTTTTCTTCTTCTACCTCTTTCAGTTTCTCCTTCACCTCTGCAAGTTCCAATTTATATTTATTTTTACGTTCCTTTTGTGCTTCACAATTCCATTGCGTTTTCCATTTTTCTTCTCCCACCTCCTTCAGTTTCGCCCTCAAGTCTGCAATAATTGTATTGCTTTCTTTTTTATTTTCTCGTTGTCTTAAACACGTATTATAAAGAAACTACAGTTGTTCTCTGTAACATTCCTGATAATATGGTTCATCAACCCATTCCTGAAAATCACAAATAGGTTCGCCGGGAACCTTGTAAAACTGGTTCATACAGTGCTAGTAGCAGCGTCCAACTTCACCACCGTCCCAACAATTTTTCATCAAGCATGCTTTTCCACAGTTGCACTTTGGTGGACGAAGAGGTTGAGCCATTTATGAAATATTTGCTTTTAGTAAAAAAAAAATCTTACTTGTAATGAAATATTTGCTTTTACTAAATTTTGAGCACACAAAATAATTACAATGAGCCCGTTATTTATAGGCGAGAGAAGACACACATAACGTACTATCTAATGGCACTATATTTTGCGTGTTAAATAACATGATGTTGACAAGACAACTTTATGTCAGGTGGTCAGCTTTTTCAGTTCGACAAGACAACACATACATAACGTACTATCTAATGGCGCTATATTTTGCGTGTTAAATATTATGATGGTGACAAGACAATTTTATGTCAGCTGGTCAGATTTTTCTGTTCGACAAGACAACACACACATAATAAATATACATATAGTTTTATTAAATTATTATTTAAATAGGTAAAATGGAAAAGTACAAATCATAGTTAACAAATATAATTTTATTTCATAAATCTTGCAACATAGACATAACAACTAATTATTACAACATAAACTCATGGGTAGTTAAGTACACTAGAAGAACACCCACCACGAGCTTGATTAGTTGAAGGACTCTGACACGTTTATAGTAAGAATTCCCCATCGTCTGCCACCATCCGCATGCAACGTCCACTTTTCAAGGTCATGTCGCATTAACCAACGATAGGCTGCCTCGTCTTCTTGCCTGATAGAATCCATATGCCTCCGGAATTTATGTTGTTGGTGGTCTGTTGCTACTATCTACATCAAATCATATAGATCCTTATTGGGATGTGCCTTCTAGAAATTGGCCTTAAAGTGCCTCACACAGTAATGGTGGTATGCATAAGGTTCTTTCCATGCAGGCAAGTTCTCCACAGAACTTAATCTACCACCGTGCCAATCAGATATTAGACAAATACCTGAATGCTGTTTGACAACGTACTCTTTCAGGTGGTTCAAAAACATCGTCCACGTCTCTTTGCTTTCATTGGCACAAACAGCAAAAGCTAGAGGAAATATATGTCCATTAGCATCCACTTCCACGACTATCAATAGCTTGATATCGTACTTTCCATAGACATGAGTTCCGTCTATGGATATTACGGGCCGACAATGCAAAAAACCATCAATTGCTGGCTTAAACGCCCAGAACACGTAATTGAATATGTATTCTGGTGTTCCCGGACTCTGCTCAAGCTTCCATTCAACAACTGTCCCGGGGTTAAAGTGTTGCAGTGCGGCCATGTACTTTGGCAGAGATGCAAATGACTTATCCCAATTACCGTTGACAATTTCAAACGCTCGTTTGCGCCCGAGAAATGCCTTTATTTTCGTAATGGTATGGTCATATTCCTGGTGGACTGATGTAATACACTCTTTGATTGTATACCTTATGGACGCTTCGAGGTACGGAATAAGTACAAGAGATATCAAGTCAATATCCAAGTTGAAGTGATTACCGTTGAATGTATCCATTTCGCATGTGTGTGTGGTAATGTATTTACCCACTTTCCACATACCTGTCTTCTTCTTGGTCCCACGCAACATCCAATTACATGGCCAAAACCACCTGCGGCAAACAATCTTGTATACCATCATACTTGACTCTCATACCTGCATCTCACGACACTCTTTTACGTTGTGCATTTTACAACCCCTGCTTAAGCGTGCTTTATCAGGAAAAACCATCCCCTTTGCAAGCACCGTTGGTCTAGACTCATCCCATATTGCTGTCCGGATTTCATCAAAATCCCTTGTGAGAGCTTCCACATCCGGCATGGTTGGCAAGTTATCAATGTAAGGAATGTCCCTTGAATGAAACGACAGATTGGACTCGTACACTCTTCGTCTAGGGGGGTCTCTCTTCAAATCAGGTCCTTCCTCCTCATCCTATTCATCACCATCCTCACGAACAAAGGGTGTCTCGTCTCCGGATTCATCGGCATTGTTATTGTAATCACTGTTATGTTCCTCACTCTGTGCATCTGCCAGATCCCGATGTAATATGTCATTTTTCGTCAATTGAGTGAGTACGGGTGGTTCAATTTGCTCATTTTCTGTTACAACCCATAATCACATGTGTTAGTTCATGCCATATATTAGTTAACATAAATCCAAGAAGGAATTATATTTGAGATGATAAGAAGTCAATCCTATTGGTCTTAAGTGATACAAGAGTGTATAAGGGTGATTAACAAGTATTAAAAGTTAAATGAATCAAGGATGTTGTAACTAGTATTTTCAGGTAAATCTAGTGCTTAATATACTCAAGAGGTCATGTATTAAGGTATTTTAATCATATAATATTAGTATCATAAGTCTTGAAGTCAAACGAGTTATGAAACAAAAGTCGACAAAAGTTGTCGCAATTTAGGTTCATAATTTTACTTAAACATTAGGTCAAATGTTTCTAATCTTTTCTCCTAATTTACAAGGAATTACGGGGTGATATACCAACAAAATTAAATATCTATGAGTCGAGTTTCCAACTCATTAAACCGTTCATCGATACAATCTGGGAGTCGAGAGATATTCGCATTTTCGCGAGACTGCGCCAAGCACCTCTCTATGGGGCCCACTAAGGCGGTTTAAGATATTTGGACCTATATAGGATGCCTCCAACCCGTTTTAAGTCATTTATTCTCACTATTTTCAGACCTTAGAACCCAAGGAACATCCTATCAAGGTTCTCTCAATATTCAAGACCCAAAAAAAAAGGCAAACAACACAAATCAAGTGTCGGGAAATCCGTGCCGCTAGTAAGTCTCTTGTTCTTCTTGTTGTTGCTCATTTTTGTGTTGTTCCAGCTCATGTGGGAGGTTGTTTTAAAGGGTTTATGTTCTGTAAATACTCCCTCATGTTATTAATATCAATCCTAGGTGATTTCAAGCCTTCTAAAGTGATTCTAGTGCCGAAAAATACTAATTGATAGCTAGTTTTACTTTTTGTTGTTGTGGCAGCATTGGAGGGATATTTCATGGAACTTTAAGGTAAAATTGGAGTTGTTCTTTCTGTATAAAGGTAAGTAACCTCTTACTCTATATGTATTTAAGATTATCCAAGTTGCGGCTAAGCCATTGAAGCTAGACTTGTGAAATATATATCGAAAGGTTTGGTAGTAATGTTAATGTTTTGTGGACTGTTTTGCGTTGCTGTTGGGCTGCGTATTTTACTACTGTTTTGTGGAGTTTTGGAGGAGGAAGGGTGTGGAGGAACACCATATATATGTAGGGTTGTGGGATGATAGTTATTCGTAACATTTCCGGGTCGTTTGACACGACTACGGTGGTCGTCATATGTTTGGAGTGATTAGGCTGTGCGTGGACTATTTTGGGAGGCTCAATATGTTTATTATTGATGTTGTTTGGGCTGTTTAGTGATTATTTGGAATGGTGTTAAGTCATATATATAGGGGAGGTGCTGTCTGTTTCAACGTAAAATAGGTTGTGGTCGATACATAATAGTTATGACACTTAAATGATAACGATAGTATCGTTTCTCTTATTGTAGACTAAGGAGTTGTGACAATTGCATAGCTTGTGATTTGGGCAGTATATACAAGGTATATGAGGCTATCCCTTTTCTTCTTTTGCACGATCTGACTGTACATAATGTAATGAACGAACTTCTAAAGATACTCTACTCTTAGAAGCTAGCAGTACTTCCATTGCTTTCCCTCTTATGGAACGATTGATGTTAATGTTGCTTCTCTTATTCTTATGTTATCAATGTTGTTGGTACTTCCTGATTCTTATAAGGTTCTTAGTGAAGAGTTAGTCCTAATAACGTGTACAGAGGATACCGACCTTACGTCACTCCGAAAGGTTTAAAATGTGATTCTATGAGTCGAGCATGCATTATATATATGTATCTATTTTACTCTACTGAGCCACGCTATAGTTGGCCTGGTACGGCACCTATTATGCAACCACTGGTCAGTTGGGTTTTACCGAGCTCCACGTGGCTGGGTACGATTCTACCGAGCCTTATGATGGTCGGGTACATTTTTTACCGAGCCTATTATGGCCGGGTACGATATGACAATGATGGTGCCCACAGAGGCGAATGTTTTAAATGATTATGTATTTATACATATGTATCATGCATTTCATGTCATTAGCCCTCAGAGGTACTAAGATGTTACAGGTTGTATTCTCTATCCTTACTTACATTACTGTTCGTATTTATGGTTTCCTGCCTTACATACTTAGTACTTTATTCGTACTGAAGTCCTTTGGTTAGTGGACGCTGCATGTCGTGCTGCAGGTCCTGATAGACAGGCAGGTGCAGCTCCCCCACCACAGTAGACTGTCCAGTTCAGCGGTGATTGGCGAGATCCCTTCTCCGGACTTGCCTTGGTCTTGGTATGCAATTTTTGTTATAGACATTATGGGTATGTCGGGGCCCTGTTCCGGCTATGTTGCAACACTTATGTTCTTTTAGAGGCTCATAGATAGGTGTCGGCTCATGTATAGTTTGGTATGCCTTGTCGGCTAGTTTTTGTTGTATAGTCTTTCATAGTAGCGTGGTAGCTCATACCTTATATGTAGTTTCTTGATTGTCTGGTCATCCCCTGCTATGTATGTTCATGCCGTCATATTTTATTGCTGGTTGTCCATGATCCAGGTCTACCATTTATATTGATCTCGTCAGCCCTAAAAGATAATAATGAAGGTTAGATGAAATGTACGTTGGTGCTCGGCAAGTATGGTCGGGTGCTAGTCATGGCCCTCCAGTTTGGGTCGTGACAAACTTGGTATCAGAGCAAGTCTGTCCTAGGGATTGTCTATGAGCCATGTCTAGTAGAGTCTTGATTATGGATGTGTAGCGCGCCACATTTATAATCAGGAGGCTACATGACATCTAGGGTTGTTACCTTCTTCCTGAATCTAGATCGTGCGTAGAGTTGAGTCGTAAGTGTTTGTCTCTAATATTCACCTTATTTTCTTTCAGCGATGCCTTTGACTAGGAAGCAAACAATTAGTAGACGGCTTGATACAACTGCGGGAGAGGGTACCAGTCAGGTGCCCCAAGCTAGAGCAGGCCAAAGTGAGGCTCAGAGTGAGATGTCGTCTCATACCTCATCTACCCCGTCTCCTCCAGAGGATATTAGGAGGCACCCAGCACCTCCAGTTCCTCTGTCTGGCACTCCAAACCAGGATATGCAGAGTGCTTTGCAGTTATTGACTAGCTTGGTAGTTGCTCAGGCTCAGATGCAGAATATAGGTGCTGCTGAGAAACTAGTTAGTACGAGAGTTCGTGATTTTATTAATTTAGAACCTCCAGTGTTTACCGGATCAGACCCCAAGGAGGACCCGCAGACTTTTATTGACCAGGTTCATCGTACACTTCGGGTTATGCATGCTAGTGATACAGAGGCAGTAGAGTTGGATTCTTATCGGCTACGGGATTTAGCGGTTCTCTGGTATGATAGTTGGGAGAGATCCAGGGGTTCGAACGCTCCTCCAGCTGTGTGGAAGGAATTTTCTGAGGCCTTTCTTCGTCACTACTTGCCAGTTGAGATACGACGAGCTAGAGCTGATAAGTTCTTGAACCTTAGACAAGGTAATATGAGTGTGCGAGAGTACAGTATGCAGTTCGATTCTTTAGTAAGGTATGCCCCCCATATGGTGGCCGAGATGAGTGATAGGGTGCATTTGTTCGTGAACGGATTGGGACCACATCTGATAAATGAGTGCACGACAGCCTCCTTGGTGGAGGGCATGGATATTTACCGTATTCAGGCTTATGCCCAGACCCTAGAGGATCGTAAGCGCCAGCAAAGGGCAGATAGGGAGCAGGATAGGGGCCAGCATAAGAGGGCGAGATTTGCAAGGTATTCCAATGACTTCAGAGGCAGCGTCAGGCCCCAGTCTTTGAGGAGTTCGGCACCACCTATAGCTAGTGCTCCCCCACAGTTTCAGAGGCCTCAATATGATCGATTTACCCATTCTGGTCCAGGTTAGAGTTCGCAGGCATCAGGCTCGCAACATCACAGGGATACTAGTCAGACAAGACCCACAACACCACGTTGTGATCATTACGGCAAGGCCCACTTTGGACTGTGTTGTCGAGGTTCTGATGCATGTTATTCTTGCGGACAGCCTGGCCATATGATGCAGGATTGTCCTAACAGGGGAGGTGATGGTATGGCTCAGCCGACTGGATCTGTGTCTGCTTCTTCCTCATCAGTTCGACCTCCAGCACGGGGTTTTCAGCAGTCGACAGGTCGTAGTAGAGGTAGAGGTGCAGTGCCGAGTTTGAGGGGTGGTCAAAATCGAACCTATGCTCTAGTAGGTCGACAGGACTCGAGTCGTCTCCAGATGTTGTTACAGTTATTTTATCTGTGTTTTCTTATGATGTATATGCGCTGATTGATCCGGGATCTACATTATCATATGTTACACCCTTTGTGGCTAATAAGTTTGGCATTGAACCTGAATTGATAAGTAAACCCCTTGTGGTATCTACTCCGATAGGAGATTCTGTGATTGCTAGAAGGGTATATAGAGGTTGCACTGTGATGATTTGTAGTGTCAAACCTCGGAAAATTTATTTAAGTTAGAAATGGTTGATTTTGATATGATAATGGGAATGGACTGGTTGGCCTCATGCTATGCAAATGTTGACTGTCGTACGAAGATGGTTAGGTTTCAATTTCCTGGTGAACCCATCATTGAATGGAAAGGGAATATTGCTACACCAAAAGGTAGGTTTATTTCCTATCTTAAGGCAAGGAAAATGATCTCAAAAGGTTACATTTATCATTTCGTTCGCGTTAGGGATGCGGAGGCGAAACCGCCTACTTTACAGTCAATCCCCGTGGTCAACGAATTCCCAGATGTTTTCCCAGATGAACTCCCAGGCCTTCCTCCTGGAAGGGAGATTGAGTTTAGCATTGATGTGTTGCTAGACACTCAACCGATCTCTATTCCTCCATACAGAATGGCCCCGGAAGAGTTGCGAGAGTTGAAGGTGCAGTTGGAGGACTTGCTGGATAAGGGCTTCATTAGGCCTAGCACTTCACCTTGGGGTGCACCAGTCCTATTCGTGCGGAAGAAAGACGGGTCGTTACGAATGTGTATCGACTATCGACAGTTGAATAAGTCTACTATAAAGAACAACTATCCACTTCCAAGAATTGATGACCTATTTGACCAACTCCAGGGAGCCAAGTATTTCTCCAAGATTGATTTACGTTCAGGGTATCATCAGGTGAGGGTTAAGGAGAAGGATATTCCAAAGACGGCCTTCCGGACAAGATACGGGCACTTTGTGTTCTTGGTGATGTCGTTCGGGCTAGCAAATGCCCCAGTAGCTTTTATGGATCTCATGAATACTATATTTAGGCCCTATCTTGATGTGTTCGTGATTGTATTCATTGATGACATTCTAGTATATTCTCGTTCGGAGGCGGAACATGCGGGCCACTTGCGGATAGTATTACAGACGCTTCAGGATCGTAAGTTATATGCTAAGCTCTCCAAATGTGAATTTTGGCTGAACTCAGTAGCGTTCCTTGGCCATGTGATATCTGACGAGGGTATTAGTGTCGACATCAGAAGATCGATGCAGTAAAGAATTGGCCGAGACCTACAACACCATCAGAAGTCCGCAGCTTCCTAGGGCTAGCAGGATATTATAGGCAGTTTGTGGAAGGGTTTTCCTCTATATCATCACCATTGACTAAGTTAACACAGAAAGCTACCAAGTTCCAGTGGTCTAACACTTATGAACGTAGTTTTCAGGAGCTGAAGAATCAATTGACATCCGCACCAGTGCTCACTCTTCCTGAAGGAACAAAAGGTTATGTGGTATATTGTGATGCCTCAGGTATAGGTTTGGGGTGCGTATTGATGCAGCGTGGGAAGGTGATTGCTTATGCATCAAGACAATTGAAGAAGCATGAAAAGAATTATCCAACCCATGATTTGGAATTGGCTGCAGTAATATATGCTTTGAAGATATGGCGGCACTACTTATACGACGTCCATGTTGACATCTACACAGATCACAAGAGTTTACAATACATCTTCAAGCAGAAAGAGTTGAATTTGAGGCAGCGTAGGTGGCTTGAATTATTGAAAGACTACGATGTCGAGATATTGTATCATCCCGGTAAAGCCAATATTGTGGCAGATGCTCTCAGCCGTAAATCAATGGGAAGCTTAGTACATATTAAGGAAGGTAGATGAGGGTTGACTAAAGACCTTCATCAACTAGCCAATATGAGAATCAGATTGTTAGACTCTGATGACGGAGGTGTTACTGTACAGAATACATCAGAATCATCTTTGGTAGCCGAGGTAAAAGCACGACAATATGAAGATCCTATCTTAGTACGATTAAGAGAAAGCATTCAACAGTGTAAAAGTATGGCTTTTGGGATCGGAAAAGATGGGGCACTGAGATACCAGAGCCGATTGTGTGTGCCTAATGTGGCAGGGTTGCGAGAGAAGATTATGAATGAGATTCATCAATCCCGATATTCCATCCATCCCGGCTCGACAAAGATGTATCATGATGTCAAGGAGCAGTATTGGTGGGATAATATGAAGAAGTCTATTGCAGAATTTGTAGCCCAGTGTCCCAATTGTCAACAAGTAAAGATAGAACATCAGAAACCCGGTGGATTGCTTCAAAATATAGAGATTCCGACCTGGAAGTGGGAGGTGATTAATATGGACTTCATTATTGGATTACCTCGCTCTTATCATAAGTTTGACTCCATCTGGGTGATAATTGATCGACTTACAAAATGTGCCCATTTTCTGCCAGTGAAGACAACTTACACGGCTGAAGATTATGCGAAGTTGTATATCAAGGAGATTGTTAGGCTTCATGGTGTGCCCGTATCTATTATATCAGACCGAGGAGCTCAATTTACGGCTAACTTTTGGAGGTCTTTCCAGAAGGGTTTAGGCACACAAGTAAATCTCAGCACTGCATTTCATCCGCAGACTGACGGACAGGCTGAACGTACCATTCAGACACTGGAAGATATGCTACGAGCATGTGTTCTAGATTTTAAGGGGAATTGGGATGATCATCTTCCACTCATAGAATTCGCCTATAACAATAGCTACCATTCCAGTATTAAAATGGCCCCATATGAGGCACTATACGGGAGGAGATGTAGATCACCAGTTGGATGGTTCGAAGTCGGTGAAACAGAATTATATGGGCCAGATTTGATTCACCAAGCTATTGAGAAGGTGAAAGTGATACAGGAGCGATTGAGGACGGCACAAAGCAGGCAAAAATCTTATTCTGATGTCCGACGTCGTGATCTAGAGTTTGAGGTTGGTGATTGGGTTTTCCTGAGGATCTCACCAATGAAGGGTATTATGCGTTTTGGGAAGAAAGGTAAGCTGAGTCCAAGGTATATCGGGCCGTATAAAATTCTTCGACGAATTGGACAGGTTGCTTATGAGTTAGAATTGCCATCCGAATTGGAATTTGTCCACCCGGTATTCCATGTATCTATGTTGAGAAAATGTATTGGAGACCCTTCTCGAGTCGTCCCTATCAAAGATGTACAAGTTACAGAGGACCTATCATATGAAGAAGTGCCAGTGGCGATATTAGATCGACAAGTCCGCAAGCTGAGAACAAAAGATATAGCTTCCGTCAAAGTATTGTGGAGGAACAAAAATATGGAAGAAATGACATGGGAAGAAGAAGAGGAGATGAAGTCTAAATACCCTTACCTATTCCAGGATGAAGATAACAAGGATGTTGGTGGAAGACATGATACATTGGAAGGTGAAACGGCTCTATGAGGTAAGCAATAATTTGAGAATACTCCTCCTTAATACGAAATGGTGATATGTAGAGAATGTAAATATGCATAATGCTTTGTGTAGCCTTGTGAAGCCATATGTTGGGCTTAATTGCTTGCAAGTTTTGCTAGTGACCATTTTATAGGGGGAAATTGATCGGAAATTTCCATTGGAATCCACGATGATTTAAACTCCCCATGAACCCTTACATTCGAGGACGAATGTTCCTAAGGGGGGGGGAGGGTGTTACAACTCATATACACATGTGTTAGTTAATTCCATATATTAGTTAACATAAATCCAAGAAGGAATTATCTTTGAGATGATAAGAAGTCAATCCTATTGGTCTTAAGTGATACAAGAGTGTATAAGGGTGATTAACAAGTATTAGAAGTTAAATGAATCAAGGATGCTGTAACTCGTATTTTCAGGTAAATCTAGCGGTGCTTAATACACTCAAGAGGTCATAGATTAAGGTATTTTAATCATATA
Source organism: Nicotiana sylvestris (assembly GCF_000393655.2). NCBI lineage: Eukaryota > Viridiplantae > Streptophyta > Magnoliopsida > Solanales > Solanaceae > Nicotiana > Nicotiana sylvestris. Next base: position 12,609,397 of record NC_091068.1, read on the forward strand.
ATATCCGTATCATAAGTTTTGAAGTCTAACGAGCTATGAAACAAAAGTCGACAAAAGTTGTCGCAACTTAGGTTCATAATTTTACTTAAACATTAGGTCAAATGTTTCTAACATTTTCTCCTAATTTACAAGGAATTACTGGGTGATATACCAACAAAATTAAAGATCTATGAGTCTAGTTTCCAACGCATTAAACTGTTCATCGATACGATCTCGGAGTAGAGAGATATTCGTATTTTCGCGAGACTGCGCCAAGCACCTCTCTATGGGGCCCACTAAGGCGGTTTAAGATATTTGGACCTATATAGGATTCCTCCAACCCGTTTTAAGTCATTTCTTCTCACTATTTTCAGACCTTAGAACCCTAGGAACATCCTCTCAAGGTTCTCTCAAGATTCAAGACCCCAAAAAAATGCAAACAACACAAATCAAGTGTCGGGAATTCTGTGGCGCTAGTAAGTCTCTTGTTCTTCTTGTTGTTGCTCATTTTTGTGTCGTTCCAGCTCATGTGGGAGGTTGTTTTAAAGGGTTCATATTCTGTAAATACTTGCTCATGTTCTTAATATCAATCCTAGGTAATTTCAAGCCTTCTAAAGTGATTCTAGTGCCGAAAAACACTAATTGATCGCTAGTTTCGCTTTTTTGTGGTTGTGGCAGCATTAGAGGGATATTTCATGGAAATTTAAGGTCAAATTGGAGTTGTTCTTTCTGTATAAAGTTAAGGAACCTCTTACTCTATATGTATTTAAGATTATCGAAGTTGCGGCTAAGCCATTGAAGCTAGAACTTGTGAAATATATATCGAAAGGCGTGGTAATAATGTTATTGTTTTGTGGACTGTTTTGCGTTGCTGTTGGGCTGCGTATTTTACTACTTTTTTGTGGAGTTTTGGAGGAGGAATGGTGTGTAGAAACACCATATATATATATAGGTTTTGGTATTATAGTTATTCGTAACATTTCCGGGTCGTTTGACACGACTACGGTGGTCGTCATATGTATGGAGTGATTAGGCTGTGCGTGGACTATTTTGGGAGGCTCAATATGTTTGGTGATTGTTTGGAATGGTGTGAAGTCATATATATAGGGGAGGTGTTGTCCGTTTCAACGTAAAATAGGTTGTGGTCAATACATAATAGTTATGATGATTAAATGATAACGATTGCATCGTTTCTCTTATTGTAGACTAAGGAGTTGTGACAATTGCATAGCTTGTGATTGGGGCAGTATATACAAGGTATGTGAGGCTATCCCTTTTCTTCTTTTGCACGACTCCGATTGTGCATAATGTATTGAACGAGCTTCCAAAGATACTCTACTCTTAGAAGCTAGCAGTACTTCCATTGCTTTCCCTCTTATGGAACGATTGATGTTAATGTTGCTTCTCTTATTCTTATGTTATCAATGTTGTTGGTACTTCCTAATTCTTATAAGGTTCATAGTGAAGAGTTAGTCCTAATAATGTGTACAGAGGATACCGACCTTACGTTACTCCGAAAGGTTTAGAATGTGATTCCATGAGTCGAGCATGCATTATATATATGTATCTATTTTACTCTACCGAGCCACGCTATAGTTGGCCGAGTACGGATCCTATTGTGCAACCACTGATCAGTTGGGTTTTACTGAGCTCCACGTGGTCGGGTACGATTCTACCGAGCCTTATGATGGCCGGGTACATTTTTTACCGAGCCTATTTTGGTCGGGTACGATATGATAATGATGGTGCCCACAGAGGTGAATGTTTTAAAGGTTTATGTATTTATACATATGTATCATGCATTTCATGTCAGTAGCCCTCAGAGGTACTAAGATGTTACAGGTTGTATATTCTCTATCCTTGCTTACATTACTGTTCGTATTTATGGTTCCCTGCCTTACATACTCAGTACTTTATTCGTACTGACGTCCTTTTGTTAGTGGACGATGCATGTCGTGCTGCAGGTCCTAATAGACAAGCAAGTGCAGCTCCCCCACCATAGTAGGTTGTCCAGTTCAGCGGTGATTGGCGAGATCCCTTCTCCGGACTTGCCTTGGTCTTGGTATGCATTTTTGTTATAGACATTATGGGTATGTCGGGGCCGTGTTCTGGCTATGTTGCAGCATTTATGTTCCTTTAGAGGCTCATAGACAAGTGTCGACTCATGTATAGTTTGGTATGCCTTGTCGGCTAGTTTTTGTTGTATAGTCTTTCATGGTAGTGTGGTAGCTCATACCTTATATGTAGTTTCTTGATTGTCTGGTCATCCCCTGCTATGTATGCTCATGCCGTCATATCTTATTGCTGGTTGTCCATGATCCAGATCTACCATTTATATTGATCTCGTCAGCCTTAAATGATAATAAATAAGGTTAGATGAAATGTATGTTGGTGCTCGGCAAGTATGGTCGGGTGCTAGTCATGGCCCTCCAGTTTGGGTCGTGACATTTTCACTGCACAACCAACAAAAATATAAGCTACTGAATTAATAAATGATTTCCATATGGCTTTATATCACTTCACTTACAAGTCGTAATGTGATGAAATTCTATGATGGGTGTTTTCAATTAGGTGATGACTACCGGATGAGCCACTTTTAAAATTCGTATCCGGCTGGCACCCCCTATTAAATATATGAGCGTTAATACAAATTCAATATGCTAAAAATATACATAATTAACACAAATGAAAACTAAAGTTTACCACTCATCTTGTGAATTATGGAAAGCAAGGTATAAATTATTTTCTCGTTGCTCATTCGCCGACGGTGATAAGTTTAAATCAATGAAAACTCTTTCATCCAGAACCTGTCCGGCAAAAACTGCTCCAGAATAACCACCCGATGACTGAGGGTTATCTCTGCTACACACAACCTCGTTTTTGGGAACGTCTTCGACCTTCACGTACATCTCCAACATTGTGATTACAAGAAATTCCCGGCATTCGTCCGGAGTCCTCAAAAAATCACTCAAAGTTTCATCATCGTCGATGTTAAACTCCGAGTAAAAAGCAACCCCTTACGGAGTGACGGAATACGGATATCTTCCGGTTACTTTAACTATAACTGAACGTTTCCTCACACTCAGTTTTTTGCATAACAACGATATCAATTTATCGTACTATATTGTAAGTGGCAATTTAACATGACACTGAGCAGGTAAATTGTAGCCCACAGTGTTATTCTCCATCACAGCCTCACCCCCCCCCCCTAATATAATGAAACTCTTATTCTACGTTCTTCAGACATAATGAAAAACTTTTGGAGAATTTAAGAACAATAAACGTTTCAACAAGAGTTAACAAATTTTTGGATGAATTTCTATACAATCCTAACCTCTTTATATAGGAAATGGCTAGCCGGATTTTTTTTTATATGTATAGCGCCAAAAAAGTTGGCACTATACGCTTTTGAATTATTGAAGTCCGGAATTATTGGTGGGGCCAGGAAAAAGGAGTATAGCGCCACAATACTTGGCGATATACATTAATGCTCTATGTATAACGCCATGTATTGTGGCGCTATACCTGCCTGTGTCAAATTTTACAGTATAACGCCACAATATCTGGCGCTATATAGTAACGATGTCGTTACTGTTGATGTATAGCGCCAGGTATTGTGACGTTATATATAAAAATGTAACCTTTTTTCTCACCTATTTGTATAGTTTGAGTCCAAAAGAACCACATTTTGGTTCCGGACTCGGCTATACTTCATCTGTTCTCACTTTATTATAGACTTAATCTATCTCCTGCCGGTATATTAAAAAGCCACCACTATATAACAACATAAAAGACAAATGTTTCTCGAAAAAATACAATACTCCATAAGTTATGAAATTGTACAATTGTAATTAATTATGGAGAAAGATGCATCAACACTTGACAATTAAATAATACTCCCCACGTTCTAACTAAGTTAAGCATCTTATTTTGTATTAATTTTTTGAAATAATTATTTTAGAGACTTTCCTTTAATTTGCCTTCAACACTACCTTTAGTTGTGGTTTATGATGTTGCGCTTATTTTCTTTTATTTTTAATAAAATTATTTTAATTTGTCTTTTTATTAATACAAAATATATAATTAGAATTTGACCAATCTGTGATCATACTCTTTCGATTAGATAATTTTAATAACAATTGAACGATGTGATTCAGAGCTCGTTAGGTGTTACGTTGGTCATGGCTCACCGATTTTTAGATTGCGACAAAGACCGCGAAAAATATTGAAAAAAAAGAGAGATAGAAACCAAAAAAATAAAATTTAGTATACAATTTTATCGTTAACAACATGATTGGTTTGAATCCATTTAATATAAAGTTTATTATTTTATTAGGAGGAGGAAAATAAAAAGACGTGTGAAACACCAATCATGTAATTATTCGTAGTAACAATAGCTTTGTACTTTGCATATATCTTACACTTCAAAAGCTAGCATTAATTTGTATTTTAAACTTTGTGTTTAGCCAAACTCTTTTTCATAAATACGAAAAGGAAGTAATATTTTAATTACTTCTATTTGGGAGTTCGTTGACTTGGACAGTAGTGTAATGTGGCTGAGCCACATGCACCTAATTAGGGGTGTTAACCGACACCATTCGTCAGAAAATTATATTATTTAGCTCGGTAATTATTTTTTAAAATATGTATATATATTATATAATGACATCGTTTGATTTCTTGGTGTGTTTATTTTTTTATATTTTGACACTCCTTAATAAAAATTCTGACACCGCCATTGGTGGCGGGCACTGCGAACATTATAGCTTATACATTATCTTTTTCTTGATATGTCTTCCTCTTGGTTCTCTCTCTAGATCTCTCCTTCTCGAGGCTCTTTCTCTCTCTTCATCAGGAGTACTGTGCATCTCAGAATGTTACTTGGCTGCAGAAACAAAATCATTTGGCTCCCTGATCATAAACTGGGAAATGACAAATTGGATTCATTTAGTAAGAGCTAGGCACTTTGATTATTGCATATACATACATACATATATTTTTGTTTTCTTGAGATACCTATTCATTTCTAATTATTTCAGTGTTTCCTTTTTGTTTTTCTTGCTCATTATGCAAAGAATATGCAATTTACCAGAGACCATCTATAGTAAGATGCAGCATCGATGCAGCTTCATCAATGGTAAGAGTCTCCAAAAATAGGTTTATGTCTTAAAGTCATTCCAAAAAGTTTTTGGACCAAACTTTGGTCGGTCCGTTTAGACAACCATTTTCTCTCAGCTAAGATCATCGAGGCACTCTAGGTATAGTGACTGATCTAGGATTTAAATTTTTTGGGTTAAATTTTTAATGTTTTCAGCATTGAACCCATTGTATTTCTAAAATTATAGGTTCATGTTGCTATATATTGCAATATTAATAAATTTTTATACATAAATTTATGTTCCACGCCAAAAGTACTGGGTTTAGGGGCGTATCTAGCCTTATGGTATCGGGTTCATCTGAACCTAGTACTTTTAACGCGAAGCATAATTTACGTATAAGAACTTATTAAAATAGTAACGAATAGTAGGTATGAACCTATAACTTTAAAAATATAATGGGTTTAATGCTAAAAGACTTAGAGATTGAACCCAAAGATTTAAATCCTGGATCCGCCTTTGACTAGGCTCAGTTGAACCCGATACTGATGCCTTGCATCCGCCTCTATCTAGGTGTCTTCTCAGGATCTTTACTCGATCATATTCATTGTTTACTTTTTCTAGCTATAGACATAGGTTATATATTGATTAGACATAATTATACACATATAATACATAAATTATGCATACATTATACCTCCAACTGCCATTTTTTAGTTGAGGTGGTTGAGTGGACGACTATTTGGGTTAATTGTTTATCTTCTTCTCTCAATACAACCCATCGATAAACAAACTTTGCTCTATCAACCCTCCCCCCCCCCCCCCCAAAAAAAAATAAAAAATTGTTTAGCCTAATCCTCTCCAATTTTCAATCTTCTCAACAACAAAAATTATTTATACATTTTTGATCGGTTCATATCCGACCTGACTCGTCCATTGGCACCCGACCAACCAATTACTGAAGTTTTATATTTACATGTTTGCTTGCGCAGGATGGTTTCAATGATGCAAAGGAGAGAATAAGGGAAACGTTTGGAAAAAATGAGCTATCTCCTTCTTTCTATGACACAGCATGGGTGGCTATGGTCCCTTCAAGAGTTTCCCTAAACAAGCCATGTTTTCCTCAGTGTTTGGATTGGATTGTTGAAAATCAAAGAGAAGATGGATCTTGGGGGCTAAATCCTAGCCATCCATTGCTCGTCAAGGACTCTCTTTCTTCTACTCTTGCATGTTTGCTTGCCCTCTCCAAATGGAGAATTGGGGATACACAAGTTGAGAGAGGTAATTAGACTTATACACACAAACTATATAAATTAGAATTTTATACGATTAGTATATTCAAACCTCTTTATAACAGACTCATTTGTTATGATAGTTTTTGGATGCTATAGTTAAGAGCTGTTATAGAGGACATATATTATAACATAACATAATAATCGATTTCGAGAAAAACTTAGCTTTTATAGTGAATGACTGTTATATGAAGAGGTTGTTATAGAGGGGTCTAATTATATATTATAACAAGCTAGATATCATATATTCTAAGGGTTATATATATATTATGTACAATTTTCACTTATTTTGAGTTGTTACTTGTTAGTATTACCTTTTAAATTAAGAATGATGTAAAAAAAAAATTGCTTCATTCAATTTTTTTCAGGCCTTGGCTTTATTGAGACGCATGGTTGGGCAGTTAAAGAGGAGAATCAGATTTCACCTCAAGGATTTAATATCATATTTCCCAATATGATCAATTATGCAAAAGAACTGAATTTGAATCTGCCTTTGGATCCTGACCTTGTAAATCTGATGATCCTTAAACGTGATTTGACAATTGAAAGGTACGGTTCTTCTTTGTAAAATGGTTAATATATATATTCTCACATATATAGAATTTATAATTAATTTACTAAACAATTAATTAGTGCACTCCACATATTTATAGCTAAACTCCTCAGATCTGTTAATTGACATATAAAACTCCTATACAGTACCCAGAACTTTATGCAACACGGTTTAGACACATACTAAAATCCTCGGCTACAATCGACACTACAAACGACGCTGAGTTAACAAACATAATTTACCATACTCTCTTTATTTTGGTTTTTATCAAAACATGAAAAGAGGTTTGCCACCTACTATTTATTTTATTTTAAAATAGCGACCTTTTCAAAAAAGAATTAATAACGCTTCCTAAATTTTAACAACAAATCTACTTACCTTTATAAAGTCAAAAATTTATTAAACCTTAGACAAGCTTTAACCGTACAATCATCGATGTGACCTATATTAAAACACTAAATTACTTATTAGTTCTAATTTAACTCGGGTTAATAGTAAACAAAACACAATGAAAGAAAGCTATAAGCAAATGTAAATTAATAATTTTATTAAAAAAGTTCCAAAACTATGAAAAGAAACTAATTTAAAATAAACAACAAAAGAAAGAAGACGAAGAAGCAATATCAAAGTTTCATATCCAGAGGGTGTCAAATTTTGAAGGAACAAACATGAAGAAAAATAAAAAAAACAAATCAATATTATACATTTAAAAAATGTACAACCATGGCTCCACTCTTAAACTTGAAAATAGTGAAGTGCAAATTAAGAAACAGGAGGGCCAGAAAAGATAATTTCCAGAGAAAAATTACAAAGCGGGCTCAAATGAACCCCCTGAACTATCGTGGGTCCGTCCCTGCTTCTATGATAGTATTTTAATATAGATTTAACTTATATACACTGACAGTATAAAAAGTATTGAAAAGGGCAAGAAATGCACTAAGACTACTCGATTTGGTACAAATATGCCCTCTGTCCACCTATTGATCCAAAATTGACGCCACCATTATCTTTCTGACTAATTTATTCCCCTATGACTAACGGTCAACGCCAAATAAAAAAGTTTATCTAACTTATACATGGCAACTTCTTAGTGGTTTAATTTTAAACGATGACCCCAATTAAATAAACGCACTCATAACCCATTTTTTACCCAATTCAAAAATCCGACCCGCCTGTAAAATGGTCAAGCTCTTGATTGTCAAAAAAAAATTAGTTTCTCCATATTTTCAACTATACCAGTACCACTACCATGATTGCCACCACCACTTCTTCTCCATCGCAACCACGCGGCCAGCATACGCATGACTCTTACGTTTGCTCCATTCCTTCATTTCCAAACAATAACAGCAAGAACGTTATGCTAATCGAAAGGGTTGTCCGATTAGAATTTTTTTTTTTTTTTTGTCTTTTTTTGTTGTGAAATTGGGATATCGTTCAATGATGAGTACTTAGGCCTTAAAATTTTCATTTTCTACAATAAATCATGTGGATCTAGCATATTACTAAGATTTTGCAAAACTTAAAAAAATTGTGAACAAAAAAACTAGACTATTCAGAAATTTAAAGCCCATAGATTCATAATGGGTTATTCGATCATCTTACCTGATGAGAAAGGAAATGAGATTTATCATCGTAAATGACATTTGACTGTGAAAGTTAAGGTTTCTTGACAAACATTTTCAAAAAGTGACCGTTCCAATAGTAAATGTAAAAGAAAGAAGATTATTAATAAAAAAAATAACAAAGGGATCAAAACTACCCCTAGATATTGGATTTGGTACAACAATATCCTCCATGCACATATGGGTCTTCACATACGAGTGGGTTTGATTCTATTCAGGGTGGATTTTAAGTTCAGATAATAGAAAATTGATACGTGGATATTAATTGATTTTTTTATATAGATAGGACTGCTAGTTTTAATGCATAAGTGAACCAGAAAAATAATGGTAAAAGTATTTTTGGCTCGATAGGTAGACAGAGGACAAATGTATACTAAGTCAAATATACCGAGAGTAATTTTGGCTCTTTTCCGTAAAAAAATTTTTGCATTATCAATATATTTTAACATGTTGTAAAAAACTCTTTTATCCTATAAGTACATATAGAAGTTAAAAATTATGAAAATATACGGGTGTACTTTACGGAGCAAGAAAGCAGTGGAAAATTTTAATTTATTGAGTGCAGTATTTTATTTCCAATGAAAGGCAAAGTACATACTTTACCTATTGATTTTGTACTCAAATCCCTCTTACACACCTGTTAAACACGGAAATAGTATTACACACCTCTTTTGTCATGTGTCACACGTGTGCATTACACGTAAAAGAGGCGCGTGAAAACTAAAAAAGTCATCTGAAATTAAGTTTTTTTTGTTTTGTTTTTCTGTTTTCAACTATTTCCTTTTTAAATTAAAGAAAAAAATATAAACCCTTGTCTTCTTCCTCAACTCCAAACCCCAGCGCTCTCCCCCCCCCCTATTCGTCTTCTTCCCCAATCCCCATTCTAATTTTATCTACCCCTCATATTTTGCCTCTTCACCCCCCATGACTAAGAAGAAAAAAAGAAGAAGAAAAAGGGAGCTATTGGGTCTTGTAAAAATCACAATTATTGACCTTTTGAAAAAGCTTCAGAATTTGATTTTGGTATTCCATGACCTAGAAAATTAATTTGAATTCGTGATTATTGTTGAGTAAAAATTTACTAAAAATATGTTGAAAATTTGGTGATTAATTTTGATAAAATTCAAAAACACCATTAACAAATTTGAAGCTTTGGGTTTGAACTTGAATTTGAAATTTGTATAAGAATTTGTGATGAATGTTGTTAAAGCTTGTTAAAAATCGACAAAGAATTGAATCAGTAGTTTGGGCAGAAGGTGCTTGTGGTGAAAGAGTTGGCGGTGGTGGAGAAAATAATGGGGTTGGGAAGACGAAGAGAGGGGGTTTCTTTTCTGTTTTTTCTTTTGGGGAGATTTTGGGGGGGGGGGGCAGAGGTTTTCTTTTTCATTTTTTCTTTTATTTTTCCTCAATTTATGACATGTGTCAGATGCTGATTGACACGTGTACGTAATAGCAATCTTTAAGCAAATGTGGTCAAACACCAAAGTGGTGTGTAATTGACACACTTTTAAAAGTTTTGGTGTGTAATAATATTCCCGCATTTAACGGGTGTGTACGAGGGATTTGGGTATAAGGTCGATGGGTAAAATATGTATTTTGTGTTGAAGTTTGGCAAAATGCCAAAGTCCCACATTGGTTGGGAGTTAAGTTTGGGGGGATTTTTCCCCTATAAAAGAAGGCCTAATGTTTAGGATTGAAACACACCTCTCATTTGCCTTCTCATCTGTTTAAGGCATTTGTATCTTCTCTCTTTAGTATTATTTCACTTGTATTTTTGGAGTGGAATAAAATATTGGTTGTGTCCGAGGAGTAGGCAAAATTAGCCGAACCTCGTAAATTCTGGTGTTTCCTTTATTGTTGTTTTATTGTCTTATTTATTATTTGGTGGCTGTCATAATTTTTGGTATAGTAGTTGTGACTTATTCACACTATATACATTTGGCTTCCGCAACAATTGGTATCAGAGCCAAGGTACTGTCTAAGTATGCTCTGTGGTTGCAGCATAGTCTGATCTTCCACATCAGAAAAGATTTATCTTGGTAACTGAGTCAAGGTTCTGTCTGAGTATGCTCTGTAGTTGCAGCTTAGTCTGATCTTCTACATCAGAAAGGAAATAATCTTGATTTGTGTCGTCAGCTATTAAATAATATTTGTGTCAAATATGGGGGACAATAAACAAGAAGAATCTACATCAAGTGTCAACAATACGTCATCATTGGCATCTTCGCTTATGACAAGAATTGTGTCAAATGCGAAATTTGCGGTAGAAATTTTTGACGGGTCCGGACATTTTGGGATGTGGCAAGGCGAGGTTCTAGATGTCCTTTTTCAACAAGGGCTAGATCTGGCCATTGAAGAAAAGAAACCAGATGTTATTGGAGAAGAAGATTGGAGAATTATCAACCGTGTTGCTTGCGGTACCATTCGATCCTACCTTGCTAGAGAGCAGAAATATCCATACACAAAGGAAACTTCTGCAAGTAAATTATGGAAAGCACTGGAGGATAAATTTTTGAAGAAAAACAGTCAAAATAAATTGTACATGAAGAAGAGACTGTTTCACTTCACCTATGTTCCTGGTACCACGATGAATGAACATATCACCAGTTTCAATAAGTTGGTCACAGATTTGCAAAATATGGATACAACTTATGATGATGGTGACTTGGCCTTAATGTTGTTGGCGTCACTTCCTGATGAGTACGAGCACCTTGAAACTACTCTACTCCATGGAAATGACGAAATTTCTCTCAGAGAAGTTTGTTCAGCTTTGTACAGCTATGAACAAAGAAAGCGAGAAAAACAGAAGGGCGGAGAAGGAGAAGCACTGTTTGTGAGGGGTCGTCCTCAAAATCAAACGAGGACAAAGAAGGGAAGATCCAAGTCAAGATCCAGACCCAGTAAAGATGAATGTGCCTTTTGTCGAGAAAAAGGGCACTGGAAGAAAGACTGTCCGAAGTTGAAGAATAAGGCCAAACATAACAATGGAAAGGCTATTATGGATTCAAATGTAGCTGATTGTGATGATTCAGACTTCTCATTAGTTACAACAGAGTCATCAACATCATCAGACATATGGTTGATGGACTCGGCTTGTAGCTATCATATGTGTCCCAACAGGGACTGGTTCATGGAATTTCAAGAAGGAGAATATGGAGTCATCCACACAGCGGATAACAACCCTCTTACCTCATATGGCATTGGTTCAATACGATTAAGGAACCATGATGGAATGATCAGAACATTGATAGATGTTCGATATGTACCGGATTTGAAGAAGAATCTCATCTCTGTGGGAGCCCTAGAATCAAAAGGGTTCAAAATCATTGCAGAAAATGGAGTGATGAGAGTATGCTCCGGTGCACTAGTGGTAATGAAGGCTAATCGGAAGAATAATAATATGTACCGCTATCGTGGCAGTACAGTTATTGGGACAGCGACAGTAACATCCAGTGACGACAAAGAGGCAGAAGCAACCAAGCTATGGCACATGCGCTTGGGACATGCTGGAGGAAAATCCTTGAAAACTCTATCAGATCAAGGATTGTTAAAAGGAGTAAAGGCTTGCAACTTGGAGTTTTGTGAGCATTGTGTCAAAGGGAAACAGACAAGGGTTAAATTTGGTACAGCGATCCATAATACTAAAGGCATTTTGGATTATGTACACTCTGATGTTTGGGGTCCTTCCAAAACACCTTCATTGGGTGGGAAGCACTATTTTGTAACCTTTGTTGATGATTTTTCTCGAAGAGTGTGGGTGTATACAATGAAAAACAAAGATGAAGTGCTGGGAATTTTTCTCAAATGGAAGACGATGGTGGAGAATCAAACAGGCAGGAGGATCAAGTGTATTCGCACAGACAATGGAGGTGAATACAAAAATGATCATTTCAATAAGGTCTGTGAAAATGATGGCATCGTCCGACACTTCACTGTTAGACATACACCACAACAAAATGGAGTGGCAGAACGTATGAACCGGACCTTGCTGGAGAAGGTACGGTGTATGTTGTCCAATGCTGGCTTGGGCAAAGAATTTTGGGCTGAGGCAATTACATATGCATGCCACCTCATTAATCGTCTACCATCTGCTGCTATTGATGGCAAAACACCATTTGAAAAATGGTACGGAAAACCTGCTGTAGATTATAACTCTTTGCACGTGTTTGGCTCAACTGCATATTATCATGTGACGGAGTCAAAATTGGATCCAAGGGCAAAGAAGGCTATTTTTATGGGAATTACTTCTGGAGTCAAAGGATATCGCTTATGGTGCCCTATGACAAAGAAAGTAATATTCAGCAGAGATGTTACCTTTGATGAATTTGCTATGGTAAATAAGGTAACAGAAGATACCAAACAAAATGAAGGTGCTTCTAAGCAGGTGGAGTTTGAGGGAAAATTTATTTTTCCTACACAAGAAGCAGAGGAGGAAACAAATGAAGATTACCCTCTGGAAGGAGAGCCAGTAGAGGAGATTCCAACTCAGGAATCTCAACAACAACTTGAATCAATAGCAACCAGCAGGCCAAAAAGAACAATAACGAAACCTGTTCGTCTCATAGAGACGGTTGCTTGTGCAACCTCAATTGTAGCTGATGATGTTCCTACTACTTATAAAGACGCTGTTCAAAGTTCAGAAGAAGATAAGTGGAGGATTGCCATGAATGATGAGATACAGTCCCTTCATCAGAATCATACATGGAGATTGGCCAATCTCCCGAAGGGAAAGAAAGCAATTGGGTGCAAATGGGTATTTGCAAAGAAGGAAGGATTTCCTAACCAAGTAGATGTTCGCTACAAAGCAAGATTGGTGGCCAAAGGATATGCTCAAAAGGAGGGAATTGATTACAATGAAGTGTTTTCTCCAGTTGTAAAACATTCCTCCATTAGAATTATGTTGGCTTTGGTAGCACAATTGGATTTGGAACTAGTTCAGATGGATGTAAAAACTGCGTTTTTACATGGAAACTTGGAGGAGGAAATCTACATGACTCAGCCAGAAGGATTCAAAGTTGCTGGAAAAGAAAATATGGTGTGCAAACTTGAAAAATCGTTGTACGGATTGAAACAATCTTCTAGACAATGGTACAAGCGATTTGACGAGTTTATGTTGCGGCAAGGGTACAAGAGAAGCAAATACGATCATTGTGTGTATTTGCACAAGCTTAAAGATGGTTCCTTTGTATATCTTCTCCTATATGTTGATGATATGTTGATAGCTTCCAAGAATTCGGAAGAAATTGATAAGTTGAAGATTCAACTGAAGAAGGAGTTCGAGATGAAGGATTTGGGTGAGGCAAAGAAAATTCTTGGCATGGAGATAATTAGAGATAGACGTTCAAAGAAACTCTGTTTATCTCAAAAGGAATATTTGAAGAGAGTACTTCAACGTTTTGGCATAGATGACAAGACTAAGCCAGTTAGTACTCCACTTGCTTCCCATTTTAAGCTAAGTACTACTATGTCGCCAATGGATGAAGCTGAACGAGAGTATATGTCAAAGGTACCATACGCAAATGCTGTTGGTAGCTTGATGTATGCAATGGTTTGCACAAGGCCTGACATTTCACAAGCTGTTGGAGTTATTAGCAGATATATGCACAATCCAGGGAAGGAGCATTGGCAAGCTGTGAAGTGGATTCTACGGTATATTCATAATACTGTAGATGTCGGGTTAGTTTTTGAGCAGGAAGACAATCAGTTTGTAGTTGGATATTGTGACTCAGATTTTGCGGGTGATATGGACAAACGAAGATCAACTACTGGTTATGTGTTTACTTTTGCAAAGGCACCAGTTAGTTGGAAGTCTACTTTGCAGTCAACAGTTGCTTTGTCTACAACAGAGGCAGAGTACATGGCTATTACAGATGCTGTGAAAGAGGCAATTTGGCTTCAAGGATTGCTAAAGGAGCTTGGTGTTGAACAAAAAGGTATCACAATTTTTTGTGATAGTCAAAGTGCTATTCAATTAGCGAAGAACCAAGTTTATCATGCAAGGACGAAGCACATTGATGTTCGGTATCATTTCGTACGAGAAATCATAGAAGAAGGTGGAGTCACGGTGAAGAAAATTCATACTACAGAGAATCCTGCTGATATGCTGACAAAGGTGGTGACTGCGGTCAAGTTTCAACATTGTTTGGATTTGATCAACATTGTTGAACACTGAAGATTGAAGATGAAGACACAACCAAAATTTGTTATTGAGAGAGAATTGAAAATGTGGAATTTTGCCAAGGTGGAGATTTGTTGAAGTTTGGCAAAATGCCAAAGTCCCACATTGGTTGGGAGTTAAGTTTGGGGGGATTTTTCCCCTATAAAAGAAGGCCTAATGTTTAGGATTGAAACACACCTCTCATTTGCCTTCTCATCTGTTTAAGGCATTTGTATCTTCTCTCTTTAGTATTATTTCACTTGTATTTTTGGAGTGGAATAAAATATTGGTTGTGTCCGAGGAGTAGGCAAAATTAGCCGAACCTCGTAAATTCTGGTGTTTCCTTTATTGTTGTTTTATTGTCTTATTTATTATTTGGTGGTTGTCATAATTTTTGGTATAGTAGTTGTGACTTATTCACACTATATACATTTGGCTTCCGCAACATTTTGCCCCAATGAAAATATGATTCGAGCATCCCTCCATATATTAGGGGTCGTTTGGTTCAATTGTGGGATAGACAAAGATATCTCATAGGTAGGGATATTCCATAAGATTAGCTATCTCATTTTCTATATGAGATAAATAATATGATTTTAGGGTAACTAATACCATCCTTATAGTATTAAATTTATATCGATATTAGCTAATACCCATATCTAGTGGTAGCAAAATCGATAAAAAAAAAAGTAATTATCTACCCATATTATCCGCTAAAATAGGTTGGATAATGAACTTTTTAAAAATAGGTCAAATATGGAATTTTCTCAAGAGTGTCATATTCAAAAAGCCATAATTAATACGGATATCCATATTAGGTTAACCCATTTTCTATTCGTATTAAATATGAATAGGGTCTGATAATTTATCTATTTTAACATTATTCGTTTTCAACTTATCCATATCCAACCCGACCTGCATGTTTGCCACCCCTACTCATATCCAAACATGAGATAAATACAATCCAAAATTTTACGCCGTAATTAATATTCTTATCCCGATAACTAAATGACGCCTAAGTACTTAATTAATTATAGAATAAAAAAAGAGAGGATATTGCAAATATGTGACAGACTATATATTTGATACTCTAGACTTCATCATATATAATTGCATCCTAATGAACATATCTTACTTCTCTAAACTCATTATTATTTTAATTTGTTGGGCCATTTCTAGAGCCCTAAAGAATGATTTGAAGGGGAATATAGAGAATCTTGAATATTTTGCTGAAGGGCTTGGGGAATTATGTAATTGGAAAACAACAATGCTTCATCAAAGAAACAACGGGTCGCTTTTTGATTCACCAGCCACTACCGCAGCTGCGTTGATTTACCATCAGCACGATGATAAATGCTTTGAATATTTAAATTCAATCTTGGAACTGCACAAAAATTGGGGTACGTACCATGTTCACTGTAATACCTTGAGATTATTTGTTTAAGCAAACAAATATATTACTCCATATATGATGTGGTTATAGGAACTAGTCGGGGGAGATTTAAATAGGATTATTCCGCGTCACTATTGATTTTTTGGGCCCAGTAATAGAAGTTTTGGTAGAAAAGCCAGCAGGATTTTTTGGGGAGAAATTCAAAAATAGCCCTTGTCGTTCAAAAATAGTCCAGCTTCAAAAGTAATCGAAATTTAGTTACTTTTCATGTAAAGATAAATCTGAGCGAAAACACTATTCAAAACCCGGAAAATACGCCATCATATTATGCTGGAGTTCCAGCATGCTTATCCTGGAACTCCAGTATATTATGATGGAGTTCCAGGATAAGAATGCTGGAACTCCAGCATAATATGATGGACTTCCAGCATAAGTATACTAGAACTCCAGCATAATATACTGGAGTTCCAGCAAGTCTATCTGTCCAGCATAATATACTGGAGTTTGGAGCACCGGTGCTCCAGTCTCCAGTATATTATACTGGTGCCAGCAAAGTATACCGGTCCAGCATAATATGCTGGAGTTAATACACAGGTGCACCGAACTCCAGTATATTATGCTGGACCGGTCTCTGTTGCAGCAAAATAGTGGCTATTTTTCATTGACTTGGTAAATACTGACTATTTTTGAATTACCAATCCGAAACCTGGCTGTACCGTGCTATTTTTATGATTTTTTGTGGCGAAAAATTCGGTTGATCGTCACAATTTATAGTGCTTCAACATTTTGAAGAATGTGCTTTAAATTTCTGACACAAGGCTATTTTTTAAAACTTTATTTAATGGGATCCAAATTTCAACAATGATTGTAAAAAGGTCCCTCCAGTGCAATTATCCGAAATTTCTTAGTAGGAGCAATTTACTCTTGTAGAGGGACTACCCGACCCAAATCCTTAATAGTCGGGCTAGTGAGCTGTGGATACAGGATGGTTAAACAAAAAAAGAAATTATATTATGATGTTAATATTATTAATTGACAAGATTTAAATGGGTTGCTGTATATAGGAATAAGTTGAAAATTCCATATGTTCAGCACATTAAATTTCGTATGTGTGTTGGTAATATACACCCATCGTTAGCTTTACTAATATAATTTTTTTTTTTCAATTGATGGTCTTATAGTTCCCACTATATACCCTACAAAGATACATTCATGTCTCTGCTTGGTTGATGCCCTTCAAAATCTTGGAGTAGATCGGTATTTTAAAACACAAGTCAAAAGTGTTCTAGATGAAATTTACAGGTAATTAGAGTTGATAATCATCGTTTATTTTGTACAATTTGTTTCCAAAAACCTCCAATTATTAATTATTATATTAATGGTAAACTATGAATAGGCTTTGGCAACAAAAGAATGACGAAATTTTTTCTGATGTTGCCCGTTGTGCCATGGCGTTTCGACTTTTACGGATGAACAACTATGAAGTTTCCACAGGTCCGTAATTGAATCTCACAAAATTTAGTACAGTAATTTCTTTTTTTTTTCTTTCTAATGCATCATCAATAGATTAATTTGATATATATAATTTTTTTGATTTCTCGACCAACCCTTTGATTTTTCTTTGTTTGAGCTATTGCTTATTTGATAACTCGAACGAATTCACGACTCTGAGATGGTAGATGTGGGAAACTGACCATATGAGCAACCATCCCTTGTCAATAAATTAATTTTATATATTTGTGCAGAAAAACTATTATTTGGATTTGTCAATGAAGAATGTTTCTTTAGAACATCAAGAGGGCAACTTGCGAGTGATGTTGCAATTCTTGAACTCCACAAAGCTTCACAAATGGCTACTCATGACGAGAAAGATCACATTTTAGATAAAATTAATACTTGGACAAGAACTTTTATGGAGCAAAAACTCTTAGACAAGGACATCGTTGATAGCTCAAAGAAGGAGGTATCACCTGTAATATATTAATCAATAAAGAATGTACATAAACAAGCCCTCAAACTTGGCTTCAGCCGGTAATTATGTCCTCCAATTTTGGGTGTGCACAAGTAAGTACCTCAACTTATCTTTACTTTATCAGTTGAACACTCCAACTTACAAAATCGTCTAGACACCTCCACAATTTATGTGCCGCATCAGTGCCACGCCAACATTTGTGTTACGTGTTCAATTCTATACAAGTTGAGTTGCCCACTTATGCACATCCAAAGTTAAATGGCGTACTTGCCAGCCGAGGCTAAGTTTAAGGGCCTGTTTATGTATTACACCTCAATTTTTTGATATTCCATCACTAACTTATGAAATATATCAGGTGGAACTTGCTTTGAGGAAATTTTATGCCACACATGATCGGGTAGAAAGCAGGCGATACATCGAGTCATATGAAGTGAACAATTTTAAAATCTTAAAAGCAGCTTACAGGTACAATTCTAGCACCAGTGTCTTTTTTTTCCTTCTTTCAAGCAATATTTATATCATATATTGTATAGTTCTACTTCTCCCTTCGTTTCATTTTATGTATCTTATTTGACTAGCACCGAATTTAAGTAAGGGAACTTGTGAATATTATGATCTTGAACTAAAAATATTAAAATGGAAAGTAAAACACACAAATTTAGGCAGAGTAAGTATATGCTTTTTTTGTTTTGTTTTGAGCTTTTATGCATTCAAACTTATAGGCGGACTAGAATATAGAATAACCCATTACTTTTAATTAGTTGGTAATTACTTGGACACCTTCTTTCATCGTAGCGCTTGATATTCGAACATAAGGTATTTTCTTCTTACCCTGAAAAAGAAGGGACACCTTACATTCTTGGACTGCTGTTTCATTTGCTTTTTCACGAGTTGTTTCTAAATATATATGTTAGATTACATGATGTTATATGAAAAAAGGTCACATTTTTATGTTTTCTCTCATTTTTAGGTTTCGTAACATTGAAAACGTAGACTTACAAAGGTTCTCATTACACGATTTTAACTTGTGCCAAGCCCGATACAAAGAAGAACTTCAACAACTCAAGAGGTATCTCCACTAATTAACTCGATTAATTAGAACTAGACATTCTTAAATAACGGTAATTTCTTAGGTGTTGTGTGCTCGATTTTTATTTTGTATCACAGTTATTAAAGGGGCATTTGCATCTATACTCGCTTTTTGGGTCACTTTTTAACTTGTGTCCGCTTTGCAAAAAAAAAAATTGCAAGCGTACCCACTTTTTCGCGTAACTTCAGCATACGGGGCTGAAGTAGCAAAGGCAATCACGCAAAACTTCAGCATTCTAGTAGATGAGACTGAAGTAGCAAGTGTGCTGAAGTTTTTGTTTGTAATTGTTAAACTTAAGCATAGTAGCTGAAGTTTTGTTCTCTATCTGCTGAAATTTTTGTTTGTAATTGCTGAAATTTTTGTTTTGTAACTGGCGAGAGCTGAAGTTCTTGTTTTTGTAACTGGCGAAGAGCTGAAATTTTTATTTTTTAACTGGCGAACTTCAGCTTTAGAGCTGAAGTTTTTGTTTTTATAACTGGCGAGTTTTTGTTTTGTAACTGACGAACTTCAGCTCTAGAGCTAAAGTTTTTTTTTTGTAACTTACATTTGATATTTTGTCAAGTTTCAATCACAAATCATCCCTTTCAAACCCTCCGATAGACTTCTTCGGTACAAACAGAATCTTGATTTTTTATCTTTGCCATTACCATTCCTTTTTCATTTTTTGCTGGTCTTTTCAGACTGAACTATCAACCTCACAAAATAGTGCTATATTACTTTATGTTAACCCCCTGACAAAGGTCCTCGGCAGGTGTGGATTGTGACAAGGATTTTCATGATGGCCTTGGCACACAACCTGAAAAATGGGGCAACATCATGAAGGGCTGCTCGGCATGACGGACAATGCGGAGTTCGACAAAGGCACCTTGAACGGAAGCAAGGCGCATTTTACTTAGATGTGCGGGTTGGCAAAACAATGGCTAGGCAAAGCCATGTCAAGCAGGGGCAAAGACATGGCAAGGCAAGGCAAGGCAAGACGGGACAAGCAAAGGCAAATGATACGGATAGATTTGATCAAGTCGGGGGCGACTTGACATGGGCGGGCAGCTTTGACAATGAACGTGTGCGGCTAAGTCAGTGGGTGGCAAGCTGTGGCAATGACATTGGCGCGGAGCAGTGTCAAAGGCAAGGTTGGGCGCAATGCCAGCCTTGGCACAAAGCAGCTGGGCGAAAATCAGACCAAGCTGTGCACAAGCAGCAGTTGGAAAACATGTGCCAAACACATGGGAAGCCGTTGGCAGTTGCAACCTCTTCCAAGACATGCTAATCATGGCCTAAAAGTGTGCCCACGTTTTTGTACTTTGTCTTAACTTGTTGCCCATCAGTTGGGGGCTTGTCAACTGATTGTAGGCTTTAAATATTTGCCTAGGCTGTCCCAAAACGGGGCAGAAACTTAGTCTAAGGCATTGTGTTAGCCAAAATTCGTCTAAGTTATTTTCCTAAGGGTGGGAAAACTATTTTGGGCAGGGAATTAGGGAATTCTTTGTCTTGGCCATAGGGTTGGCTATTGTGTTCTTGTATTCACTTATTAATACAAGTTGGGAAGAAATTCCTGTATATCGTGTGCCTTTATTTACAGATTTTTGCTGCCTATTTTCATTCCAAGTTCAAACGTCCCTAAAAATAAAACTAAGTGTTGGAAAGGCTGAAGTCAAGGCTGGGCTTGACTGCCGCACGGAGGTGAACCTCGGGCTGAGTTCGAGTGACACAAATCACCCCTGTGACACTTTACTACATAGAATTGAAACCTCTTCATTTGGTAGTGTTACCTTTTTATTTGTGCGTAAGGACTTTTTTACTCTCTTTTCAACTGTAATTTTCATTCAGTGGGACCAGCTGAATAACAACCCTAGGCTATATGGAGAAAATTTTAGCTCAATTTTGTCCATGCAATAAAAAAAGGAGTGGTCTATCGGATTGAGAGCGGAAATAACTTTGAGGAGGAGGAGGAGAAAGGGACTGAAATTGTTTAAAAAGTAGGTACAAATTAAAATTTTTTTAAAAAATGGGTATAGATTAAATGGGGGCGACCAAATAAGACGCCTGTGCAATTTTTACGTTATTAAACTATTTAATGAAAAAGTTATTCAACTTATGTGTTACCTAAGTATCAACTATCTTTTTTAAATCTGAAAGTCACTCAACTTTGCCCAAACATCATAAAAATACCTCCTTTGTTTGCTACCGACAACTTTCTGTGCTATGTAACCGAAGTATACTCACTTTTTTGCTTACAAAAAAATAGCTTCGTGACTTTTATGATATTCAGGTAAAGCTGAGTGACTTTTTTTTATATATAATATTTAGCAATTCTTGGTGCAATAAACTGAAACTTTAGTGACCATTCACGAATTTGTCATTCTTATAAATAACGATTGTAGGTGGTTCGAAGATTGCAGACTGGACCAAGTTGACTTTTCACAACAGCATTTATATACTTCTTATTTCCTAATGGCTTCCACTCTCTTCGAACCTGAATACTCTGATGCTCGTCTCGCTTATGCAAAGAACACCATGCTTATAACTTTAGTGGATGATTTCTTCGATGGTTTTGCTTGCAAAGAAGAACTGCATAACATCATAGAATTACTAGAGAGGTATTTGTTTCCGTATCCGTTATGATATAACATATATATATATATATATATATATTGAAAATCCTTTTAACCACGTCGTTCAACTCACATTGCGCTCAAAGGTAGGTTTAGAAAATGATATGTGAGTTCAACTGAACATATTCCTTTTAGCTCGAATTATATATATATATATATATATATATATATAGGTATATTCATATCTTCAGAGGCGGACCTATCTTTTGGCTAGAGTACTTTCACTGGCACGCGGTAACTTTGAAAAAATGTATGTATATATATGTATATATCTAGAATAACTATATATTTTGATTGACACCCTACGATTCAAATTTTAGGCAGTTGAATTGGTCGATTTAGGGGACACAACTTGACTTATTGTGCCTTGCCTGGGCTCGATTCCAGCTTTAGCATTTCACAAATATTTATTCGATAGTGGTGCCCTCCATTTTCAAATCCTGGGTCGGCTTTACATATCTTAATGTCACACTCATTCTTGCACCGGCTCTAAATCCTTAACTTGCATGTGTTATATTGTTCAATTCACATTTTGTGGAGGCACTTGAGCTTATGATTAGACTTTACCTATTACAGGTGGGATGAATACTCAACTGTCGGATTCCATTCAGAGAGGATTAACATTTTCTTTTCAGCACTTTATCAAACAATAGAGGACATTGCGGCAAAAGCAGAAATTAGACAAGGTCAATCTGTCAAAGATCATTTTATTAAGATGGTACGAAAAAGTGTATGCAGCAATTATATATTCTGTAAAAAAATTCATGCATATATATTCCTATTATATATTTTTCAATTGACTAGAAATATATGCGTATTTTTTGTATAGTGGTTTGATTTGGTGAAGTGTATGCTGATGGAATTCGACTGGTGGAAAAGTAAGACAACCCCAAGCATAGAAGAGTACTTGTCTGTTGCATGTGTGACTATTGGTGTTCCGTGTGTTGTCCTCACAACACAATATCTTCTTGGACCAAAATTGTCCGAAAATTTCATAGAATGTTCTGAGGTCAGTGCCTTATGCAATCGCACAAGTATGGTGGCTCGACTCCATAATGATATACGAACTTACAAGGTAATTCTACTGCTAATTCATTTAGCGTTTAAGTTTGAATTAAAAGGTGTAAAAAGTATTAAACACTACTTTGGTCTGTTGGTCTCGATTAGCCCGAAGATACTCTTAATATTATGTGATATTGTCCGCTTTCAGTCAAGCACGCACGGTTTTCCCAAAAGCCTCACACGATTAGGAAATCTATATACTTGTAGGCTCCCGATCTTTTCAGCTACCAATGTGGATGCCTATTACTATGATCCACGAACCAATTTCCGAGATTCACTGTTTGCAACTTACATTGTTAGAGTATTATGGCAACCGAAGCCCGCCACTAGCTTCATCTTGTATGCGCGTCTCCAAACTCGTAAGGGTAAACAAACCGAGCCCCACACCATCGCTCATCCATCGCCATATTCGTCCCTCTGAACTTGGGCTCTAATACCAGCTGTTGGGCTCAACCGGCCCGAATATACTCTTCGCATGGTGTGATATTGTCCACTTTGCGCCAAGCCTGTTTGGTTTTTCTCAATCTTTTCAGCTACCAATATGAGACTTTATTTCCACACCCAACATGGTCACTTAAAGGTAATTGTGAGTAGCTCTATTTAGTACTAGCATTGATTGTTGACATTGGTAAAATTACTGCCATGTGACCAGGAGTTCACGGGTTCGAGCTGTGGAAACAACCTCTTGCAAAAATACAGGGTAAGGCTGCATATAATAGACCCTTATGGTCCAGCTCTTCCCCCGACACCACGAATAGTGGGAACTTAGTGCACAGGACTGAACTTTATTGTTCATCACCTGGAATAATTGATAAGTAAACTGTTATAATCTATATTGATAGTATAAGAATATTATTACACTATAAGCGTATAGAAGTATAATTTAAATCCTCTTGTGTTTTCCTGCAGAGAGAACAAGCAGAAAGGTCACCGAATATAGTCTCAATTTTAATAACACAAAGTCAAGGAACTATGTCTGAAGAAGTGGCTACAAGACAAATAAAGGAAATGCTAGAAAGTCAAAGAAGAGAGTTGCTAGGGATGGTTGTTTCTCAAAGAAGAGGAAGACAGTTGCCACAAGTTTGCAGGGATCTTTTTTGGAAGACAAGCAAATTGTGTTATTGCTTATATTCACATGGCGATGAGTTTCGCTTCCCGGAGAAAATGAAAAACCATATTACTGAAGTAATTTACAAACCAATCAATCTTTCTACATAACATGCCTGTCCTGAAGCCATATTTGATTTACTTATTTGAAAATGAATGTGAAACTAAGAGAAACTCTATCCATGGATCTATAAAGAGACAAATCAAAGAAAAGCTTCGGGTAAAAGAGATAGCTTGCGGCCTTATTGATGTCGGATGTAGTCGTTCAGCTACGAATTCAATTGAACCCATAATTTTTGACATGAATTATGAATTTTTATGTAAAAACTTACTATAATCTCGACAAGTATATATTTGAATTGAACGGATAATTTTAATGAATTCAATGCTAGAAATCTTAAAAACCGAACCCATGAAAGGTATGTTTGGTATGAAAGAAAATATTTTGCCTAGAAAATGTTTTCATGAAAAATGAGTGGTTTTATCACTTATTTTCCTTTATTTGATTGGTGAGTGGAAAACTTTTTCCATGAAATATTTTCTATTGTTTGTTTAGAGAGTAGAAAATATATTTTTATGCTACTCTCCTCACCCCCTTCCCCTAAGTCCCCATGTTTCATTGCCTCCCCCCCTCCTCCTCTAAATACCCAACATTTTCAGGATTTTATTTTCTTCAATAATTTAATTATTCTTCTAAAAATTCATATAAAAACAAAAGAACTAATGTGTTGCTTTACTTTTTTGCGCAAAATAACATTGAAATTTATGCTCCATAATTATTAAAGAAAATACTCTTTTTTGGTTTAAAAAAAGTACTCTTTCTACAACATGAAAATAAAATAATCATTTTATTGAAATAAAAGAAAATACTTTTTCTACATCATGAAAAGAAAAAAACTCAACAACAATATACATAGTATTATCCAACACTGTAAGGACTGGGTAGAGTATTGTGTACGTAGACCTTACCCCTACATTGTGACGATAGAGAAATTGTTTCCAATATAACTTCGGCTCAAGATAAAAAGAAAAAACTTATTTTGTTGAAATGAAATAAAACACTTTTTATACATCATGAAAAGAAAGTACTATTAATAATATTTTTATTTAGGGTGGGGGAGAGGGTGGGGAGTGGGGGCGACGTGGGGTATGATGTGATGGGGTGTGGGGAGGGGGGGTTGATAGGGATGGGGAATATGGTGGGGAATGTTAAAAAAGATGTTTGGAAGATGTTTTCCCTTCTCTAGATAAGGAAAATATTTTCCTCCAATTGAAGAAAAATGAGTTGATGAAGAAAATGTTTTTCAAAATATTTAAGCCAACCAAATATAAAAAAATTGAAAAATATTTTTTTTCATACCAAATACATCCTAAATTTAAATTCTGAATCTGAATCTAGCCTTTACGGTACTGGCTAACCAAAGACAGAAGCCTTCCTCTGGAATCAGGTTTGGCCTGGCTAATTATGCACGCACGATCATCTTGTAAAGTACCACGCGTACACTCACAAGATATGTCAATTAATATGTCTATTCCAGGATAAATTGGGCAACTTCATTGAAGTTGCTTCAATAATTTTTATATCCCTTAGAGTAGCCAAGGTTTTATTATTATTTTTAAATAGAAACAGAAAATCCAGAAGATGCATTAGATTACAAGATTTTCTATGACATTGTATTCATATTATTTTCATGGAATAATGAAGCAAAGATCAAAACAACCAATAAAAAAGGAAAACATTGTAGAAATCTAATCAATCTTGCTATTAAATGTAATTTGGTTATCTTTAGGATTATATGTTTTATTTCATTAATCCCGAGAATTAGCAAGATATTTTAATTCTGTGGAATTTTCTCATCCTTATGGTAAAGGTTAATACAGATGGAAGTTATGTTATGGAAACTGATAGAGCTGGTATAGGAGGTGTAGTCAGAAATGAGAGATTTAATCATGGCTTTCTCAGTCCGTGTTCAATCCAAAAGCAACAATCTAGCATAGGCTGTTGATACCCAATTTTGCCCTCATATTTTTCCAAATATTATATATACTTTTAAAATATCGTTTTGCATCATTACCTAATTTACAAGAGTCACATACTTATTTTCTAAAAAATTCATAATTTTCAAAGCTTTAAAATTGATTTTTCTTGCATTTAAATTGTTCGAATATTTATTAATTACCCTCTAAATTATTTTATGATGACTCAATCATTCAAATTTATTATTTGCATCCATATATATATATTTTATAATATTTTATCTCATTTTTCATATAAGTATATTTGTATTTTTAAGCTATTTACCCAGTTTTGCAATAATAGCCTATATGTCGTGCATAATTACATTTTATTACATTATTTGTGTCCAAATAGTATTTTATATTTTTATAATGTTAAATTATTATTTTCAAGCATCTTACTAGACAAACAATAATTTTTACTATTTGTTAATTACTTTTCATAAATATTTTATAATTTTTTGTGCATTTAGTTTGTAGCCTAATTCGAAACCAATTCTGGACCAATTTAATGGCCCAAACATCCAAAACCTCTAAGCCCAATCTCCCCAGCCCAAACCAGACGACCCCTTTAATCTTAACCCGTTCGGTACCCGTTTATTTGACTCGCCCCGCTTTTCCTCTAATCATGACCGTTGATCTTAAATGATCAACGACTCACAATCATTCCCCCATTTTTAATTACACTCACCCAAACCCTAAGCCCTCACTCATCTCTCCGCAGCCGCCCTCACCTGCTCTCTTCTCCTTCAGATACCAAACCCTAACCAACCTAAAATACCCCCTTTTTCCCTTTCTCATACGCGTTAGACATGGATCTTACTTACCTTTTTTGCTATCATCATTCACTTTTGGTAACTTTTGTTACCTTAATACTTATGGCAAGTTCGATTCTAACAGATTTGGCTTCGATTCTATGGTTCTGGATGAGATTGTAATTCTATACACTCAGAAAGAGTAAATTTCTTCTAGTTTGTGGCATATCTCCGTTGATTCCGTCGTGATTAGGGTCTGTGAACAGTATGCCCTGAATCCGATTCCGATTAGGGTTTGAACTCCGATTTCTCCTTCATTGGTTCTATTAGTGATTGCATGTGATAATTTTTCCCTTATTTGTGCTTGATTTACTATTTTCCATATTTGTTCGTTCAATTTTACTACTATATAAACCTCTCCCCTAATCTCCTTTAACGGACCTTAATTACTATTGTTGATACCCAATTTTTCCGTAATATATTAAAACTATGCCTGGACATCAATTAATATTTTTTTCATACAATTTTTGCATTTTAAAATATTTTAATTAATTTCTCCCAATATTTTATTTATAAAACAATCACTGATTGCATCACAAATAGTTTTATAATAATTTTTGTGGCTTAATTTTATCATTTGCATTTGTACTAAGTTTCAATTATTGCACAAATAGACTTTTATATTTTTTAAAATATTTCCAGGCAAGAAAATTATTTTTTACAACCTATTAACTATTTTTAAAATTGTATTACCAATTAAATGAGTATTTAATAAATGACCCTCTTATTTTCGGATTTAGCCTAATTATATAGCCCAATTTCAACCTCCCCTCAATCCCAATTCAGTTAAACTAGGCTTAAAATCTACCCAACCCAAACTCATGACACATACCCGACTCAAAACCCCATCAGATCGTGGCCGTTGATCCCTTTGATCAATGGCCCCCGTAAAACTTTTCTTTTTTATTCCTAATAACCCCTAACCCTAAATCATTTGCCTATATCTGCCGCCCATGAAACCCTCTCCTCTCAAATTGTCTCTGAAACCAAGCTAAACCCTATCCGCCGCCACCCAAAACTAGCCCTAATCCCTGTGATTACTACTCGACCTATGGCTTCCCATGGCTGTACGAGGCCTCTACTTATCTCCTATCTCCCCTGGTTGCTCGATTGTGTGGTTTTGTGGAAGGACCTCGAAGAAATCTGGTCCAGATCTCGTTTAAAACTCTTCAAAGAGCCTGTCCATGGGCTGTGAGTGCTTTCTATCAAAGTTTCACGGCTCAAATCTTTGATTCAAAGGCCACATTCTCTTAACCCTTTCTCTTTTCTTCAAAATCTTAGCATTTGGACTTGAATCCGTCCAGATCCTTGTAGATTTGGAGCAATATGAGTTCATTAGTGTTTTTTCCTTAAGACTCCTTCATTTTTTTACTGATTAATCAATTTTTGAACATTTTTTGTTATATTAGGGTTTACTTTCTTGTTGTTTGTTGGTCGAACCTCTGGGTATCTGAAGTATTTTCAAACTTCCATGGCTATTCTTTTGGGTCCTTTTACTTCTTTACTACTAACCGATTTTTAAGCACTGCGCTACTTCATGTTTCGCTTTCTATGATTTTTATTGTTCGAATCTCTGCACAACACCTGTCTTACATCTTGTATTCTCTTTCCCTTAACTGGTATGCCTCTAATTAAATTTTAGAATCTAAACCTATGTGTTTATTTATTGCTTTAGTTCATCAGACCTGAGTTCATTCCTGCTTATGTTTACTGCTTATCTAGCATGCCTAATACACCTTGTTCAATATGTGATTAGTATGTCTCAACTTACTTGCTTGTCTACTGTTTATCTAACATGCCTAATACTGCTTGGTTCCATATATGATTAGCATGTCTAAATTATGCTGGCTTGTCTATTGTTTACCTAGCATGTTTAAATATTGTTTGATCAACATGCCTACATTATGTCTACTTGTTGATATTTGCCTAGCCTGTCCATTTAAGTTCTTGCCCATTCTGTATTGCTCATGTTAAGTCATCTAGTCCCTTAGGTAACTTTAGTTGTGTTGTTGGTTTTGTCTAGTGTTCATGTGTTTTCAATCGGGCTTTACTGTAATCCTTGCTCTTTGTCTTAATGACCTACCTTATAGCTGACCTATTAGTTCTGTAGAACCCCATGAGAATTCTATGTACCTTGTTGTTTATATGCTCCACTATACACTAAGGTGTATTCTATGTGTCCCCAACCCCTATCTCCTTGTGTGGAATTTGTTTTCCAAAGTGTTTTCTGAAGCTGTTTGTTCTGTGACTTGTGTTCTGATTTCAAAATATTTTTCATGCTTTTCTAACTGTTGTTTTACCAAACTAGTACTGTTTTTAGAAAATCTTTTCACTCCTAAGACCCTTCTTTATACTGTTAACCAAAACCTTTTCAAAATTATGCACTCTCACTTATTCTTAGTTTATTAAGTCCTGGCCCTCTGGTATGTGTACTACTTAGAGATCCATGAGATCTCTCTAAACTCTGGCATATCAGGGCTAGTTCTTTCACACTGCACATAATCAGTCTTTATTTGAGAAAGTCTGTGTATGAGCACTGCCCAGGATAGCCATTGGGTAGATAACATGCATATAGGGTTCATTTTTGGTTCAAATGTGTTTTGTTAGATAACATGCCTATAGGGTTCATTTTGGTTCAAATGTGTTTTGTTAGATAGTATGCCTATAGGGTTTTGCTTTGGTCAAATACGTTCTGCCTGCTTTACTTTACATGATTAGACACCATGCCTATAGGGAATAAAATAACTAAGGTTCAATTTCATTTACGACATATATTCAAATTTGTCTCTTTAGAAATCATATCTATAGGATCTAAAACCAGTTAATTAGAACTCACGCCTGTAGGTTCTGAATCAGTTTAATCAATTATCCTACTCGTTTCTTTAATAGCCTTCAGCGTTATGTTAATTAATTTCATTAGAAAGCATGCCTGTAGGATAAATGACTTCAAAAAATGTCTTCTCAGAATTGTGACTGCATATACGCACTTAGGCTGGCCTTAGGGTGGTAAATAATCGTGAAACAAGTTCTATTTATATGTGAAATTGTCCAGGTTTAACAAGCTGTAAAACCAATAGGCAAACTGGTTAGGATCCAGCCACTTCCCTAAAAAACAAACGCTGCATGTTCTGTTTTTGTGATGTTCATCTAGATATCATGTTCTTAAGATTTCTGAACGTCTTTTGAAAATCTGTGTTTTAGACGTGCTGTTTGATTGCCTATATACATGCGGAGGTAAATATGAGCCTTCTAGCTGTTTGTTCCTATTTACTTGTCCTACATGTTATTTGCCTGTCGCCTAGATTTTTACCTTTTAAAACCTTAGGTCATCTAGAACTGTCCAGATTTAGAGGTCCTAAATTCCTCCAAGACCATAAGTAAGGGACGGGTAGCAGCACGCTTTAGAGGTCGTTAATTAAACTCACTTATATAACCACTAAGGGGAGGGTAATGGGTGGTAAAAGGATATGATGACTGCGCGCTAATATCACGTATAGCCCCTCATTGAGGAGTGATTACCGGTCATTGCATGGGTATGATCCTGTAGGCTAATCAACTTAGGACTTCCCTTTCCCAATTCCCATATATGTTTAAATTCTCTAAACTTTCTTTTCCTTACATATGCATGTGTAAGCTGTTCATACCTCTCTCTTACTTTCATTACCTGAATCATACATGTACTTAGAACGTGAAAACATGCCTTTATTTGCAAATATGTATTGAAACCGTTTACTTGTTAAAATGACTAATTCACATAGTTTAAGTTCGCCCGGGACCCACAGTTGTGGACCGCAAGGGGTGCCTAATACCTTCCCCTCAAGGTTATTTCGAGCACTTACCCTAATATCTGGTAATGCAAACTAGTTACATGAGTTAATCACTGTAGGTGCTCTAACGCACCATAATCCATTAGGTGGCGACTCTTAAAATACCCAATTCCCAAAAGGAAACGAGTTGTTCCCCCATGAATGTCGAAACCCGGACTTCCCCGGAAAAATAAAAAAAAGGGGGCGCGATAGTATGGCGACTGTGTTGGGGATATTTTAGAGTCTTACCATAACAAACTTATTTTTTTTAAATTAGTCCAAGCATGTTCGATCCCACGTACCCTTTCCCCTTATTTGAATTGAACTGTCTATTTTTAAGCATTCATGATTTTTTATTTTCCTGAAATTGACTTGTCTCTTTGTCTTCTTTTTTCGTAACTGTCTTTCAATTATTTAAATACTGCATTTATCATGTTTACGTGCAAATAATTGACAACATGCTATTTGTTGCTGCATAAATCATGCTCAACACCATATTCCACTCGTGCGTAATCAATCCTATATCAACACTTGATAAGTATTTGCGCTCTTCCTATATATCATCCTTTAAATTCGGATTGGCGTATTTGCGCTCTTCCTACACCTGTTGATACCCAATTTTTTTCCCTATATTTTTTATATGTAAAATACATTTCAAAATAGCATGTATAAGCATATATGAGTATTTTCCAAGGCTACATTATTTTTTCTTAATTTATATCAAAGATGTTTAAATTAATTTACTGCCCTATTTTATCAAAAAACCCCAATAATTATCCCCAAAATTATCATTTTGGTGATTCATTTATTAGAGTCTTATGTTTATATTAAAATATAGTTAATGTATTTTTTACATATTTTTACAAATTTATTTGGTATTTTTTAAGGATAGAATTGCATAATTGCAATATTAGCCATTTTATGTTTAAATTCGTCTCATATTCATAAAATGAGATTTTATATTTTTAAATTGATAATTATGTATTATAAATCATTTTGATGCTTTAATTTATTTCCAGAAATTAATATACTATTTTGTATAATATTTAATGTGAAAAATTGACTATTTAAATAATAGCCCAATTTGTTTCGATTTTAGCCTAAAATCTTACCTCTAATTGGATCCCAATTTCAGCCCAATTTCAATTAAAACCCGACCGAGGCTCCAATTACCCCTACCCGACTCAAAACCTTATTAAATCCTGGACGTTGATAAAAAAGATCAACGACCCTCATCCGTCCTTACCTTTTTAACTAAACGACCCCCCAATACCCCTCTCATTCCTCACTCGTTTCTATCTCTCTACTTCTGATTCTCTCTAGTGTTGATATCTAATTTTTTCCCTACGTATTTTTATATATAAAATACTTTCAAAATAGTATGTACATGCATATATAAGCATGCCCAAGAGTTTTGGTATTTATTTCTTAATTTTTAAAGATTTTAAAATCAATTTATTGTCTATTTTAGCAGTATAAAATTTAATAATTGTTCCAAAGATTATCATTTTGGTGAATAATTTATTTTTATTCTCATATTTACACCAAAATATAATTAAGGTGATTTTTGTATATTTTTACAAATTTATCTGGTATTTTTAAGGCTAAATTGCATATAATTGCAATTATAGTCTATTTTACGATTCACAACATTTTACAATTAAAAAATTATTTCCAATATTTTTGGATTAATATTTATATATTATTAATTAGCTCAGTGCTTTTAATTTGTTTTTAAAATCAATTTTCGTTATTTTTATAAAATAAAAGGGGAAAATTAGCTATTTAACATTTAGCCCATTTCTATTTCAATTACAGCCTCAGTTCTTTTCAATTTTAGCCTCAATTTGACCCCAATTTCGTCCAAATCAAGGCCAGGCCAGCCCCTGACCCAATTGTAAAACCCGCTGGCTCCCATTTAATTCAGGTCGTTGATCATTTTTGATCAACGACCAAGATCCCCCCTTTCCTTTTTAATTCCCTAACCTACCTAACCCTAACTCATTTTATCAGAGACGCCGCCTTTGAACTCTCTTCATCTCCAAAATTTATTTTTATTCTCATATTTACACCAAAATATAATTAAGGTGATTTTTGTATATTTTTACAAATTTATCTGGTATTTTTAAGGCTAAATTGCATATAATTGCAATTATAGTCTATTTTACGATTCACAACATTTTGCAATTAAAAAATTATTTCCAATATTTTTGGATTAATATTTATATATTATTAATTAGCTCAGTGCTTTTAATTTGTTTTTAAAATCAGTTTTCGTTATTTTTATAAAATAAAAGGGAAAATTAGCTATTTAACATTTACCCCATTTCTATTTCAATTACAGCCTCAGTTCTTTTCAATTTTAGCCTCAATTTGACCCCAATTCTGCCCCAAATCAAGGCCAGGCCAGCCCCTGACCCAATTGTAAAACCCGCTGGCTCCCATTTAATTCAGGCCGTTGATCATTTTTGATTAACGACCAAGATCCCCCCTTTCCTTTTTAATTCCCTAACCTACCTAACCCTAACTCATTTTATCAGAGACACCGCCTTTGAACTCTCTTCATCTCCAAAATCCTCTCTAGCCTCTCCGAAACCCTAATCGATTCCTACCTGTTCCTACCGCAATACCACCGGAATCCATGGCGTTTCAGGCCATGGATGGCCTATACTCACTATCTATCACCATTAAACCTAAGCTGCCCAAGGTTTGAAGCCGACTCTGATGTTTCTCTTTAGATCTTTCTCAGACCTGTAGATCTATGGTGGCTCCGGCTATTTTCCTGCATTTTCAAGCAATATGAGTCTTTTCGACTCAGGGTTCGACTTTCCTCAAGACCTTTCTCATTCTAGGGTTTTTCTCTGCTACCCTAAGCTAGTCGAGGTTATTTCCCATTTTGTTTTCTTAGATCTGTGACGTATTTGTGTTCTACTTGACTTTTTAAAGGTTTTCCCAAATTTCCTCTTTAAAATCGTTCAATTTCAATTTTAGGGTTTCTGAAAAAGGTTTCTTCAAATATTTTTGATTCTTCTTGTTCTTTCTTTATGTGTGTTTTATACTTGTGTGTTTGCTTCTTACTATACTTGAGATTGCTCTCTTGTTTCTTTTCTATTATGCAAGACTTTTCTGTTCTTTGCTGTCACTCTCCTACTCGCGTGATTAATCGGTATTGTTTTCCTTATTCTTTGCTACGTGTGTTTATGTTTGAGCTCTTTGATCTAGTTCACCTTATTAAGTTCTGTTCGTGTTCCTGCTAAGCATATTTTCTCCACTATTGTTTAAGAACTCGTATCATCTCATTCCTTTTAAACTTGTTTCGACCCCAAGTTCTCTCAGACCTGTTCTCATGACTTTTGAATAAGTGTTCTTTCTATCATGTGTGTTTGCCTCTCATAAGTCTTTGAAAGAGACTTCTTAGCCTCTTTCAATGAACTTGTTTTCTCACCTCTTTGTCTGACTCTATTAGAAACCCTAGGTTTAGGGTTTTCTTTGAGTAAATGGCATTAGGATTCCATTTTGGGACCCTAGGATTTCTGACTCACTATGAGTTTGTAATTGAACCTGAATCTCTTTTCTTGTGACTCTGAAACTTTCAATGTTAGACTCTTTCTTTTTGTTTGAAGTTGTGTGCTTTATATACGAGAATATTCCTCTTTCAAAAGTTTTTCACCAACTAAGTGATTGATTCTGAAATCCCTTTAATAAGGCTGATGAATTGTCACTGAGTTTCTTCGATTGAACCTCTTTTACCTTTCTTGACCTGGTTCATTCAAATTTGAACTTGTGATTTTGGTTTCATGGCTGTTTGATTGATCCCCTTGCCATATTTGGCACAAACCGTGTACCATTGACTATTTTCCTTAAATAACTTCTATGTATTTACCTCTTTTGTGCTACTTTGAAAGGTTTTAATCAAAAATTTCTTTCCTTAATTAATTTTTACCTGTTAGAATAAGAATCCCTTAACCAAAGGGAGACTGATTTTAATGATATTTCTTTGCCTTTCTTGCTTGCTTCTCTGCACTATAAAAGGGGCTGCACTTTTGCACTTTTAAGACACCTCGGAACTTAGCCTTACACCTTGTGATTTCATCTTCACCACTTTCACACTACTAGTTCTTAACTTCCAACTCAGTACTTGCACACTTGCAATTCTGTTTTGAATTCAACACTCTGCTTGCTTGGGATCTTTTGGAATCACTTACTTTGTAACTTGGATCTCAAGACTACTATTTTATTACTTTTTTTCTTTTGAAACTGGTATGTCCTTTATTTAAATTTTCTGCCTCATCCCTATGTGTTTACTTTACAGTTTCTATATCTTTGTCTACTCTACTGCCCGTGTTCAATGATCTATGTTAGTTGTGTTCTTTCCCTGCATTTGTTTCTACTATGAATCCCTGCCCCTATTCCCTTTTATGTGCTTGAGTTAAGGTCTTAGCCTGGCACTATCCTAATTACTGCCCAGGCTATAACCTGATCCACAATGGATCCTAACTCCCAAGTTTGACTAACAAGTTGGTCAGGGGTGTGCCAGCATTCCCAATTGCTGGGTATGACCACCAGCCTGCCATGGCTCTCCCTGATTCCCCCCTGTGCACTTACACTTACTCTTAGATTCTAAGTTCTGCCCCTCTCTTATGAGCCTTGCTTTGGGACCTTGAGTTCCCTCTGAACTTGAACATCTGAGGGCTGACATTTCCACACTGTACTATGCTCTTAATTCTGCAATATGTTTGGGGTGTAAGCACTGCCTTAAGTCCCTTTGAAACTCTTGGGAACTTTGACACACCCCAAATACGAGAAAGGCTTTTTTGGAAATCTGATCCTAGAAGTTGTTTTATCTCATATTGTTGGTCTTTGAGTCTAAATTAGGCTGTTTGGATGTAGCTAGAGCTTCTGATGTAATTTTACTTTTCTTTTCTGATTCATTCGGGTCTGTAATAATTTAGTAATAACTATTAGGGATGGTTAGTGGAAAGGGATGGGATGAATGCATGCAAAAAGGGTAGGAAACCTACCTATAGACTAGGCTATCTATAATTTTTGCATTTATGCACTTTTAGCAACGCATGCCTATAGGTTTTCTGCACTCCTGTATTTCTGCATCATAGAAGTCATGTCTATAAGTTCTGCATTTCCGCACTTTAGAAATTATGCCTATAAGTGCTGCATTTCTGCATTTAGAAATTACGCCTATAAGTTTCTGCATTTAGAAATTATGCCTATAGGTTTCTACATTTCTGCATTTTAGAACTCATGCCTATAAGTTCTGCATTTTAGAACTCATGCCTATAAGTTCTGCATTTCTACATCTTGGAGATTATGCCTATAAGTTTTGCATATAGAAATCATGATCTTAGGTTTTCTGCACTTCTGCACGTCATTAGGCAAATGGTTATAGGTTTAAAATAATCAACTTCATTTAGATACCATGCCTATAGGACTCCTGCATCTATGCAATCGCTTAAAACCAATGACGCATAGAAATCATGCCTATATGAGTAATCAATTGAATCCACTTCGTCTATTTCATTTATAAGTCTAAAATCAGTCATAAATCTGCAGATCTTAGCTTACATAATCAATAACCCTTCTTTAAAATCAGTATACTTCCACCTAGGCAAAAAGTTGGTAATTAATTAATGGTTTTAGACTTTGATAACTACATCCAGGAAAGGCTAATTTCGACTCCTCACCTGAGAAATATGTGATGAATCAGCCCACCCTATGCCTTAATTTAATTCAGACCAAACCAGTATCTGAAGTCATGCTGTATTTGCTCTTTTAAGTGAGGAGGCCTGTATGAGCCCTAACTGCTATTTGTTCTCCCTTTAACTGCTATTTGTTTTGTTTGTCGCATTAGAAGTTTGTCCTTTTAAAACTCTGAAAAGGCCTAACCTCCCTCCCTTTAGTACTAGTAATTCCAAATGCCTCCAGGACTGATAGGAATGAGACGGGTAATAGCATGCAATAAGAAATGATACTATTCCGCGCTTTAATACATTAACGGGGTGGGAAGGGTAGATATGGATATGATGACCGGTGCACTAATACCACGTGTAGCCCCTCTTTTGAGGAGTGATTACCGATTATTGCATTGATGTGATCCATATTAATCATAAACCTAGGACCCCCTCTTCCCTTTTATCTGTTTTCCTTTATTCCTTGTAGAATTGTTTAAATCTTTCATTAAATTCCTGCCCCTTTTACCCTTTCTCAATTTTTGACTTACTTGCAATGTTGTATGTGAACCCCTTCTTACTTGAGCCCTTAATTTCTTATTTGATTACGTGAAGTCATAATTGTAACATGGCCGGGAACCACACTAGTGGATCTTGAGGGGTGCCTAACACCTTCCCCTCGAGATAATTTCTAGCCCTTACCCAAACTCTGGTTCTTCAAACTCAAACCCTTCTTAGTGTACTAATGCACTTAATCATTAGGTGGCGACTCTTCAAATCCAAAACCCAATTCCCAAAAAGGGAACGAGTTGTCCTCCCAAATGTCACAAGCCCGATTTCGCGAGAAAAAGGCACGACAGCGTGGTGACTCTACTGGGGATATTTCTTTTAGGCTTTTACCATTTCATCTTATTTGTGACTTTATTGCTTCTATATTGCCTTTATTTAATGTCTTTATTTCTCTTCTATTACGAAACTGACTTGGATCCTTGTTTCTTTTCTTTAATGCTTTCTTTTACTGCTTTCCTTCAATACTGTTGTAATTACGAACAATTATTGTAATCATTACTTTATGAACGTGCAAATACATGACAACTTGTTTCATTCTTGTAATTGCAAATTCAACATCATATTCCACTCGCGCTAAATAAAATACCATAGCAACACTTATAATGAGTGGTTGTGCCCTTCCGATATCATTACCCCCTAAATTTGGCAAAGGCATATTTGCGGTAAACCAGTCGATCAACAGTGTAGTCGACGGTTCTGTGCCTTTCCCTCTTGAGTTGTCCGCTCAAGGGTACCAGTCTAATACCCTATAGAAACCCTATTCTGTTCAATTGTGCATGCATCACTATCAAACCTAGCTGAGTCAGTTATGTTGTCCACATAATGACTCTTTAAGATAGCCTTGTCCAAAGTCCACTGGGTTTCCTGGGAACCCAAATAGACGCTACCATGTCTGTGCATTTATTTGGAGAACTAAATGCTGCTTATGCTAATTATTGGTTTAAATAGTCGAGTCTGGCGGGGTAAGGGTCTAACACTTTGTTTTGCAGAAATAAGGCACGAAGTCCCCAGATTTGGTATGGTCACCAACATCCACCCAAAGTTGCTAAGTTAGTGGGAGGATCTTCACTCCAGTGATCAGGCTCTTGTCCGGAAATACCTAGGAAATTTGCCTTATCTCCTGGAGGTCCAACCCAACAACAAAATCACAGAAGGTGCTACTCTGTTCTGGGACTGTGATAGGTCTGTGTTTCACTTTGGGGAGATTGAGATGACACCTCTGCTCGAGGAAATATGAGGATTAGCTGGTATTCCGTAGGAGACTCTAGGTTTACTTATGCCAAAAAATCGTAAGGGTAGGGGTTTTCTCAAAATGATGGGACTAAAGAAAAACAAAGACTTGACCTATTTGAAGGATTCCTACATTCCTTTCGACTATCTGTATGAGATGTACGGCCATAGTAAGTCCTACCGCACTTACCTAGATGAATTCTCCCTCACCTCATTGGGGCATATCCACAGAAGGGTCTTTGTCTTTATGTTCTGCTTCTTGGGAATAATAGTGTTTCCTATGAAGAAAGCAAGGATTCACACCAGGCTAGCTATGGTCACTAAAACCTTAATAGAGGGAATTGGTGGGCGACCCTTTAGCATAATGCCCATGATCATTGCAAAAATGTACCGAGCCTTGAAAAAGTATCAACAATGAGCCCACACTTCGAGGGCTTCAACTTGCTACTCCAGCTCTGGCTCATGGAGCATCTCCAAAGGGGTGAATATCGGCAAGAGATTCAGCGGAGAAACTGGGACGATCATATAGCCTTCCATCAACCAAGGCAAATAAACTACATGCCCAACATATTTGCTCAGCCAGAAGATGCCAAAGGATGGGTGGATCTGTTTGAAAATCTGATTGAGGATCAAATAAAATGGATGTTCGAATGGTTCCCTACTGACAAGTTCATTGCCTGATCCAGGGAAGCACTATTTCTGATACTAATCGGTTTAAGAGGAACTTACCCTTATATCCCCCTCCGGGTCATGAGACAGGCTGGTAGGAAGCAGGTTATACCAAGGGTCGACAAGATGAGTCACTTCCGGGCTGACTTCCAAGCTGATGACAGTCCTTATAAGTGCCAAGCTCAGCATATATGACATTGCAAGATCATCATGGGAAGAGATACTATCGAGCCAGAAAGATACCATACTGGCTGCAACCCATACTATTCAGGATGGCTGGAGGATAATCACAATGGTCTGGGCCAACCTGGGTTTGTTCGAGGTCACAAGATCATCGATGAAAAGGCTGAAGCACAGGTCAAGTACAACCAACTGTGCAAGAGGATTCAGGAATGCGAGAGTGAGCACCGTGAAATTCAAGAAGCCCATCAAAAGTTGATTGAAGAATGGAAAGATATGGCTGTCAGCGCGAATAAGCGACTAGGGTATTTGGAGCGCTAGTCGCGAGGTTTGGTGGAATTGGAAAGGAAGTTTCTCAAGAGAATTGAGGACTGCCAGAATGCTGAAGGCAATGAGGGTGGACACTTGGCTAGAGCCTATTTGCTGCTGGGACTGCGTGAGCTAGTGAAGCTGTTTGATGGAGCTAAAGATGCCGAGTCTGGGGAAGGCCCTTCTGGGACCAAGTAGTTAGGAGTCTTTTCTTTAAAAATGTAATAAGGCCAAAGACCATTAGTGACATTTTATTTTCTGATATTTAGTGTCGTTTTGGGATTCGTCTTAGTTTTATCAATAAAATGAGGCATTTAGCATTATAAGTTCTCCAAATCAACTTGTCGCTAGGCCCACCTCGGGAACAACGAGGCTCCCAAATTAGGACATGATTCATATTCTTGCACTATGTGTTTAAATATTGCAATGTTTTCTTCTCATGATCCGCATTAACTTGCTACCTTTTTGTTTTTACCTTTTGTTTATTCCCCTCCCCAAAGGTTAGTTCGTGCACTCTGGCATTGTCATCTTACTCCACAAGATCCAAGGGCCCTCCACCTCCTTCTCCTCCGAGTCCTATCAGAAACAAGAACAAGGGAAAGATGGAAGATTTGAGCAACATAAAAAAGGAGAGCTCAATCGAAAGGGTAGAGGTTCCTCAGGGTATTCAGGTGTCCAAGGAAAGTGCCTCCCAACTCGAATAGAAGTTATTGAAGTTTCAGGAAGAACTGGACCAAGTTCGGAACTTGGCGAATTTGTCATTTTCCCTCACTACCCCGAATGTCAACTTTGCCAACACTCAAAACCCCACACCTCCACAAAGCATCCCGAAACCACAAAACCAACCCTCTCCCCATCACCACTGCGACATATGCCACACTTAAAACAACACCCCACTACTCATTCCTGAACCACTAAACTCCACAAATAATCATCCCCACAACACCCCCATCTATGTGGAAATCACACCACACTATACTCAACCTATTTCAAGCACACCTGAGCCTGATGATAAAGAGACTCTTTTTAGGAATCTAGCCGCGGAACTCAAGAAGCTGACTAGCCGAGTTCAGGGTGTCGAAGAAAGAAAGGGGATTGAGGGACTGAATTACGAGGACCTTTGCATTCAGCCAGATGTCGAACTTCCTGAGGGGTACAAACCTCCCAAGTTCGAGATGTTTGATAGCACAGGGGATCCCAGAGTCCATTTAAGGACATATTACGACAAGCTGGTCGGAGTAGGAAGGGATGAAAAGATTCGCATGAAACTCTTTATGAGAAGCCTGAAAGGAGACGCTCTATCTTGGTACATTAGCCAAGACCCGAAGAAGTGGACGAATTGGGTATGTATGACATCCAATTTCATGGACACGTTCAGGTTCAACACGAAAAATGCACCATATGTGTTCTACATCCAGAACTTAAAGAAGAAACCCACAGAGACATTCCGCGAGTATTCCACTCATTCGAGATCAGAAGCTACTAAGGTCAGACCGGCTTTAGAAGAACAAATGAACAGGTTTTTCATCCGAGCTCAAGACCCACAATACTATGAAAGGTTAATGCTGATTGAAAGCCAGAAATTTTCTGACATCATCAAGCTAAGGGAAAGGATAGAGAAAGGTATCAAAAGTGGTATGGTCACTAAGTTGGAAGCTTTACAGGCCATCAACAAGGCTCGACAGTCTGGCGGCATGTCCAAGAAAAGGGACGTGAGCACCGTGATGGTTGCACAAAGAACA
Organism: Nicotiana sylvestris; assembly: GCF_000393655.2. Classification (NCBI taxonomy): domain Eukaryota; kingdom Viridiplantae; phylum Streptophyta; class Magnoliopsida; order Solanales; family Solanaceae; genus Nicotiana; species Nicotiana sylvestris. The sequence continues at coordinate 12,650,353 of NC_091068.1, forward strand.
AAATCCCCAATTGAATACCAAACCTACCCAGTACCTCCACTCACATATCAACCTACCCCAAATTACCAAGCACACTCGCCCTCTTACCAAACTACACCACCTACTTACCAATCACCTCCACCTCCCACATATCAGCCTACTTCACCCAGATATTCCCAACCCGCACATGTCTATCAAACCTACAATATTCAACCCTCTCACTATCAATCACCTCCTACCCACCAAAACCTTCCTAGAACCCTATCAAACTTTGACCGCAGACCTCCCAAACAGTATACCGCCATTGCTGAACCTATCGACCAACTGTATGAAAGGCTCAAAGCTGCTGGTTACATCACCCCTATCCCTGCCATAAACCCCAAAAACCCCTCCCAATGGGTCAACCCAAACAAAACCTGTGCATACCATTCCGGTATGAAGGGGTATACCATTGATGAGTGCCTCTCTCTGAAGGATACGATCCAAGCTTTGATTGACAACAAGATCATCGTAGTAAAGGAGCTAGCTCCAAATGTCCGCAACAACCCTCTGCCTGACCACAAGGGTGAAAGCGTTCACATGATTGAGATAGAGGACGATTGGGACCCCGAAGGGTCGATCAGATTAATCGTTAAAGGTGACGAGCCAAAGAAACCAACAGTCACACTTAATCCGATTGTGGTCCAGGTTCAGCCTTCTGAAGACACTGAAGTAAACATGTCCATACCACTTGAGTTCGAAGCACCTTCTTCTGTAAAGACGCCCGGACCTATTGAGGTCGAGTTTCGCCCCCCAAAGGTACCTGTACCATTTGAAGTGGCTGTGCTTCTATCCACGGCAAAGGTACCCATTCCAGTATCTATGTCAGCCATAGCACCATTCCATACGAAGGCCATCCCTTGGGATTACATAGCCGAGGCGAGGAGAAAAGGGAAAACCAAATGTGAAGAAGCAATTGCAGCACAGGGTATGACAAGAACTGACAGGGTTTATACCCCAGAACATCTAGCCGAGTCTAGTAAGCAGGCCTCTGGATGACCAATAATCACTGAAACTGGGCCTGATAATCTTTGGAGGTAGATACAAGCCAACGAGTATTCGGTCATTGATTAGTTGAACAAAACGCCGGCCTAGATCTCTATCTTGGCTCTGCTACAAAGTTCTGATGCACACAAGAACGCCTTATTGAAGGTGCTGAGCGATGCATATGTACCCAACAACATAACTGGAGGAGAAATGGCAAACATGGTAGGGAAAGTATTGGAGAGTTACAAAATCACTTTCCACGAAGATGAGCTGCCACCTGAAGGGCTAAGCCACAACAAGGCATTGCACATCACTGTGCAGTGCGAAGATTATTTCATTACCAGAATCCTGATTGACGGAGGGTCCAGCCTCAATATTTGTCCATTGGTGACTCTTAGAACATTGGGAAAGAGCCTGCATGAGATCAAGGATGAAGCCATCAATGTCAAAGCTTTCGATGGATCCCAAAGGTCCACTATTGGGGAAATCAGTTTGTGTCTGCAAATGGGACCGACTTGATTCGACATTGATTTTCAAGTGATAGACGTCCCAGTATCTCACAACTTGCTATTGGGACGTCCCTGGATCCATGCCGCTGGGGCTGTAGTATCAACCCTACATCAAGCAGTGAAATTCGAGTGGAATCACCAATAGATAATTATTCACGGCGACAATAGCAATCCCATATACAGTCGCCAAACCATCACATAAATCGGAGGAAGAAGGAAGATAGGCGAAGAAACCTACCATCACATTGAGCGAGTCAATGCCGTGGACAAGGACAAATGGCGGGATAACAAAATTGAAAGTATACTAAATTGGCGGGGATACGAACCTGGCAAGGGACTTGGCAAGAATCTCCAAGGAATCGCTAAGCCTATCAAGTTAAAGAAACACAGTACCACTTTCGGTTTGGGATATGAATACACTTGGGAGGAGTTCAACCACTGGTCGCCACCATGGCGCAGTCCCTGCCACCCACTGGAGCATCCGATACCTCGCTTGGAGTAGACTTTCCAACCAGCCGATGTTATCTATGGGTCGAAAGAAGAGGAAGCACTGGCAGCAATGAGGAATTTGTTTTTGGAAGATGATAATATGGACTGTTGTGTCATTTTCGAGGAGGAGGGGGAGGAAGGCCTTTCTATACAAGCTGTGAGCCTAGGAGCACGCCTCAACAATTGGTCCATCAGAACTACCAGGGCCCGAAAAGCTTCGGGGTAGCAAGGCTGAACAAAGCACCATGCATTATCTTTATTTTTCGCTAGTTGACTTTCTTCCCACAGTATTAATATTGAAATAAGATCTCCAATGTTCAAACAAAATTTATCAAAGCATTTCAGTTTCTTATAAATCTTGCCCTTACTACTTTCTATCGTTTACTTTATTTACACATCATTACTATTACTCATCTTAATGAACCGACGATTGTGATATGCAACAAGACAACGCAAAAAACGGATACAGACTCAGAAGAAGATGATATACCAGAAGAGGTTGTTAAAGAGGTTGAGGATTTTGAGAACATACCTAAGTCTAACTTCGACGAAATTGAGATTGTCAACCTGGGAGATGCAGAAAATGTCAAAGAAATGTGTATCAGTGTTCATTTGTCACCATCAAAAAAGAAAGAGTACAAGGAATTTCTAAGGGAATATAATGACATATTCGCCTGGTCTTATAATGACATGACTGGTCTCAGTACATCTATTATAGCTCACAAACTGCCAACCGATCCGATATGTCCTGAAGAAGTTCAAGCCTGACATAAGTTTGAAAATCAAGGAAGAAGTCACCAAGCAAGTCAGAGCCAAGGTTCTCAAGGTGGTAGAGTATACAACATGGTAAGCCAACATTGTGCCAGTGTCGAAGAAGGACGGGAAAGTTAGAGTCTGTGTCAACTACCGGGATCTCAACCGGGCTAGTCCGAAAGACGACTTCCCCTTGCCAAACATACACATTCTAATTGACAACTGCACCAAGCATGAACTGCAGTAGTTCATTGATTGTTTTGCTGGATATCATCAGATATGGATGGATGAGGAAGACGCGGAGAAAACGGCTTTCATTACACCGTGGGGGATATATTGTTACAAGATGATGCCGTTCAGGTTAAAGAATGCTGGGGCCACCTACATGAGGGCCATGACTGCTATTATTCATGACATGATACATAAAGAGATCTAGGTATATGTAGACGACGTCATCATCAACCAAGAGAGCCAATAACCACATGGAAGATCTGAGGAAGTTCTTCAACAGACTACGAAGGTACAACTTGAAGCTGAATCCCGCCAAATGTGCATTCGAGGTTCCTGCCGGAAAACTACTTGGGTTCATTGTGAGCCGTCGAGGAATAACTGGATCCATCAAAGGTTAAAGCCATCCAAGAATTGCCACCACCGAAGAATAAGAAAAAGGTTATGAGTTTATTGGGAAGACTTAACTACATCAGTCGGTTCATAGCTCAATCCACTATCATTTGTGAGCCAATCTTTAAGATGTTGAAGAAGGACGCCGCTACCAAATGGACTGATGATTGTCAGAAAGCCTTTGACAGAATCAAGGAATACCAGTCAACGCCGCCAGTTTTGGTCCCGCCCAAGCCGATTAGACCTCTGTTACTCTACCTTGCAGTATTGGATGGAGGTTTAGGTTGTGTTCTGGGGCAGCGTGATGAAACGAGAAGAAAGAAGCAGGCCATCTATTATCTCAGCAACAAGTTCACCCCATACGAGGCTCGGTATTCTCTATTAGAACACACATGTTGTGCTCTGACTTGGGTAGCTCAGAAGTTGAGGCACTATTTCTGTGCCTATACTACTTATCTCATATCAAGAATGGATCCTTTGAAGTACATCTTTCAGAAGCCCATGCCCATTGGCAAGCTAGCCAAGTGGCAAATCATGCTGAGAGAATTCGACATTGTTTATGTGACTCAGAAGGCAATCAAAGGACAAACACTGGCAGATCATCTTGCTGAAAATCCCGTGGATGGAGAATACGAGCCTCTAAAGACGTATTTTCCTGATGAAGAGGTATCTTTCATAGGGTAAGATATTGCAAAACCTTATAATAGTTGGAGAATGTTTTTCGATGGAACAACAAACTTCAAAGGAATTGGCATAAGAGCGGTCCTAATATCAGAAACTGACCAGCATTATCCGGTGTCTGCCAAGCTCAGGTTCCCGTGCACCAACAATATGGCCGAGTACGAAGCCTGCATCTTATGGCTCAAGCTGGCCATTGACATGAACATTCAGGAGTTGCTAGTGATCGGAGATTCAAACCTGCTTATACATCAGGTCCGAGAAGAATGGGAAACCAAGAACTCCAAGATACTCCCTTATGTGCATCATGTACAGGAATTGAGGAAGAGGTTCACAAAGAGAGAGTTCCAACATGTTCCCAGAGTTCAGAATGAGTTTGCCGATGCATTGGCTACCCTATCGTCCATGATACAACACCTAGACAAGAACTTCATTGATCCTATTCCGGTAAAGATCTATGATCAGCCAGCTTACTGTGCTCACGTAGAAGAAGAAGCAGACGGAAAACCTTGGTTTCACGATATCAAGGAATATTTGACAAAGGGAGAATATCCAGAACTCGCAAATCCTACTCAGAAGCACACACTTCGGAGATTATCTAACAACTTCTTTCATAGCAGAGAAATCTTGTATAAGAGGACTCCTGATTTGGGGTTACTAAGGTGTGTCAACGCAAAGGAAGCATCCAGGCTATTGGAGGAAATTCATGTAGGGACATGCGGTTCGCATATGAACGACTTTGTCTTAGCCAAGAAAATACTCCGAGCTAGTAATTTTTGGATGACTATGGAAACGGACTGCATCCAGTATGTCCAAAAATGTCATCGCTGTCAGATACATGCAGACATGACAAAGGTGCCTCCAAATGAGCATACTGCAACAAGCTCGCCATGACCGTTCGCTGCTTGGGGAATGGATGTTATCGGACCTATCGAGCCTGCCGCATCAAACGGGCACAGGTTCATTCTAGTGGCAATTGATTATTTCACCAAATGGGTTGAAGTGGCATCGTACAAAGCAGTGACTAAGAAAGTGGTAGCAGATTTTGTCCGCGACCGTATTGTTTGTCGGTTCGAAATTCCAGAGTCAATCATCACCGATAATGGTTCCAATCTCAACAGTGAACTAATAAATCCATGTGTGAAACCTTCAAGATCAAACACAAGAATTCTACAACTCACATACCTCAGATGAACAGAGCTGTAGAAGCCATCAATAAGAATATATAGAAAATACTAAGGAAGATGATAGAAAATCATAAGCAGTGGCATGAGAAGTTATCATTTGCCTTGTTGGGATACCGCACCACAGTCTGCACATCAACCGGGGCAACTCCCTATATGTTGGTTTATGGTACAGAAGCAGTCATTCCCGCCGAGGTAGAAATTCCCTCCTTAAGGATCATACAAGAAGCAAAACTTGACGATGCAGAATGGGTAGAGAGTCGCTACGAGCAGCTAGCTCTTATAGACGGAAAGAGAATGAATGCAGTTTTCCACGGTCAACTATATAAGAATAGAATGTCCAGAGCCTTCAACAAAAGAGTCAAGCCGAGACAGTTTACACCGGGGCAGCTGGTGTTAAAAAAGATTTTCCCACATTAAGAGGAAGCCAAAGGGAAGTTCTCTCCCAACTGGAAGGGTCCATACATGGTTCACTGGGTCCTCACAGGAGGAGCCCTCATACTTGCAGAAATGGACGGTGAAGTTTGGCCGAAGCCGATCAATTCAAATGCAATGAAGCGATACTATGTGTAACTCTTATTATTTCCTGTATGATGTAATTTGAACTACGCCTAACCTGATTCCTGTTTAAGAGGGGATACGTAGGCAGCCCTATGGGTTCGGTCATAATTCAATAAAATTTTCATTCCCCCCCCCGCTATTGGAAACTGGGGCAGAATTTTGAAGAGGACCCTCAAAATTCCGAAGTTATTTCAGCCATTTGACGCAAGCAGCAGCAGCCCAATAAACTGGGGCAGAATTTTGAGGAGAACCCTCAAAATTCCGGAGCAAGCGAAGTTGCAATGTCTTGAACCACGTCGCAGTCGTCGGTTCATCTAAAGAAAATTATTCTTAATTATGCACTTATATTATGCTTTTACTAAGACATGCATGTTCATTACTAAAATTGCCTTGTTTAGCAACGCTACCCCAATGATATGCCCAATATCATCGGAACAGAGCCGGGTAGGTCAAGTAGAGCCAGCGGGAAGACAAACTAACCTCCCCCCTTTACAAAACTCACAATTTTTCTTTGAATGCAGGCACTTGAGTTGCAAAATCATCAAATATACTATACCCTCACGAGACTCACATTGCTCAGAAATATAACTCTTAAAACTGTTGCACTTACTCACAACTGCTATCCGCACGCAGTGCTCCCAGCAGACATAGTATCCCCAGCAGCCGCAATATCTCGATCCGCTATCAGCTAAGAAAATTCTATCATCATTTTGCCCTTTTACTCCTTGCATAAGGCTACCTTTCTGCCTTCCGAGACTAAGCTCTGTCTCCATCTGCATTTTCTGCATTGCATAAGCCTACCTTTCTGCCTTCCGAGACTAAGCTCTGTCTCCATCTGCATTTTTGCATTGCATAAGGCTACCTTTCTACCTTCCAAGGTTAAGCTCTACCTCCATCTGCATTTCTCTGCATTGCATAAGGCTACCTTTCTGCCTTCCGATGTTAAGCTCTACCTCCATCTGCATTGCATAAGGCTACCTTTCTACCTTCCGAGGTTAAACTCTACCTCCATCTGCATTTCTCTGCATTGCATAAGGCTACCTTTCTGCCTTCTGAGGTTAAGCTCTACCTCCATCTGCATTTCCTGCATTGCATAAGGCTACCTTTCTGCCTTCCGAGGTTAAGCTTTACCTCCATCTGCATTGCATAAGGCTACCTTTCTACCTTCCGAGGTTAAGCTTTGCCTCTATATGCATTTCTCTGCATTGCATAAGGCTACCTTTCTGCCTTCCGAGGTTAAGCTCTACCTCCATCTGCATTGCATAAGGCTACCTTTATGCCTTCTAAGACTAAGCACTGTCACCATCCTGCATTTCTCTACATTGCATAAGGGTACTGTTCTGCCTTCCAAGACTAAGCTCTATCCCCATCCTGCATGGCTGAAATATCGCCACCTTTTATTTACGTCTTGCATGGCTGAAATATCGCCACCTTTTATTTATGTCTTGCTCGGCTAAAATATCTCCACCTTCTGCATTTCATGGGCTGAAAGATCGCCAAATCGTCCAAAGGCGTCATTGTTCGGAGGAACCATTTGCATAGCCCGAGAACGCCATGCCATGGCCTGAGGACCCCATTTTATCTCTTGCATATCATTAATCAAAGGCATCATAGTTTGGAGGCATCATTCTCATAGCCCGAGAACATCATGTCATAGCCTGCGAAACCTTTATCATACGCTTCATGGCCCAGGACGTCATCCTAACCGTCTAATGACAGCATTCATGGTCCAATGGGAACTTGCATCACGTTTAAATTTATGCACAATATACGCTCATTTGCAGGTAAACTGGCTGGTAACGGCGGTTTCAGCAGGGGCGATCTTGCTCCAGTACTCGCAGCTTATCAGACTCCGACCATCCTTCTCAACCCGAACATCGCGTCTGCTTTTCGAAATCTCCATCGGCATATTCCGCCAATGGATCCTGAACTACATATGGCCTAATTCCTGTAAGACCAGGGATATGTAGGCAACTCAGGAACTAGATCTCGGTCAAAATTCTTCAAATCGTTTCATTCGGTCAAAATTGTCCATCATATCTTTACCCGACAACTCTTTCATCCTTCCCGGGTAAAGAGGGGCAGCTGTTGTTACCCAATTTTTTCCCTATGTATTTTTATATACCAAATTCTTTCAAAATAGCATGTACATACATATATAAGCATGTCCAAGAATTTTAGTATTTTTTTCCTAATTTTTAAAGATTTTAAAATCAATTTATTGTCTATCTTAGCAGTACAAAATTCAATAATTATTCCCAAGATTATCATTTTGGTGAATAATTTATTTCTATTCTCATATTTACACCAAAATATAATTAAGGTGATTTTGTATATTTTTTACAAATTTATTTGGTATTTTTAAGGCTAAATTGCATATAATTGTAATTATAGCCTATTTTAGGATTAACAACATTTTGCAATTATAAAATGATTTCCAGTATTTTTGGATTAATATTTATACATTATTAATTAGCTCAGTGCTTTTAATTTGTTTTTAAAATTAATTTTCGCTATTTTTATAAAATAAAAGGGGAAAATTAGCTATTTAACATTTAGCCCATTTCTATTTCAATTACAGCCTCAATTCTTTTCAATTTTTGCCTCAATTTAACCCCAATTCCGCCCCAAATTGAGGCCAGCCCAATTCTAATTTAACCCGGCCCCTGACCTAATTGTAAAACCCGCCGGCTCCCATTTAATCCAAGCCGTTGATCATTTTTGATCAACGGCCAAGATCCCCCCTTTCCTTTTTAATCCCCTAACCTACCTAACCCTAACTCATTCTATCAGAGATGCCTCCTTTGAACTCTCTTCATCTCCCAAATCCTTTCTAGCCTCTCCGAAACACTAATCGATTCCTACCTGTTCCTTCTGCAATCCCACCAGAATCCATGGCGTTTCAGGCCATGGGTGGCCTATACTCACTATCTATCACCATTAAACCTAAGCTTCTCGAGGTTGGAAGCCGACTCTGATGTTTCTCTTTAGATCTTTCTCAGACCTGTAGATCTATGGCGGCTCCGGCTATTTTCCTACATTTTGAAGCAATATGAGTCTTTTCGACTCAGGGTCCGACTTTCCTCAAGACATTTCTCATTCTAGGGTTTTTCTCTGCAACTCTAATCTAGTTGAGGTTCTTTCCCTATTTGTTTTCTGAGATTTGTGACGTATTTGTGTTCTACTTGACTTTTTAAAGGTTTTCCCAAATTTCCTCTTTAAAATCGTTCAATTTCAATTTTAGGGTTTCTGAAAAAGGTTTCTTCAAATATTTTTTATTCTTCCTGTTCTTTCTTTATGTGTGTTTTATACTCGTGTGTTTGCTTCTTACTATACTTGAGATTGCTCTCTTGTTTCTTTTCTATTATGCAAGACTTTTCTGTTCTTTGCTGTCACTCTCCTACTCGCGTGATTAATCGGTATTGTTTTCCTTATTCTTTGCTACGTGTCTTTATGTTTGAGCTCTTTGATCTAGTTCACCTTATTGAGTTCTGTTCGTGTTCCTACTAAGCATATTTTCTCCACTATTGTTTAAGAACTCGTATCATCTCCTTCCTTTCAAACTTGTTTCGACCCCAAGTTCTCTCAGACTTGTTCTCATGACTTTTGAATTAGTGTTCTTTCTATCGTGTGTGTTTGCCTCTCATAAGTCTTTGAAAGAGACTTCTTAGCCTCTTTCAATGACCTTGTTTTCTCACCTCTTTGTCTGACTCTATTAGAAACCCTAGGTTTTGGGGTTTTCTTTGAGTAAATGGCATTAGGATTCCATTTTGGGACCCTAGTCTTTCTGACTCACTATGAGTTTGTAATTGAACCTGAATCTCTTTGCTTGTGACTCTAAAACTTTCAATGTTAGACTCTTCCTTTTTGTTTGAAGCTGTGTGCTTTATATATAAGAAGATTCCTCTTTCAAAAGTTTTTTACCAACTAAGTGATTGATTCTGAAATCCCTTTAATAAGGCTGATGAATTATCACTGATTTTCTTCGATTGAACCGTCTTTACCTTTCTTGACTTGGTTCATTCAAATTTGAACTTGTGATTTTGGTTTCATGGCTGTTTGATTGACCCCCTTGCCATATTTGGCACAAACCGTGTACCGTTGACTATTTTCATTAAATAACTTCTATGTATTTGCCCCTTTTATGCTACTTTGAAAGGTTTTAATCAGAAATTTCTTTCCTTAATTAATTTTTACCTATTGGAATCAGAATCCCTTAACCAAAGGGAGATTGATTTCAATGGTATTTCTTTTCCTTTCTTGCTTGCTTCTATGCACTATAAAAGGGGATGCCCTTTTGCCCTTTTGCACTTTTAAGACACCTTAGAACTTAACCTTACACCTTGCGATTTCATCTTCACCACTTTGACACTGCTAGTTCTTAACTTCCAACTCAGTACTTGCACACTTGCAATACTGTTTTGAATTCAACACTCTGCTTGCTTGGGATCTTCTGGAATCACTTTGTTTGCAACTTGGCTCTCAAGACTACTATTTTATTACTTGTTTTCCTTTGAAACTGGTATGTCCTTTATTTTAAGTTTCTGCCTCATCCCTATGTGTTTACTTTACAGTTTCTGCATCTTTGTCTACTCTACTGCCCATGTTCAATTATCTATGTTAGCTGTGTTCTTTCCCTGCATTTTTTTCTACTATGAATCCCTGCCCCTATTTCCTTTTATGTGCTTGAGTTAAGGTCTTGGCCTGGCAGTATCCTAATTAGTGCCCAGGCTATAACCTGATCCACAATGGATCCTAACTCCCAAGTTTGGCTAACAGGATGGTCAGGGGTGTGCCAACATTTCCAATTGCTGGGTATGACCACTAGCCTGCCATGGATCTCCCTGATTCCCCCCTGTGCACTTACACTTACTCTTAGATTCTAAGTTCTACCCCACTCTTATGAGCCTTGCTTTGGGACCTTGAGTTCCCTCTGAACTTGGACATCTGAGAACTGGCATTTCCATACTGCACTATGCTCTTAATTCTACAATATGTTTGGGGTGTAAGCACTGCCTTAAGTCCCTTTGATACTCTTGGGAACTTTGACACACCCCAAATATGAGAAAGGCTTTTTTGGAAATCTGATCCCAGAAGTTTTTTTATCTCATATTGTTGGACTTTGAGTCAGAATTAGGCTGTTTGGATGTAGCTGGAGCTTCTGATGTAATTTTACTTTTTTTTTTCTAATTCATTCGGGTCTGTAATAATTTTGTAATAACTATTGGGGATGTTTAGTGGAAAGGGATAGGGATGAATGCACGCAGAAATGGTAGAAAACCTGTCTATAGGCTATCTATAATTTCTGCATTTCTGCACTTTTAGCAACGCATGGCTATAGGTTTCTGCACTCCTGTATTTCTGCATCTTAGAAGTCATGCCTATAACTTATGCATTTCCGCACTTTAGAAATTATGCCTATAAGTGATGCATTTCTGCATTTAGATATTACGCCTATAAGTTTCTGCATTTCTGCATTTAGAAATTATGTCTATAGGTTTCTACATTTCTGCATTTTAGAACTCATGCCTATAAGTTCTGCATTTCTACATCTTGGAGATTATGCCTATAAGTTTTGCATATAGAAATCATGATCTTAGGTTTTCTGCATTTCTGCATGTCATTAGGCAAACAGTTTTAAGTTTAAAATAATCTACTTCATTTAGATACCATGCCTATAGGACTCCTGCATCTATGCAATCGCTTAAAACCAATGACACATAGAAATTATGCCTATAGGAGTAATAAATTGAATCCACTTCGTCTATTTCGTTTATAAGTCTAAAATCAATCATAAATCTGCAGATCTTAGCTAACATAATCAATAACCCTTCTTTAAAATCATTATAATTCCACCTAGGAAAGAAGTAGGTAACTAATTAATTGTGTCAGTCTTTGATAACTACATCCAGGCAAGGCTAATTCAGACTCATCATCTGAGAAATATATGATGAATCAGCCCACCCTATGCCTTAATTTAATTCAGACCAACCCAGTATCTGAAGTCATGCTGTATTTTCTCTTTTAATTGAGGAGGCCTGTATGAGCCCTAACTGCTATTTGTTCTCCCTTTAACTGCTATTTGTTTTGTTTGTCGCATTAGAAGTTTGTCCTTTTAAAACTCTGAAAAGGACTAACCTCCCTCCCTTTAGTACTAGTAATCCCAAATGCCTCCGGGACTGATAGGAATGGGACGGGTAATAGCATGCAATAAGAAACGATAATATTCCATGCTTTAATACCTTAACGGGGTGGGAAGGGTAGATATGGATATGATGATCGGTGCGCTAATACCACGTGTAGCCCCTCTTTTGAGGAGTGATTACCGAGTATTGCATTGATGTGATCCATATTAATCATAAACCTAGGACCTCCTCTTCCCTTTTATCTGTTTTCCTCTATTCCTTGTAGAATTGTTTAAATCTTTCATTAAATTCCTGCCCCTTTTTACCCTTTCTCAATTTTTGACTTACTTGATATGTTGTATGTGGACCCCTTCTTACTTGAGCCCTTAATTGCTTATTTGATTACGCGAAGTCACAATTGTAACATGGCCGGGAACCACACTAGTGGATCTTGAGGGGTGCCTAACACCCTCCCCTCGAGATAATTTCTAGCCCTTACCCAAACTCTGGTTCTTCAAACTCAAACCCTTATTAGTGTCCTAATGCACTTAATCATTAGGTGGCGACTCTTCAAATCCAAAACCCAATTCCCAAAAAGGGAACAAGTTGTCCTCCCAAATGTCACAAGCCCGATTTTGCGAGAAAAAGGGGGCGCAACATCTAGAACCTTCCCCTTCCTCTCCTCTCCGATGGGTTCTGTTCATCTTCTCCGGCCACCTTCTAACCTAAATCTAAGGTGGTTTCACCACCCACCAAACCACCTATGGCTCCTCAAGTTTGGTTAACTGAAGCTTCATGACTCCACCATGAATATTTGGTTCTAGACCTCTGTTGATTCAAGCTTTACGACCATCTCCGACCCTGCTCCGGCAAGCTATGTCTACGTTGAGCCTGGCTACGACTCCTTCTGTTTAGATCCAAGCCTTTCTCACCATTTGGGTCCCTCTGAAAACCCTAGCTTTGAGGTTTTTCTGATCTCTTTAGATCTGTTCCAGTTCTATGCTTTCCTTAAGTTTTAAACTATTTCCTGGATTTTCTTTCAAAAAACTATACTTTCGAAACAAACTCTTTTTCCGATCTAGGGTTGTTCTGAAATATTTAGATTTGTCTCTGATTTTCTCTTTCTTTTATGTGTTTCTTCTACTATATTTTCCTCTACTATGTTCTTGTATGTTTCTTCTACTGTATTTTCCTCTACTGTGTTCTTGTGTGTTTCTTCTATTGTATTTTCCCCTACTGTGTTCTTGAGTGTTTCTTATTTAGTTTCCTATACTATGTTCTAGTTAAGTTTCTTCTAATATTTTTTAATATGTTTCTCCTACTGTTCTTATCACTTTCTCCAGTATGTTTCGTATTAGTGTTTCGCATACTACTCTTCTATCATGTTTCTCATGAGTTTCTGTTGCTGAAAGACACATGTTAAAGGTTTCAGTTCTTTTCTGAAACCTCTGAACCCGTTTCGACTTAATTACTTGTCCTCTCATCTCTGCACTTGATTGATGGTAGAAACCCTAGAATTTGGGGGTTTCTTCCAAGTTTGGAAGCCATTGGCTATGTGATTTACCTGAACTGGTTTTATTTCAGAAACCTTAACTCTTTCATAACTATTTCGAGTTTCTGAACTGAGTTTTGACATCCTTGTTTTTCATATGATTTTGACTTTTTGCTAAACTCTTCTAAGGCCTTTTACACTGGATATTTTATATGCTACTAGATGCTACTTCTCTTAAACATTGCTGACGTAAGTAACAACCATGCTCCTATAGTCTATTATCTACTGATTTTGCAATGACACGAAATCCTCTTTCAGCTTAACATGTCTGTATGCTCTTTATATGTGATGAACTTCCCTTTAAAATAGCTTTCAAATTTGTGATTAGTTCAGACTTCCTTCTTAATGGGTCTGATTGATTTCTTTCCATTTTTTGCTGATTTCCCTGTGATTCGACTTAAGTTAAAACCTTTTTCAGCTTTTCTGACTTGGTTCATTCATGGACCAATAATTACAAAATCTCTGACTCCTAATTTATTGGCTTCTAATTGATTTTCTTACCTTATTTGTACAACCGTGTATTTCAAATTTTGTTATTAAATAACTTTTATGTATTTTCCCCTAATTGCATGCTTTGCACGAGATGTTTATTTGACTTCTTCCCTTAATTAGTTTTCCTGTTTGATTCTGAATTCCTTAATTAAAAGAAGTCTTGTGTGATTGATTCTTAATTGATATTCAGTTCCTTAACTGTTTTCTTACCTTATTTCTACCTGATTTTCACACTATAAAGGCATGCCTCTTTCACAAACTCAAGAACACATTCACAATCTTTCCAAACTCACATTCATACACAATAGTATTCTCTCTTCTTGTCTGTACTGTGGCCTGTTTGCAAGACCTACTACTTTTCTCAATTTGTCTCTTTGAAATTGGTATGTCAGGATTTAATCATTAGCACCACAACAATGTGAATTTACTGCTGTTGTATCCGTGTCTACTTACTGTTTCTGTATAGTTCAACATCTAAATTAGCATGCAGATTTCCTTCTGCCTGTTTCTATTATGAATCATAAACCCCTGCCCCCTTATGTGCTTGAGCTATGGTTTAAGACATGGCAATATAAAAGTTATTGTCCATGAATTAAATTTGATCCCTTGGGATCCTAACCTCTAAATAGTGTGTTCTAACAAGCTTATGGGTGTGCTAGCACTCCCTATGGCTGGGTATGCCCACAGTCTGCTTTTGCCTCTTTCAATTGCCCTATTCCCCCTTGTACCCCTATGTGTACTTATTTGTAGCTGTTTCCCTTTCCCTTTCCCCCTTTCAGAATTCTATTTTTGCACTTGCACACTCTCTTAGTCCTTAAGTTTTGCCCCCCTCTTGTGAGCCTTGCCTTGGGTCCTTGAGCTCCCTCTGAACTTGGACACTTGAGGGCTGGCCCTTCCACACTGCACTTGTCTTAATCTGATAATGTATTTGGGTGTAAGCATTGCCCGGAGTCCCCTTTGAGGCTCTTAGGGAACTTTGACACATCCAAATGGGAGAAAGGCTTTGGATCATGATCTCTTGGAGTTGGTTTACCTCATATTTCAAACATGAAGCCTGAATCAGGCTCCCCTTGGTTGTACTTTTTAATTTCTGATGTATTCTTTTACTTTATTTTTGGAATATAATAATTTGTAATAAACTCTTGAGGATGGCTAGTGAAAAGGGGCGGGTAACTATGTATGCAAAGGGTAGATATCCTGCCTATAGGTATTTCTGAAATTCTGCATTCTCACGTAAATGTCCTGCCTATAGGTATTTCTGAAATTCTGCATCCTCACATAGATATCCTGCCTATAGATATTTCTGAAATTCTGCATTCTCACATATATATCATGCATATAGGTATTGTGTATTTTCTCACATAGATGCCATGTCTATAAGTATTTCTGAATTCTGTATGCTCTCATATAGAAATCATGTCCATAAGTTCTTGGAAATCTGAATTCTGCATATGCATAGAGAGAAATATGCTTATAGGTCCTTCTAAATTCCGTATATACATTCTTCATCTAGCAATCATGTTTATAGGTTTTAAACAAAATTCAGTATCTAGATATCATGACTATAAGACTTCTGCATTCTTTACCATGCCTATAAAAGGTTTTAAAATCAACAACGCATAGAAAGCATGTCCATAGGAACTATTAATCGAATCTGAATCGCTTCATTCACTTATAAGGCTAAAACCAGTAATAACGATGTGTCATCATCTGCAGAACTTATAACCTTTTGCTAAAACTTGCCTTTCTTTAATAATCTGGCAACCTCTCTTAACCAGTACACATTCAGTTTATTTCATTATTTTTATGAAATCAGTAGATATCATGCGTATAGGATCCTTGTCCAACACTTAGGCAAGACTTAGGGTAAAAAATTGTAAACGAAATCTTTTTTATTAATTAAAACTAGCAGGCAGGCCTGATTCGGGTTTCTTATCTGAATTATGTAATAAATCAGTCTGCCTCAACTTTTAAGTTCATAATCAGACCCTAAACAGTATGTGTAAGTCGTGCTAATTACCTGATTTCTCTGTTTAAAGGAAGTCTATTTGAGCCCTTTTACTTGTTATGTGCTTTCCCCCAAACTGCTATACATGTTTTTGTATGTCGCCTTAGAATTTTGCCTTTGAAACTACAAATAAGCCTAACATCCTCCCCCTTTAGTATTAGTAGTCCTAAATGCCTCCGGGACTGATAGGATTGGGGTGGGTAATAGCATATAATAAGTAAACGAGACCATTTCGCGCTTTAATACCTTAACGGGGTGGGAAGGGTAGATATGGAGATGATGACCACGCGATAATGCCACGTGTAACCCCTCATCGAGCAGTGATTACCGGGAATTGTGTGGGGTGATCCATATTATTAATAAACCTAGGACCCCCTTTCCTTTCTTTTTTTATCTATTTTAAAGAATTTCAAACTTTTTTCTTTTAAGAAAATCAGCTTCTTTTTATTTCTTTCCAACCTTATTTGTTTGCAAACCCTTATGTGAAAATCCCCTCTTATTTGAAGCTTTATTTGTTTACGTGTTATTCGCACCTAAAGTCACAACAATAGTTTGGCCGGGAACCACACTAGTGGATCCTTAGGTGTGACTAACACCTTCCCCTTGGCATAATTTCAAGTCCTTACCCAATCTCTGGTTACTCAAATCAAACCCTCTTAGTGTCTAATGCACTTAAATCATTAGGTGGCGACTCTTCAATTCAAAAACCCAATTCCGAAAAGGGAACGAGTTGTCCTACCAAATGTCATAAACCCGATTTCGCGAGAAAAAGGGGGCGCGACAACATGGCGACTCTGCTGAGGAAACCTTTTAGGCTTTTACCATTTCAGACTATTACTGTGATTTTACATTTCTTTATGCGGCTTTATTTGTTTAATACCTTTAAGCATTAATTCCTTCTTCAACTACAAAACTAACTTGTCTCTTTGTTTCTTTCCTTTACCGCTTTCCTTCATTAATGTTTTATATTCTGATGAACTATTGTATTTACTACTTTCATAACGTGCAAATAAATGACAACTTGCTTTAATTATTGCATAAGCATGTTTTCAACATCATATTCCACTCGTGCCGAACAAAATACCATAGCAATGCTTATAATGAGTGGTTGTGCTCTTTCGATATTATCATCCCCTAAATCTGGCAAAGGCATATTTGCGGTAAAACCAGTCGATCAACGGTGTAGTCGACGGTTCCGTGCCTTTTCCTCTTAAGTTGTCCGCTCAAGGGTACCAGTCTAATACCCCATAAGAAACCTTACTCTATTTAATCATGCATGCATCATGGTTAAACCTAGCCGAGTCAATTATGTTGTCCGCATAATGACTCTTTATG
Organism: Nicotiana sylvestris; assembly: GCF_000393655.2. Lineage (NCBI taxonomy): Eukaryota > Viridiplantae > Streptophyta > Magnoliopsida > Solanales > Solanaceae > Nicotiana > Nicotiana sylvestris. Next base: position 12,667,665 of record NC_091068.1, read on the forward strand.
ATAGTCTTGTCCAAAGTCCATTGGGTTTCCCTAAAACCCAAACAGACACTACCACATTTTGTGCATTTATTTGGAGAACTAAATATTTTATTCCAATTATTGATATTTAATAGTTGAGTCTGGTGAGGGTAAGGGCCTAACCCTTTTGTCTTGCAGAAATATGAGGCACGAAGTCCCCAAATTCGGCATGGTCACCAACATCCACCCAAAATTTCTAAGCTGGTGGGAGGATATTCATTCTAGTGACCAGACTCTTGTCCAGAAATACCTAGGAAATCTACCTTCTCTCCTGGAAATCCAACCCAACAACAAAATTGTAGAAGCTGCTACTCTGTTCTGGGATTGTGATAGGTCTATGTTCCGCTTTGGAGATATCAAGATGACACCCTTGTTAGAGGAAATAGGAGGATTAGCTAGTATACCGTGGGAAACTCCGGGTTTGTTAATGCCGGAAAACCACAAGAGTAGAAGTTTTCTTAAAATGATGGGTCTGAAGAAGAACCCGGACTTGACATGTTTAAAGGAGTCGTACATTCTTTGTACGAGAGGTACGGTCACAGCAAATATTACCGTACATATACAGAGGAGTTAGCCCTTACATCATTAAGGCATATTCACTGAAGGGTCTTTGTCTTCATGTTCTGCTTCTTGGGGATGATAGTGTTTCCTATGAAGAAAGTAAGGATCCATACCAGGCTAGCTATGGTCACCAAAACGTTAATGGAGGGAATTGGTGGACAATAATTTAACATAGTACCCATGATCATTGCAGAGATATACCGAGCCTTGGAGAAGTGTCAACAAGGAGCCAAACACTTTGAGGGTTGCAATTTGCTACTCCAGCTCTGGCTCATGGAGCATCTCCAAAAAGGTGAATACTGAAAAGAGATTTAGTGTAGGGATTGGGAAGATCATATAGCCTTCCATCAGCCAAGGTGGATAAATTACATGCCCAACATGTTTGCTCAGCCGGAAGATGCCAAGGGATGGGTCGAGCTGTTTGAAAAGCTAAAGGAAGACCAAGTACAGTGGATGTTCGAGTGGTTCCCTATCAAAGAATTCATCGCCCGATCCAGGGATGCACCATTTCTGATACTGATTGGTTTGAGAGGAACCTACCTTTACGTCCCTCTCAGAGTTATGAGACAGGCTAGTAGGAGGCAGGTTATACCAAGGGTCGACAATATGAGTCACTTCTGGGCTGAATTTCAGGATGATGATAGTCCTTATAAGTGCCAAGCTCAGCATATGTGGCACTGCAAAATTATCATGGGAAGGTATACCATCGAGCCAGACAGATACCATGCTGGTTGTACTCCATACTATTCAGGTTGGCTGGAGAACAATCATAATGGTCTGGGTCAACCTGGATTTGTTCGAGGTCACAGGATCATAGATGAAAAGGCTGAAGCACATGTCAAATACAACCAACTACGCAAGAGGAAGAGAGCACCGTGAGATACAAGAAGCCAATAAAAAGCTGATTGAAGGGTGGAAAGACATGGCTGTCAGTGCCAACAAGCGACTGGGATACTTGGAGCGGGGTTTAGTGGAGCTGGAAAGGAAGTTTCTCAAAAGAATCAAGGATTGTCAGAATGATGAAGGAAACGAGGGTGGACACCTGGCTAGAGCCTACCTGTTGCTGGGACTTCGCGAGTTGGTGAAGCTGGTCGATGGAGCCAAAGATGCTGAGTCTAGGGAAGGTCCTTCTGGGACAACATAGATAGGAATTTTCTTTTTGCTTTAGGATTTGTAGTAAGGCCAATGGCCAGTAGTGACATTTTATTCCCTGTTATTTAGTGTCGTTTTGGGATTCGTCTACTTTAATCAATAAAATGAGGCATTTAGCATTCTGAGTTCTCCAAATCTACTTGTCGCTAGGCCTACCTTAGGCACAAAGAGGTTCCCCAAAATAGGACACGATTTACATTCTTGCACTGTGTTTAAATATAGCAACATTTTCTTATAATCCTCACTAACTTATTACCTTTTTTGTTTTTACTTTTTAGTTTTACTCCCCTCCCCAAAGGTTAGTTCGTGCACTCTGGCATCATCATCCTATTCTACAAGATCCAATGGCCCTCCACCCACTCCTTCTCCTCCTAGTCCCGTCAGAAACAAGAACAAAGGAAAGATGGAAGATTTGAGCAACACCAGAAAGGAAAACTCAACTGAACGGGTAGAGGTCACCCATGGTACTAAGGTTTCCAAAGAAAATGCATCCCAACTCGAGCAAAAACTGTTGAAATTTCAGGAGTAACTTGATCAGGTTCGAAATCTGGCAAATTTGTCATATTCCCTCACCATTCCCGACATTAGTTTCCCAAACGCTCAGAACCCCACACCTCCGCAAAATATCCCAAACCACAAAACCATCCCACCCCTCACCACCACTGCAATACTTGCCACACTTCCAACAGTACTCCACTACTCATCCCAGAACCTTTGGACTCCACAAATAATCATTTCCATAATCACCATAACACCCCCATCTACGTGGAGACCAGGCCACACTCCACCCAACCCGTCTCAAGCATACCCGAGACTGATGATAAAGACTCACTCACTAGGAATCTGGCTGAAGAGCTTAAGAAGTTGACTAGCCGAATTCAGGGCGTCGAAGGAAGTAAATGGATTGAAGGGTTGAACTATGAAGATCTTTGCATACAACCCGATGTCGAACTGCCCGAGGGGTCCAAACCTTATAAGTTCGAGATGTTTGATGGTACGAGGGATTCAAGAGTTCATTTGAGAACATACTGTAACAAACTGGTCGGAGTAGGGAAAGATGAGAGGATCCGCATAAAACTGTTCATGAGGAGTCTAAAAGGAGATGATCTGTCCTGGTACATTAGCAAAGACCCGAAGAAGTGGTCGAAATGGGTGAGTATGGCATTCGACTTTATGGACAGATTCAGGTTCAATACAAAAAATGCACTGGATGTGTTCTACATGCAAAACTTAAAGAAGAAGCCCACGGAAACATTTCGCAAGTACCCCACTCGCTGGAGATCGGAAGCTGCTAAGGTCAGACCTACTTTAGAAGAGGAACAAATGAACAAGTTTTTTGTCCAGGCTCAGGACCCGCAATACTATGAAAGACTGATGCTGATCGAGAATCATAAATTTTCTGACATCATTTGACCAACTGTATGAAAGGTTCAAAGCTGTATGAAAGGCTCAAAGCTAATGGTTATGTCACCCCTATCCCTTCTATAACCCCTAAAAACCCTTCTTAATGGGTCAACCCAAATAAATCCTGTGCATACCATTTCGGCATGAAAGGACATGCCATTGACGAATGCCGCTCTCTAAAAGATAAGATCCAAACTTTGATTGATAACAAGATTATTGTGGAAAAAGCGCCTGCTCTGAATGTTCGCAATAACCCTCTACTAGACCATAAGGGCGGAGGTATTCATATGATTGAAATAGAGGATGACAGGGACCCTAAGGGATCGATCGGTTTGATCACGGAAGGCGACGATCCAAAGAAGCCAATAGTCACCCTTAATCCGATTTTAGTCCAGATTCAGCCTTCTGGGGACGCCGAGGTGAATATGTCCTTGCCGCTTAAGTTTGAAGCTCCATCCTCGGCAAAGACGCCAACGCCAACGCCAATTGAGGTCGACTTTGGGTCTCCGACAAACGCACCCGTACCATTTGAAGTTGCGATTTTGCCTTCCAAAATACATGCTTCGTTCGGAGTGAAGGTTCCCATCCCAGTAGCAATGTCGGCCGTAACACCATTCCGTACAAATGCCATACCATGGGACTATACCGCTGAGGCAAGAAGAAAGGGAAAGGTCAAGTTTGGGGAAGCCGTTGCGGCACAAGGTATAACAAGAACCGGTAGGGTTTATACCCCAGAACATTTGGCTGAGTCAAGCAAGCAGGCCTCTAGGCGGCCAACCTCGCTGAAACTAGACCCGATGATCTTTGGAGAAAGATACAAGCCAAGGAATACTCGGTCATTGACCAGCTGAACAAGACACCATCACAAATTTCTATCCTAGCTTTGCTACAAGGTTCCGATGCACATAAGAATGCCTTATTAAAGTTGCTGAGTGAGGCATATGTACCGAGAAATATCACCGGAGGAGAGATGGAAAACATGGTAGGCAGGTATTGGAAAGTCACAAGATTACTTTTCATGAAGATGAGCTGCCACCAGAAGGGTTGAGTCACAACAAGGCGTTGCATATCACCTTGCAATGCGAAGATTATTTTATCACCAGAATCCTGATTGATGGAGGGTCTAGCCTCAACATTTTCCCATTGGTAACACTCAGGACATTGGGAAAGGGGCTGCATGAGATCAAGGACGGATCCATCAACGTCAAAGCTTTCGACGGTTCCCAAAGGTCCACTATTGGGGAAATTAGCTTGTGTTTGCAAATGGGGCCTACTTGGTTCGATGTTGATTTCCAGGTGATAGACCTACCGGCATCTTACAATTTGTTGTTGGGACGACCCTGGATTCATGCCGCAGGGGCCGTAGCATCCACACTACATCAGGTAGTAAAGTTTGAGTGGAACCACCAAAAGGTGATCATTCACAGCGACGGTAGCAATCCCATATACAGTCGCCAGACCATCCCAGCAATCGGAGGCAGAAGAAAGATAGGAGGGGAGACCTATCACCACATCGAGCGAGTCAACGCCATTGACAAGGACAAATGGTGGGATAACAAAATCGAAAGCATATTAAACTGGAGCGAATATGAACCTGGCAAGGGACTTGGCAAGAACCTCCAAGGAATCACTAAGCCTATCAAACTAAAGAAACATGGTACCACCTTTGGTCTGGGATATGAGTATACTTGGGAGGAATTCAACAACTGGTCGCCACCATGGAGAGGCCCTTACTACCCGCTAGAGCAGCCAATACCACATTTGGAGCAGACCTTCCAGCCAACCGATGTTATCTATGGGTCGGAAGAAGAGGAAGCACTGGCAGTAGTGAAGAATTTATTCCTAGAAGATGATGACATAGATTATTGTATCATTTTCGAGGAGGAGGGGGAGGAAGACCCTTCCATATAGGCCGTAAGCCAAGGAGCATGCCTTAAGAACTGGACCATCTGAACCACCAGAGCCCGACAAGCCTCGGGTAGCAAGGTTGAACAAGTATCATGCACTACCTTTTATTTTACTAGTTGACTTTCCTTTCGTATTTTTAATTTCGCAATAAGGTCTTCAGTGTTCAAAACAATTATGAAATTTATCAAAGCATTCCAATTTTTCTTACAAATCTTACTCTTATTATTACTTTGTTCATACAACATTACTATTACTTATCTTGATGAATTGATGATTGTGACATACAATGAGACAACACAACAAACGGACATAGATTCAGAGGAAGATGATATACCAGAAGAGATTGTTAAAGAAGTTGAGAATTTTGAGAATAGACCTAAGTCCAACCTGGACAAGACCTAGATTGTTAACTTGGGAAATGCAAAAAATGTCAAAGAAACATGGATCAGCATTCATTTGTCACTATCAGAAAAGGAAGAATACACAGAATTTCTAAAGGAGTATGAGGACATATTTACATGGTCGTACGATGACATGACTGGTCTAAGTACATCTATTGTGTCACACAAACTACCAACTAATCCGACATGTCCACTGGTAAAGCAGAAGCTCAAAAAGTTTAAGCCTGATATGAGTCTGAAAATTAAGGAAGAAGTCACTAAGCAAGTCAAAGCTAAGGTTCTCATGGTAGTAGAATATCCGACATGGCTAGCCAACATTGTGCTAGTGCCGAAGAAGGATGGAAAGGTCAGAGTCTGTGTCGACTACTGGGATCTCAACCGGGCTAGTCCAAAAGAAGACTTCCCCTTGCCAAACATACACATCCTGATTGACAATTGCGCCAAGCATGAGTTGTAGTCATTTGTAGATTGTTTTGCTGAGTAACATCAGATCTGGATGGATGAAGAAGATGGTGAGAAAACGGCTTTCATTATGCCATAGGGAATGTATTGCTACAAGATGATGCCATTCGGCCTGAAGAACGCATGATCCACCTACATGAGGGCCATGACTACCATTTTCCACGATATAATACATAAGGAGATTGAAGTATATGTAGACGATGTTATCATCAAGTCCAAGAAAGCCACTGATCACATGGAAGATTTGAGGAAGTTCTTCAATAGACTGAGAAGGTACAACTTGAAATTGAATCCCGCAAAATGTGCATTTGGGGTTCCTGCTGGAAAACTACTTGGGTTCATTGTGAGTCACTGAGGAATAGAACTGGATCGATCAAAGGTCAAATCCATTCAAGAATTGCCACCACCAAAGAATAAGAAGGACGCAATGAGTTTTTTGGGGAGACTCAACTACATCAGCCGGTTCCTAGCACAATCTACTATCATATGTGAGCCAATCTTTAAGATGTTGAAGAAGGACACCACTACCAAATGGACTGACAACTGCCAAAAGGCCTTCGACAAAATCAAGGAGTACTTGTCAACACCACCAGTTCTGGTCCCGCCCGAGCCAGGTAGACCTCTATTACTCTACCTAGCAGTATTGGATGGAGCGTTCGGTTGTGTTCTAGGGCAACATGATGAAACTGGGAGGAAGGAGCGGGCCATCTATTACCTCAGCAAGAAGTTTACCCCGTACGAGGCCCGATATTCTCTGTTAGAGCGCACCTATTGTGCTTTGACTTGGGTAGCTCAGAAGTTGAAGCACTACTTCTATTCTTATACCACATATCTCATATCAAGGATGGATCCTTTGAAGTAAATCTTCCAGAAGCCTATGCCCACCGGCAAGCTAGCTAAGTGGAAAATCTTGTTGAGTGAATTTGACATTGTCTACGTAACTCAGAAAACAATCAAAGGATAGGCATTGGCAGATCACCTTGCCGAGAATACCGTGGACAGAGAATACGAAACCCCTAAAGACATATTTTCCTGACGAAGAGGTATCATTCATAGGAGAAAATATTGCAGAATACTATGACGGTTGGAGAATGTTTTTCGATAGAGCAGAAAATTTCAAAGGAGTCTGCATAGGAGCAGTCTTAGTATCAAAAACCGGTTAGCATTATCCGGTATCTACCAAACTTAGGTTCCCGTGCACCAACAATATGGCCGAGTACAAAGCCTGCATCTTGGGGCTCAAGATAGCCAATGACATGAACATTCAAGAGCTGCTAGTAATTGGGGATTCAGACTTGCTCATACACCAGGTCAGAGAAGAATGGACAACCAAAAACTCCAAGATACTCCTTTATCTACTTCATGTATAGGAGTTGAGAAAGAGGTTCACAAAGACAGAGTTCCAACATGTTCCTAGAGTCCAGAAAGAGTTCGTTGATGCATTGGCTACCCTATCATCCATGATACAACATCCATATAAAACCTTTATTGATCCCATTCCGGTAAAGATCTGTGATCAGCCAACTTACTATGCTCATGTCGAAGAAGAAGCAGACAGAAAGCCTTGGTTTCATGATATCAAGGAATACTTGGCAAAAGGAGAATACCAGGAACTCGCAAACACTACTCAGAAGCGCACACTTCGAAGGTTGTCTAACATTTTCTTTCATAGTGGAGAAATCCTATATAGGAGGACTCCAGATCTGGGATTACTAAGATGTGTCGATGCAAAGAAAGCATCTAAACTGCTAGAAGAAATCCATACTAGGACCTGTGGTCCACATATGAACGGTTTAGCCAAGAAGATACTCTGGGGGGGGGGTTATTTTTGGATGACTATGGAAACAGGCTGCATCCAGTATGTTCTAAAATACCACCGCTGTCAGATGCATGCATACATGATAACGGTGCCTCCAAATGAGCTTAATGCAACAAGCTCGTCGTGGCTGTACGTTGCTTGGGGAATGGATGTTATCAGACTAATCGAACCTGCCACATCAAATGGGCACAGGTTTATCCTAGTAGCAATTGATTATTTCACCAAGTGGGTTGAAGTGGCATCTTACAGAGCTATGACTAAGAAAGTCATGGCAGACTTCGTCTGCGACTATATCGTTTGTCGATTCGGGATTCCAGAATCAATCATTATTGATAATGGTTCGAATTTCAATAGTGACCTGATGAAAGCCATGTGTGAAACCTTCAAGATCAAACACAAGAATTCTACAGCCTACAGACCTCAGATGAACGGAGCCGTAGAAGCCACCAATAAGAACATCAAGAAGATACTAAGGAATATGATAGAGAAGCATAAGCAGTGGCACGAGAAGCTATCATTCACTCTGTTGGGGTACCGTACTATAGTCCACACATCAATTTGGGCAACCCCCTATATTCTGGTTTACGGTACAGAGACAGTCATTCCCGCCGAGGTGGAAATTCCCTCTTTAAGGATCATATAGGAAGCAGAACTTGACGATGCAGAGTGGGTGAAGAGTCATTATGAGCAGTTGGCTCTTATAGATGGGAAACGAATGAACGCAATTTGCCATGGTCAGCTTTATCAGAATAGAATGTCCAGAGCCTTCAACAAAAGAGTCAAGCCAAGACTGTTCACACCAGGGCAGCTGGTGTTAAAGAAAATTTTTCCACATCAAGATGAAGCCAAAGGGAAATTCTCTCCCAACTGGAAGGGTCCCTACAAGGTTCACTGGGTTCTGACAGGAGCCCTCATACTTGCAGAAATCGATGGAGAAGTTTGGCCAAAGTCGATCAATTCAGATGTAGTCAAGTGATACTATGTGTAACCTTTATGCTTTCCTTGTATGATGTAATTTGAACTACACCTGACCTGATTCCCGTTTAAGAGGGGATACATGGGCAACCCTATGGGTTCGGACACAATTCAATAAAATTTTATTTCCCCCCATAATTGGAAACTGGGGAAGAAATTTGAGGAGGACCCTCAAAATTCCGAAGTAATTTCAGCCAGTCACCACAAGCAGCCATCAGGAATAACAGTCCAGCAAACTGGGGCAGAATTTTGAGGAGGACCCTCAAAATTCCGGAGTAAGAAAAGTTGCAATGTCTTGAACCACGTCGCGGGCGTCGGTTCATCTAAAGGAAACTACTCTCAATTATGTATTTATATTATATTTTCACTAAATCATGCATGTTTGTTACCAAAATTTCTTCGTTAGCAACTCTACCCCAATATCACCAAAACAGAGCCAAGCAGGTCAAGCAAAGTCAGCAGGGGTTACGAACTAACCTTTCCCTTTTACAAAACTCATGATTTTTCTTTGGATGCAGGCACCCAAGTCGTAAAATCATCGAATATATTATACACTCATATTGTTCATGAATACATCTCTGAGAACCGTCACACCTATTCACAATTGCTATCCACACATAATACCCCTAGTAGCCATAATATCGCAATCAGCTATCAGCTAAGAAAATTCTATTACCACTTGCCTTTTATCTCTTGCATAAAGCTACTATTTTGCCTTCCGAGGTTAAGCTCTACCTCCATCTGAATTCTCTGCATTGCATAAGGCTACTATTCTGCCTTTCGAGGTTAAGCTCTACCTCCACTTGCATCAGTTGAAATATCGCCACTTTATTTACACTTGCATTGGCTGAAATATCGCCATTTTATTTACATCTTGCATGGCTAAAAGATCGCCAATTTATTTACATCTTGCATGGCTGAAAGATCGCCACTTTATTTACGCTTGCATGGCTGAAAGTTCGCCACTTTATTTATACTAGCACGGCTGAAATATCGCCACTTTATTTATGCTTGCACGACTGAAATATCGCCACCTTCTGTATTGCATAGGCTGAAAGATCGCCAAACATATCATGGACTGAAAGATCGCCAAATTGTCCAAAGCCATCATTGTTCGGAGGCACCATTTTCATAGCCCGAAAACGCCATGCCATGGCCTGAGGACCCCTTCTATCTTTTGCATATCATTATTCAAAGGCATAATAGTTCGGAGGCATCATTCTCATAGCCCAAGAGCATCATTTCATGGCCTGTGAATCCTTTATTATACGATTCATGGCCCAGGATGTCATGGTATGAAGACGTCATCCTAACCGTCCAAAGACAACATTCATGGTCCGACGGGAACTTGCATAACGTTTAAATTTCCGTACAATATACACTTGTATTGATTATTTGCAGGTAAACCGGCGAGCAACGGCCATCTCGGCAGGAGCAATCCCGCTCCAGCTCCCGCAGCCCTACTAGACCTTAGCCATTCATCCCAACCTGAATATTGCGTCCGTTATTGAAAAATCTCCATCGGCATACTCCGCCAACGGATCTTGAACTACATATGTCCTGATTCCTATAAGACCAGGGATATTTAGGCAGCTCAGAAGCTAGAGCACGACCAAACCTTTTCAAACCACTTCGTTCGGTCAAAAATTGGCCATCATATCTTTACCCGACAACTCTTTCATCCTTCCCAGGTAAAGAGGGGCAGCTGTTGATACCCAATTTTCCCTATATTGTTTATATGTAAAATACCTTTTAAATATTTTCTTATTTTGTTTTCAATACTGCCCTATTTTATCAAGAAAACCCAATAATTATCCCCAAAATTATCATTTTGGTGATTCATTTATTGGAGTCTCATGTTTATATTAAAATATAGCTAAGGTATTTTTTACACATTTTTACGAATTTATTTGGTATTTTTTTAAGGATAGAATTGCATAATTGCAATATTAGCCATTTTAGGTTTAAATTCGTCTCATATTCATAAAATGAGATTTTATATTTTAAATAAATAATTATGTATTATAAATCATTTTGATACTTTCAATTTATTTCTAGAAATTAAATTACTATTTTTATAATTTTAAAGGGAAAACTGGCTATTTAAATAATAGCCCAATTCGTTTTGATTTTAGCCTAAAATCTGACCTCTAATTGGACCCCAATTTCAGCCCAATTTCAATTAAAACCCTACCCCGGCCTCAATTACCCCTACCCGACCCAAAACCTAATTAAATCCTGGCCGTTAATCAAAAAGATCAACGACCCTCATCCATCCTTACCTTTTTTAACCAAACGACCCCCCAATACCCTTGTCATTCCTCACTTGTCTCTATCTCTCTACTTATAGTTCTCTCTAGAACCTTCCCCCTCCTCTCCTCTCCGATGAGTTCTGTTCATCTTCTCCGGCCACCTTCTAACCTAAATCTATGGTAGTTTCACCCCCACCAAGCCACCTATGGCTCCTCAAGTTTGGTTAACTAAAGCTTCATGACTCGACCACGAAGATTTGGGTCCAGACCTCTGTTGATTCAACCTTTATGGCCATCTCCGGCCCTGCTCCGGCAAGCTATGTCTATTTCGAGCCTGGCTACGACTCATTCTGTTTAGATCCAAGCCTTTCTCACCGTTTGGGTCCCTCTGAAAACCCTAGCTTTGAAGTTTTTCTGATATCTTTAGATCTGCTCCAGATCTATGCTTTCCCGAAGTTTTTAAACAATTTCCTGGATTTTCTTTCAAAAACCTATACTTTCGAAACCCTCACTTTTTCCGATCTAGGGTTTTTCTGAAATATTTAGATATTTCTCTAATTTTCTATTTCTTTTTTGTGTTTCTTCAGCTGTATTTTCCTCTACTATGTTCTTGTGTGTTTCTTCTACTGTATTTTCCTCTACTGTGTTCTAGTTTGTTTCTTCTACTGCATTTTCCTCTACTGTGTTCTTGTGTGTTTCTTCTACTATATTTTCCCCTACTGTGTTCTTGAGTGTTTCTTATTAAGTTTCCTATACTATGTTCTAGTTGAGTTTCTTCTAATATTTCTTAATATGTTTCTCCTACTGTTCTTATCAATTTCTCCAGTATGTTTTGTATTAGTGTTTCACATGTTACTCTTCTATCATGTTTCTCATGAGTTTCTGTTGCTGACAGAAACATGTTAAAGGTTTCAATTCTTTTCTGAAACCTCAGAACCCGTTTCGACTTAATTACTTGTCCTCTCATCTCCGCACTCGATTGATGGTACAAACCCTAGAATTTGGGGGTTTCTTCCAAGTTTGGAAGCCATTGGCTATGTGATTTGCCTGAACTGGTTTTATTTCAAAAACCCTAACTCTTTCATACCTATTTCAAGTCTCTGAACTGAGTTTTGATATCCTTGTTTTTCATATGATTCTGACTTTTTGCTAAACTCTTCTAAGGCCTTTTACACTGGATCTTTTGTATGCTACTAGATGCTACTTCTCATCTACATTGCTGACCTAAGTAACAACCGTGCTCCTATAGTCTATTATCTACTGATTTTGCAATGACACAAAATCCTCTTTCAGCTTAACATGTCTGTATGCTCTTTATATGTGATGAACTTCCCTCTAAAATAGCTTTCAAATTTGTGATTAGTTCAGACTTCCTTCTTAATAGGTCTGATTGATTTCTTTCCATTGTTTGCTGATTTCCCTGTGATTCGACTTAAGTTAAAACCTTTTTCAGATTTTCTAACTTGGTTCATTCATGGACCAATAATTACAAAATCTCTGACTCCTGATTTACTAGTTACCAATTGATTTTCTTACCTTATTTGTACAACCGTGTATTTTAAAATTCTGTCCTTAAATAACTTTTTATGTATTTGCCCCTAATTGCATGCTTTGCATGAGATGTTTATTTGACTTCTTCCCTTAAATAATTTTCCCGTTTGAATTGGAATTCCTTAATTAAAAGAAGTCTTGTGTGATTGATTCTTAATTGATAATCAATTCCTTAACTGTTTTCTTACCTTATTTCTACCTGATTTTCACACTATAAAGGCACGCCTCTTTCACAAACTCAATAACTCATTCATAGTCTTTCCGAACTCACATTCATACACAATAGTATTCTCTCTTCTTGTCTGTACTGTGGCCTGTTTGCAAGACCTACTGCTTTTCTCAATTTTCTCTTTGAAACTGTTATATCCGGATTTAATCTTTAGCACCACAACAATGTGAATTTACTGCTGTTGTATCCATGTCTACTTACTGTTTATGTATAGTTCAACACCTAAATTAGCATGCTGATTTCCTTTTGCCCGTTTCTATTATGAATCCTAAACCCCTGCCCCCTTATGTGTTTGAGATATAGTTTAAGACATGGAAATATATAAGTTATTGTCCATGAATTAAACTTGATCCCTTGGGATCCTAACCTCTAAATAGTGTGTTCTAACAAGCTTATGGGTGTGCTAGCACTCCCTATGGCTGGGTATGCCCACAGCCTGCTTTTGCCTCTTTCAATAGCCCTATTCCCCCCTGTACCCCTATGTGTACTTATTTGTAGCTGTTTCCCTTTCCCTTTCCCCTTTTCAGAATTCTGTTTTTGCACCTGCACACTGTCTTAGTCCTTAAGTTCTGCCCTCTCTTGTGAGCCTTGCCTTAGTACCTTGAGCTCCCTCTGAACTTGGAAACTTGAGGGCTGGCCCTTCCACACTGCACTTGTCTTAATCTGATAATGTATTTGGGTGTGAGCATTGCCCGGAGTCCCCTTTGAGTCTTTTAGGGAACTTTGACACATCCAAATGGGATAAAGGCTTTGGATCATGATCTCTTGGAGTTGGTTTACCTCATATTTCAAACATGAAGCCTGAATCAGGCTCCCCTTGGTTGTACTTTTTAATTTCTGATGTATTCTTTTACTTTTTTTTTGGACTATAATAATTTGTAATAAACTCTTGAGGATGGCTAGTGAAAAGGGGCGGGTAACTATGTATGCAAAGGGTAGATATCCTGCCTATAGGTATTTCTGAAATTCTGCATTCTCACGTAGATATCCTGCCTATAGGTATTTCTGAAATTCTGCATTCTCACATAGATATCCTGCCTATAGGTGTTTCTGAAATTCTGCATTCTCACATAGATATCCTGCCTATAGGTATTGTGCATTTTCTCACATAGATGCCATGTCTATAAGTATATCTGAATTCTGTATGCTCTCATATAGAAATCATGTCCATAAGTTCTTGGAAATCTGAATTCTGCATATGCATAGAGAGAAATATGCCTATAGGTCCTTTTAAATCCCGTATATCCATTCTTCATCTAGCAATCATGTTCATAGGTCTTAAACAAAAATTCAGCATCTAGATATCATGACTATAAGGCTTCTGCATTCTTTACCATGCCTATAAAAGGTTTTAAAATCAACAACGTATAGAAAACATGTCTATAGGAACTATTTATCGAATCTGAATTGCTTCATTCACTTATAAGGCTAAAACCAGTAATAATGATGTGTCATCATCTGTAGAACTTATAACCTTTTGCTAAAACTTGCCTTTCTTTAATAATCTGGCAAACTTTCTTAACCAGTACGCATTCAATTTATTTTATTGCTTTTATGAAATCAGTAGATATCATGCCTATAGGATCCTTTTCCAACACTTAGGCAAGCCTTAGGGTAAAAAATTGTAAATGGAATCTGTTTTATTAATTGCAACCAGCAGGCAGGCCTGATTCGAGTTTCTTATCTGATTTATGTAATAAATCAGTCTGCCTCAACTTTTAAGTTCTTAATTAGAACCTAAATAGTATGTGTAAGTCGTGTTAGTTACCTGATTTCTCTGTTTAAAGGAGGTTTATCTGAGCCTTTTTACTTGTTATGTGCTTTCCCCCAACCTGCTATACATGATTTTGTATGTCGACTTAGAATTTTGCCTTTAAAACTACAAATAAGCCTAACATCCTCCCCCTTTAGGATTAGTAGTCCTAAATGCCTCTGGGACTAATAGGATTGGGGCGGGTAATAGCATGCAATAAGTAAACGAGACCATTTCGCGCTTTAATACTTTAACGGGGTGGGAATGGTAGATATGGATATGATGACCACACGATAATACCACGTGTCACCCCTCATCGAGGAGTGATTACCGGGCATTGTGTGGGGTGATCCATATTATTAATAAACCTGGGACCCCCTTTCCTTTCTTTTTTTATCTCTTTTAAAGAATTTCAAACTTTTTTCTTTTAAGAAAATCAGCTTCCTTTTATTTCTTTCCAACCTTATTTGTTTGCAAACCCTTATGTGAAAATCCCCTCTTATTTGAAGCTTTATTTGTTTACCTATTATTCATACCTAAAGTCACAACAATAGTTTGGCCGGGAACCACACTAGTGGATCCTGAGGGGTGTCTAACACCTTCCCCTTGGGATAATTTAAAGCCCTTACCCAATCTCTGCTTACGCAAATCAAACCCTATTAGTGTCCTAATGCACTTAAATCATTAGATGGCGAATCTTCAATTCAAAAACCCAATTTCCAAAAGGGAATGCGTTGTCCTCCCAAATGTCATAAACCCAATTTCGCGAGAAAAAAAGGGGCACGACAAGACCTCTATAGCAACCTTACTCTAATTAATTGTGCATGTATCATGGTCAAACCTAGCCGGGTTAATATGTTATCCACATAATGAGCCTAAAAGACAAACCTTATCCAAAGTCCATCAGGTTTTCCATAATCCCAACGGACGCTATCACGATTATGTGCATTAATTTGGAGAAATAAGTGTTAATATGCTAATCATTACTGTATAAATAGACAAACCTGGAGAGGGGAAAGGGCCTAACTCTCTTTTGTTTTGCAGAAAATGAGGGACGAAGTCCCCAAATTTGGTATGCTCGATAGCATACCCTCACTTTTGCTAGATTGGTGGAGGGATCTTCCTTCATGTGACCAAAACCATGTGAAACGAATCTTAGGAAACTTGCCTTCACTGTTGGATCTTCAGCCAAACAAAATATTGATCGAGGCTGCAACTATGTTTTGAAACAAGGAGAGGACTGTGTTCCGCTTTGGGAACATAGAAATGACTCCCCTTCTAGAGGAAATAAGAGGATTTGCTGGGTTGCCTTGGGATAGCCCTGGTCTGTTAGCACCTGAAAATCGCACTACTAGGGGATTTCTGAAGATGATGGGTTTAAAGGAAAATGATAACTTGAAATTCCTGAAGGACTCCTACATACCCTTTGACTTCCTTTATGAACGATACGGTCATTGCCGCTTTTACTGTATTTTTGATGATGAGTTATGAATCACCTCCTTGGGTTGGATTCATTGTAGGGTCTTCGTGTTTATTATGTGTTTCTTGGGCATGCTGGTATTCCCAATCTAAGGGGATAGAATCCATACTAGGCTGGCCATGGTGACTAAAACTCTAATGAACGAGATTGAGAGACAGACATACACTATTGTCACTATGATCGTTGTAGACATGTACCGAGCTTTGGAGCGATGCCAGAAGGGGTTCAGATTCTTCGAGGGTTGCAACTTGCCGTTACAGGTCTGGCTATTGGAACATCTCCAAAAAGGACAATACCGTCAAGAATTTCCGCGAAGGCTGTGGAATGATCACATAGCCTACCATCATCCCAAAAGAATGAACTATATTCCAGACATGTTTGCTCAACCGGAGGACATTATGGGATGGGTACAACTTTTTAATAATTTGATCGAGGATCAGGTCCAGTAAATGCTTGAGTGGTTCCCTACCGACGAGTTCATCATCAGATCCAGAGATTTTACATATATGGTGTTGATGAGCTAAGGGGCATATACCCTTACGCTCCTCTCAGAGTTATGAGACAGGTCATACCACGAGTCGCTAAAATGTGTCACTTCAGAGCCAATTTCCAAAGTGATGCCATCCTGTATAAGAATGAAGCACAACATATGTGGACTTTGAAGATTATTGTGGAGAAAGATACTATCGAGCTGGACCGATATCATGCGGGCCACTCATACCGTTACCATTCGTGGTTGGAGGACAACATAGTTGGGGTCTTCGAGCCAAGGGTTGGTCCTTGAAATCGGGTCATAGACGAGGTTGCTGAAGCAGAGGTGAAGTACAACAAGCTATGCAAAAGAATCTGTGAGTCTGAAGCTGAACATATGGAGTAGCATAAGGCCGATATAGGAATGATTAACGAGTGGAAGGAGAGAGCTGCTAAATCCAGTGAAAGGCCGGAATATCTTGAGTATAACTTAATGGAGTTGGAAGGGAAGATGAGAAAAAAAGTCACTGACTGCCAGAACGCTGAGGGAAATGAAGGAGGGCATCTGGCAAGGGCATTCCTGCTGGTGAACCTGCACGAGGTGGGAGAGTTGATCGACAAGAGCATCCAGTCTGGAGAGGGTCCTTCTGGGACCAAGTAGATTAGATTTACTTACTTTCCTTTCAAATGTAATAAGGCCAAGTGCCATTGGCAACATTATCTTGTTTAGTTTCGTTTTGGGTTGTTTACTTTTACATTAATGAAATGAGGAAATTATTGGCAATGAATTTCTCTAAATCTATTTGCTGCTAGGCCTACCTCGGGCATAACGAGGTTCCCAAATTAGGACGCGAATTTACATCCCCGCAATATGTATTTAAATACTGCAAACATCTCAGAATCCTTACTGACTTGTTTACCTTTGTGTTTTTCTTTATTCTTTATTCCCATTCCCTAAGGTTGGCAAACTTATCCCTTACTCTGAACTAATGCTGTATTGTTGTCCGGGCCCGGGCCAAACGGACCTAAACGGGCCGGGATGAGGCGGTCCCGGGCCAAACGGTCCCAATGTGTGGAACCGGCCCACGGCGGTCCTAAGCCCACATGGTCCCGGGCTAAATGGGTCGGGCCCGCGGGCTTAAACGGGCCTAACGGGATTTTTCCATTTCAGGCTATATTTTTTAAATTTTTTTTATCTAAGGCACTTTCTTGTAAACTATATATGTATATACTAGTATAAATTGCTTATATATAGCTATATAAATATATATAGTATGTATAGTATGTATATATAAGGGTGTATTATGTGTATATATAATTATATATTGCCTTATGTAATATATATATATATATATATATATATATATCTACTAATGGTACCAGAGCCACTAAGGCAAAACCAATAAGAGTAGTACCAGAGTCGACTGTACCACAATCTTGGAACCAAGCCAAGAAACTACATTAAAATTCTTTTATATTTTGAAAGAGTCTGGATTCTTCATAGTTAATATGTAAGAGAAGTTAGTTTTTCAACATAGATATGAATCCGTTTAGCCGGACATAGTCACAGTTGGGGAGAGAAACAAAGTAATTAAATACTTATAAAAATAAACAAATACCTTTAAGGTCGGGATGCAAGGCCCTAAGGATGGTGAACTGAACTTCGAAACTTTATTTACTCAACTGATTTACAAAATGAAGAAGCTAAGAAGCTAAAAGTCTTTACAAGAGAGAGAGAGAGTTCTTAGAGAGAGAGAGGGGTTTTTTACGATCTGCCTCTTCAAATGAAGAGCTCCTCTATTTACAGAAAGAAAAACGAAACATAAGGAATCTTTAAATAGTAAATTAGGCCCCACATCTGGGTCTCTGTACAGTGTTTTTACTGTTGGGAATAGTGTATTTGGGTCCCTTATACAGTGTTTCTACTGTTGAGAACATTGTATCTACTGTTGTGTGGGGTCTTTGGCGGCTTTTAGTCAGAGTCCTCTTCTGTCTACATCATTCATTTGTTTGAGGAAAGTTTCCACCTTGTCCATGTTTTTGTCGGATAGTATTACTCCCGTTTGTATTGGCTGAGAATCTTCTTCTGCGATATCATTGCCACTTGTTTCACTATGCATTGATGTGTCTGACCTTTCAGTCTGGTTTATAGTTTGAAGTAGATTTCTTTTTACTTCTTCCAGATATTTATTTATTAATTGTGTCTTATCTCCTTCTTGAACAGAGATTCTTCTAGCAATATGCCTGACTGAGCTGTCGTCAAATATTTTCTTCTGGGGAGTAGTCGAATATAATTGGATCTGTGCTGAAATGGAATCCAATAATTCTTGGCCATATAATAATTTTGTTTTGGGATCATTCTTCATCAACTTATCCCAAAAATTATTGTAGAAGACCCTGTATAAGCAAGGAATTGTTTTATCAGTAAACCCCAATTTGGGGGTCCATTTGTGAATCCACAGAATAGAGAATTCAATGAAGAAGTATATCTGATCAATCTTTTCTAAATAACAGATATGATCTGTATGATATAAATCTGTTAAGAACGGAGAAAGTTTTGTCCATTCTTTGTATAACTTAAGAAATGGCTCAGGCAAGATCTTTGTTATGGGGCCGTGATGTGTTCACCAATTCAGAAACCAATTAGGGATAGGTTCTGCAAATATCTTTGCACATATTTTAATAAACCAAGTGTGTTTATGTCTATCATTGTTGTAATATAATACTCTATCGAATGCCTGGATATAATCCCGGTAAGTAAAATTCATGGGTGATTTATTAAGGCTTATCTGCCTCTCTTTCATTGTGGATATCCCCCATTCTTCAACAGATATAATCTGCTTGATAATAATTTTTGAGAAGTTATAAACGTTCTCACTTGTGTTATTACCTCTAGGAGAAATATTATTTCTTTCTTTTGTAATTTTTCGTAGGACTTGATATCATCGTTGTCCTCTTCTCTAGCTATTGAAGCAAATGTATTACTTTGCTTTTTGGCGGCCAAATATGCCTGTAGATGACCATATAATGGATTATATTCTGGAATATCGTCCAGATGTATAGACGGACCTGATGAG
Organism: Nicotiana sylvestris; assembly: GCF_000393655.2. Classification (NCBI taxonomy): domain Eukaryota; kingdom Viridiplantae; phylum Streptophyta; class Magnoliopsida; order Solanales; family Solanaceae; genus Nicotiana; species Nicotiana sylvestris. The sequence continues at coordinate 12,687,178 of NC_091068.1, forward strand.
GAATCGCTTTTATGAAATATCTTTGAGTTTATTAAACTCTTTTTCCTGCTTGTATCACCGGAGAATTTGATGAGGATCCGTATGACGATACTTTAGAATATGATCTACTAGGGAAAGATCTTCCCCTACCTCTGCCTCTGGTGGCCCATGAAGGGTCCATTCTGCATAAATAACGAGTCAATTTATTCCGAAAAGAGGTAATCCAGCATATTATCCCTAACAATTTCAGCATAATCATGAATAGAAAAATTATTTTCAATCAAGTTGTCAATGATATCTTCAATTATCAATTCAATTATGAGACTTTGTAGATCTTGATTTAATCTAACCACTTTAAGGATAGTAATTAGTAATTCTTCCTCTAGAAAAGTTGTATAGAAATTCACAATTAATCAAGGTATTCTAGGGATAAGAAATCCGGAAGGGAATATCAATTCCTTTTTTGAATTGAATTTCAAAATCAAAAGCACCAGTTGGGCTTGCCATCTAGCAAATATTAATTTAGATGCATCATGTTTGAAATCTTTGTCAAACATATATTTAACAGATTGAGCATCAGTTTTTATTAAAAACTTTTGATTATATAAATCGTCTTGAAATTTTAAAACACATTTAACAATAGTTAACATTTCATGGGCCACAGTAGCATATTTCTTCTGGGCTTCGGTGTTCTTATCAGGTATTCACTCTTATTGTTGGGATTCACTTGTTTTAAAATCCCACCGAAGCCAACGTTGGACACATCAGTCTCAATAATTTTTTGCCATGTAGGATTAGCAAGAGTTAAGCAAGGTAAAGACTTAATACACTATTTAATACTTTTGACTATGTCACCGGCAACTGAGGCCAATAACCAATAATCACTCTAATTTGTGGTAGGCGTACCACTTGATCCCATTTCGTAAAATCATACATGGACGACATGCCACACGATCCCATAATATCATATATAAGTGAACGGCTTGCCATACGATCCCATAATATCATATAAAAGTGGATGGCGTGCCACATGATCCAATAATATCATATATAAGTGACGGCGTGCCACGCGATCCCATAATATAATTCTAAAGATCTGATTTTGTGAGGAGAGTTCCATTAGGTGAAATCAACAACATATCACTCTAACCCGGCAAGGGTACAACTAACAACCCAAAAATATCTCGACAGGGGAGAGTATATATATCGGTCTACACATCCCGGCAAGGGAGTAATAACAACACATTCTCTTTTTAAATCCCTTCTTCCTCAACTAACACATTCATGTTCAAGCTAACGCTCCAAAAGTACACCAATCACAACTTTACCTCAATCGTTCACATTATATGAAACTCATCAAATAAACAAGGAAATTGTGTCACGTTATTCGAATTAAAAGCAATTAAGACTCACGGTCATGCTAGACTCCGGTGCATAGATAACCACCACCATGCATATACACCGTACTCCACATTAGCAAGTAGCTAATGACATCCTAATCCTATTCCCTCAAGCCAAAGTTAGAACAAACACTTACCTCAAATGCTCCAAACTCAACTCATGCTTCTAGTATAGCTTTACCTCTTGATTCCACCACCAATCCGCTCGAATATAGTTATAAGTTACTTAATCACATTAATAATTACTAAATGAATCACTCCCAATGAATGAAAATAAATTTTACAAGGTTTTTTCCCCCAAAATGGTCAAAAATACCCCCGGACCCACATGGTTGAAACTCGAGGTTCGAACCAAAACCCGGTTACCCATTCTCCCATGAATCCAAATATATGATTTGTTTTGAAATCGGACCCCAAATTGAGGTCCAACTTCTCAATTTGTAAAAAAAACTAGGTTCTATCCAAAACACCCAATTTCCCCCATGAAAATCTTTGATTTGAAATTCAAATCATGTTAAAAGATGTCAAAGAATAAAGAAATTAATTTAGAAATCACTTACCAATCGTTTTGGAGAAGAAAAGTTGTTAGGAAAATCGCCTCTTAGGTTTTGGGTTTTTTAAAAGTGGAAAAAGACTGAAAATCCCGAGTTTATATACTTTGCTGGGGGCTGGCGCGGACCGCGCAGAAATATACCGCGGCCGCGCCGAGGAAGGGAAGAAGTGGGCTTTCTCTCAACCCACCCAGCGCGGACCACACTGATTTGGGGCGCGGCCGCGCTGGTCGACCCGCTGAACCCCACCACGCGGACCACACAGAAAAGCACCGCGGCCGCGTGGCTGCCAGCGCGGACCGCGCGGAATGGCCGCGGTCGCACTGGGGCCTGCAATACTGAACCTGCATTTTTAATGTCTAAGACCTCCCGGGCCCCACTCAAAACTCACCCGAGCCCTTGGGGCTCCAAACCAAACATTCATATGATCTCGAAAACACCTTACGGACTTACTCGTACGATCAAATCGCCATAACGACATCATATACATAGGATCAAGCCTCGAAACACATGCTTTTCTTTCAACTTTCATAAAACTCAAATTCCCCATTTTAAGTCTGAAACACGTCATATGACGTCCGTTTTTAGTCAAACTTTACAGATAGTGCTTAAAACATATTTAAGACTTGTACCGGGCATCAGAACCAAAATACGAGCCCGATACCATAGTTTTCTGATAAATTTTCTTCTTCCTTTTCCTTAATCAATTTTAGAGAACAATTTCACACAAAAATTCATTTCTCGGGCTTGAAACCTCGGAATTTGATTCCGGGCACACGCCCAAGTCCCATATTTTTCTACGGACCCTCCGGGACCGTCAAATCACAGGTCCGGGTCCGTTTTTCCCAAAATGTTGACCGAAGTCAATATTATGCATATTAATATCAAAATTCATCAAATGTTTCACATAATTCGCATATTTCAACATAAAAGCTTTTCGGCTATGCGCTCGGACTGCACACGCCAATCGAGGCAACTAAACAGCGAGGTTTTCAAGGCCTCGGAAGCACAGAACAAGGAAGAATTACGGTGATGACCCTTTGGGTTGTTACATTCTCCACGTCTAAAACAACCGTTCATCCTCGAATGGACAAAAGAAAGAAGTACCTGAGTCGGGAAATAAATGAGGATAACGGCTCCGCATATCAGACACGGACTCCCAGGTCGATGCCTCAGGAGGCTGACCTTTCCACTGAAAACGCATTGAAGGAAAACTCTTCGACCTCAACTGTCAAACCTGCCGGTCTAGAATAGCCACCGGCTTCTCCTCATATGACAGATCCTTGTCCAATTGGACAGTGCTGAAATCCAACACGTGCGATGGATCGCCGTGATACTTCCGGAGTATAGATACATGAAACACGGGATGCACAGCTGACAAGCTAGGTGGCAAGGCAAGTCTATAAGCCACCTCTCCCACACGATCAAGAATCTCAAATGGACTGATGAACCTAGGGCTGAGCTTTCCCTTCTTCCCAAATCTCATCACGCCCTTCATAGGCGATACACGGAGCAATACCCGCTCACCAACCATGAAAGCAACATCTCTGACCTTGCGGTCTGCATAACGCTTCTGTCTGGACTGAGCTGTATGAAGTCTATCCTTAATTATCTGGACTTTATCCAAGGCCTCCTGAACCAAATTAGTACCCAATAATCGAGCCTCTCCCGCCTCAAACCATCCAACTGGAGACCGACATCGCCTACCATACAACGCCTCATACGGAGCCATCTGGATGCTGGATCGGTAGCTGTTGTTGTAGGCAAACTCTGCTAAAGGCAAAAACTGGTCCCACGAGCCTCCAAAATCAATAACACAGGCTCGAAGCATATCTTCAAGAATCTGAATAGTCCTCTCGGACTGACCGTCTGTCTAGGGATGAAATGCTGTGCTCAACTTCACCTGGGTGCCTAACTCTTGCTGAACTGCTCTCCAGAAATGCGAGGTAAACTGCGGACCCCGGTCCGAAATGATAGATATGGGCACCCCATGAAGGCAGACGATCTCCCTGATGTAAATCTCAGCTAATCTCTCGGATGAATAGGTGGCTGCAACAGGAATAAAATGCACTGACTTGGTCAGCCTATCAACAATAACCCAAACCGCGTCAAACTCTTCCGAGTAAACGGAAGTCCAGTAACGAAGTCCATAGTGATTCTCTCCCACTTCCTCGGGAAGCTTATTCCTCTGAAACAACCCACCAGGTCTCTGATGCTCATACTTAACCTGCTGAGAATTCAAACACCGTGCCACATATGCCACAATATCTTTCTTCATTCTACGCCACCAATAATGCTGCCGCAAATCCTGATACATCTTCGCGGCGCCCGGATGAATAGAGTACCGGGAGCTATGGGCCTCCTCTAAAATCAATTCTCGAAGCCCATACACGTTAGGCACACAAACTCGGCCCTGCAATCTCAATACACCATCATCTCCCAAGGTCACTTCCTTGGCACCTCCACGTTGTACCGTGTCTCTCAAGACACACAAATGGGGATCATCGAACTGCTGATCACGGATACGCTCCAATAATGAAGAACGAGCGACCGTGTAATACTCGACTAGGCTCAGAAATGTCCAACCTCACAAACTGATTTGCCAAAGCCTGAACGTCCAAAGCAAGCGGTCTCTCACCGACCGGGATATAAGCAAGACTGCCCATACTGGCTGACTTCCTACTCAAGGCATCGACCACCACATTGGCCTTTCCCGGGTGATATAAGATAGTGATGTCATAATCTTTCAACAATTCCAACCACCTTCTCTGCCTCAAATTCAACTCCTTTTGCTTGAACAAATACTGAAGACTCTTATGATCCATGAACACCTCACACATCACACCATATAAGTAATGCCTCCAGATCTTCAAGGCATGAACGATGGCTGCCAACTCAAGATCATGCACCGAATAATTATTCTCATGGATCTTCAACTGCCTCGAAGCATAGGCAATGACTTTGCCATCCTACATCAACACTGCACCAAGTCCAATACGAGATGCATCACAATAGACTGTATAAGGCCATGAACCTGTGGGCAAAACCAATACCGGTGCCGTAGTCAGAGTCGTATTGAGCCTCTGAAAGCTCGCCTCACACTCGTCTGACCACCTGAACTGGGCACCCTTCTGGGTCAACCTGGTCATAGGGGCTGCAATGGATGAAAACCCCTCCACGAACCGACGGTAGTAACCTACTAACCCTAGGAAACTCCGAATCTCCAAAGCTGAAGCTGGTCGAGGCCAGTTCTTGACTGCCTCTATCTTCTTCGGGTCCACCTGAATACCCTATGCTGATACGACATGACCCAGGAATGCGACCGAACTCAACTAAAACTTGCACTTTGAGAACTTGGCATACAACTGACTATCCTTCAGGGTCTGAAGAACCGCTCTGAGGTGCTGCTCATGCTCTTCCTGACTACGGGAGTATATAGGAATATCGTCAATGAAGACTATCATGAACAAGTCCAAATAAGGTCTGAACACTCGGTTCATCAACTCCATGAACGCTGCTGGGGCATTAGTCAATCCAAATGACATGACCAAAAACTCATAATGCCCATACCGAGTGCGAAATGCTGTCTTAGGGACATCAGATGCCCTAATCCTCAGCTGGTGGTAGCTAGATCACAAATATATCTTTGAAAACACCCTCACACCCTGAAGCTGGTCGAATAAATAGTCGATCCGCGGTAGTGGATACTTGTTCTTAATCGTCACTTTGTTCAATTGCTGGTAATCAATGCACATCCTCATCGAGCCATCTTTTTTTCTTTACAAATAGCACTGGTGCGCTCCACGGTGAAACACTGGGTCTAATGAAACCCTTCTCAAGCAAATCCTGAAGCTGGTCCTTTAACTCTTTCAACTCGGGCGGCGCCATACGATACGACAGAATGGAAATGAGCTGAGTGCCCGGCGCCAGATCAATACAAAAATCGATATCCCTGTCGGGCGGCATGCCCGACAGGTCTGAAGGGAAAACCTCAGGAAACTCCCGAACAATAGGAACAAAATCAATAGACGGGACCTCAGTGCTAGAGTCGCGAACATAAGCCAGATAAGCTAGACATCCCTTCTCGACCATGCGTCGAGCCTTCACAAAAGAAATAACGCTGCGAGTGGTATGACCTAGGGTCCCTCTCCACTCTAGTCGGGGTAAATCTGGCAACGTCAAGTTCATGGTCTTGTCATGTCAATCCAAGATCGTATGATACGGGGACAACCAATCCATCCATAATATGACATCGAAATCCACCATATCCAAGAGCAACAAGTCAACACGGGTCTCAAGACCCCTGAATACCATAACACAAGAACGATGAAGCCGGTCCACCACTATAGAATCCCCCACTGGTGTAGACACATATACAGGAATACTCAAGGCCTCACTAGGCATAACCAAATAGGGTGCAAAATAGGATGACACATATGAATACATAGATCCGGGATCAAATAGCACAGAAGCATCCCTATCACAGACCAGAATAGTACTTGTAATCACAACATCTGATGACTCAGCCTCTAGGCTGGCTGGCAAAGCATAGCAATGGGGCTGGGCCCCACCTCCCTGAATCACATCCCCGGGATAATCCGCTGCTGACTGACCCCTACCTCTGGCGGTCTGAGCTCCACCTCTAAGACCTCTGCCTCCACCTCTATGTCTTCTACCCCCGCCTCTGGCTAGCTGGGCAGGCTGTGGGGCAACTGGTTCCTGAGTTATAGGGCGAGGTCCCTGCTGCTGAGAGCTGCCAGAAGCTCGAGCGCAGTACCTGGAAATGTGCCTCACATCGCCGCAAGTGAAACAAGCCCTCGGCTGCTGAGAGTAACGAAGTGGCGGGGCAGTGATAGGTGCTGATGGAGAACTGAAGAGCTGCTGGTCAGAATACTGCGGCTGAGAACCACGCCTCACTGGTGAACCATGAGAAGTCTGGAGAGCTGACTGAAAGGGCCTCGGAGGATGGCCTCTACCATAAGAATCCCTACCTCCAGACGTGGTACCGCTGAATCTACCAGAATGACGGGGCCTCTTATCAGAACCATGACCACCTCCCTGAGAAAGTGACAGCTCTATCCGGAGGGCACCATCTGCCACCTCCTGAAATGTAATCTCACTCCCGGCACTCATGGCCATCTGAACACGGATAGGCTGAACCAACCCATCAACAAACCTCTGCACCCTCTCTCTCTCGATGGGGAGTATCACAATGGCATGGCGTGCAAGATCAATAAACTGTGTCTCATACTGGGTAACTGACATCAAACCCTGCTGGAGACGCTCAAACTGCCTGCGAAGGGCATCCCGCTGAGTAACTGGGAGAAACTTCCCCAGAAATAACTCTGAAAACTGATCCCAGGTCAATGATGGTGACCCTGCTGGCCTGTCTAAACAGAAATCTCTCCACCAAGTCTTGGCGGATCCTGCTAGGTGAAAAGTGGCGAAGTCGACCCCATTGGTCTCTAAAATACCCATAGTCCGAAAAACCTCATGACAGCTGCATATGAAATTTTGGGCATCCTCTGAAGGTGTGCCACTATATGTGGTAGTGAAGAGCCTGGTGAACCGATCTAGACTCCACAGAGCATCCGCGGACATAGCCGCACCATCACCGGACTGAGCCGCAATACCTGGCTGGACCGCTGCAGCTGGCTGAACTGCCATAGTTGGCTGAACTGTTGGAGCCTAGGCCGGAGGAGCTACCGGCTCTGGAGTATGAGTAGCGGGAGTCTGAACTCCTCCCTCAGCCTGAGACGTGGCTGGTGCTACGGGAAGCAAACCCGCCCTAGAAATGCCCTCCATAAAGCCTACCAATCGGACCAAAACGTCCTGAAGCATTGGAGTGACTATGAAACCCTCTGGGACCTGAGCTGGGCCCACTAGAGCTGCTAGAGATGGAACCTCCTCGTCATAGTCAATATGAGGCTCCACCTCTAGGACTGCTGCTCGGGGCTGAGCTCTGCCCCGACCTCAGCCTCTAGCACGACCTCGGCCTCGCCCGCTGCCCTTGATAGGAGCTACTGCTAGGGGCTCGGGCTGCTGCGCGGTAGAAGAGGAAGCACGTTTTCTCGCCATCTGCGAAAGAACAGAGTAGGAGGACAATTAGTACTTGAGAAACAGAATCGCACGACAAGAATGAAGAAAGTGAAGTTTTCGTAACTCAGTAGCCTCTACGGGATATATAAAGACGTCTCCGTACTGATCCCTCAGACTCTACCGAGCTTGTCCGTCAGTTGTGAGACCTATGTAACCGAGGGCTCTGATACCAACTTGTCACGACACGGATTTCCCATCATCAGGTGTTGTGATGGCGCCTACTATCGGAGCTAGGCAAACCAAATATTTAAAACACCTTTCCTGCTTTCTTTCAAACAATATAATAAACGAGACAAAATTTAAGCAGAAGACTTTAAATCTAAAGCAACTGAAAACCAAAAGTGCGGAAGTTTAATACACATCACTACCCAAGGTTTGGTGTCACTATCTCACGGACTACTATATAAGTAGACAGTGTGCCACACGATCCCATAATATCATATAAAAGTGGACGGCATGCCACACGATCCCATAATATCATATATAAGTGGATGACGTGCCACACGGTCCCATAATATAATTCGAAACATCTGATTTTGTGAGGAGAGTTCCATTAGGGGAAATAAACAACATATCACTCTAACCCGGCAAGGGTACAACTAACAACCCAAAAATATCCCGACAAGGGAGAGTATATATATCGGTCTACACATCCCGGCAAGGGAGTAATCACAACACATTCTCTTTTTAAATCCCTTCTTCCTCAACTAACACATTCATGTTCGAGCTAACGCTCCAAAAGTACACCAATCACAATTTTACCTCAACCGTTCATATTATATGAAAGTCATCAAATAAACATGGAGATTGTGTCACGTTATTCGAAATTAAAGCAATTATGACTCACGGTCATGCTAGACTTTGGTAAATAAATAACCGTCACCATGCCTATACACCGTACTCCACATTATCAAGTAGCAAATGACATCCTAATCCTATTCCCTCAAGCCAAAGTTAGAACAAACACTAGCCTCGAATGCTCCAAACTCAATTCACGCTTCTAGTAAAGCTTTACCTCTTGATTCCACCACCAATCTGCTCGAATCTAGTCATAAGTTACTTAATCACATTAATAATTACTAAATGAATCACTCCCCATGCATGAAAATAAATTTTACAAGGTTTTCCCCCCAAAATGGTCAAAAATACCCCCTGACCCACGTGGTCGAAACTCGAGGTTCGAACCAAAACCCGGTTACCCATTCTCCCACGAATCCAAATATATGATTTGTTTTCAAATCGAACCCCAAATTGAGGTCCAACTTCTCAATTTGTAAAAAAAACTAGGTTCTACCCAAAACACCCAATTTCGCCCATGAAAATCTTTGATTTGAAGTTGAAATCATGTTAAAAGATGTCAAAGAATAAAGAAATTAAGTTAGAAATCACTTACCAATCGTTTTGGAGAAGAAAAGTTGTTTGGAAAATCGCCTCTTAGGTTTTGGGTTTTTGAAAAGTGGAAAAATGACTGAAATTCCCGAGTTTATATACTTTGCTGGGGGCTGGCACGGACCATGCATAAATGTACCGCGGCCGCGCCATGGGAGGGAAGAAGTGGGATTTCTCTGAACCCACCCAGCGCGGACCGCCCTGATTTGGTGCGCAGCCGCGCTGGTCAACCCTCTCAACCCCACCACGCGGACCGCACAGAAAAGCACCGCGGCCGCGTGGCTGCCAACGCGGACCGCGCGGAAATGGCCGCGGTCGCACTGGGGCCTGCAATATCTGAACCTGCTTTTTTAATGTCTAAGACCTCCTAGGCCCCACTCAAAACTCACTTGAGCCCTCGGGGCTCCAAACCAAACATTCATATGATCTCAAAAACACCTTACGAACTTACTCGTTCGATCAAATCGCCAAAACGACATCATATACATAGGATCAAGCCTCGAAACACATGATTTTCTTTCAACTTTCATAAAACTCAAATTCCCCATTTTAAGTCCGAAACACGTTATTTGACGTCCGTTTTTAGCAAAATTTTACAGATAGTGCTTAAAACATACTTAAGACTCGTACCGGGCGTTGGAACCAAAATACGAGCCCGATACCACAGTTTTCTGATCAATTTTCTTCTTCCTTTTCCTTAATTAATTTCAGAGAACAATTTCACACAAAAAGTCATTTCTCGGGCTTGAGACCTCGAAATTTGATTTTGGGCACATGCCCAAGTCCCATATTTTTCTACGGACCCTCCGGGACCGTCGAATCATAGGTCCGGGTCCGTTTACCCAAAATGTTGACCGAAGTCAATATTATGCATATTAATATCAAAATTCACCAAATTTTCACATAATTCGCATATTTCAACATAAAAGCTTTCTGGCTACGTGTCCGGAATGTGCACGCCAATCGAGGCAACTAACATCGAGGTTTTCAAGGCCTCGAAAGCATGGAACAAGGAAGAATTACGGTGATGACTCTTTGGGTCGTCACAAGATGTTTCAGTCCGTTTAGAAGGTTGTCTATTAAAAGTAGGGGTTACTACAGGAGGGTCAGGCGGGGCATCAGTTGGGTTATTAACAAGACTAGTAGGTGTATCATCTAATTCCGCTTGTGTTTCATCTAAATCATCATTTTCCTCATCATTTTCAAAGATAGTTTCATCAGGATAAAGAGCATTCATAACTTGTTCATTTAGTTGTTGACCCGGTGCAACATCATGGAAAAATTGACTATCGAAAAATTAAAAACAAGGGTTATCACTATCAAGAATAATAGGTGGAGGAGGATGGGTAACAGGTCTGGGTCGGGGGAAGAGTAGTAGCTTGGCTACTAGATTCACCAATTTTAGATTTTCCCTTACCCTTACCACTAAAAATATTTTTCAAAGAAAATGCCATATTAATTATTGTCGCATCTCCTTTTTACCGCGCCCGCGGGGCGCGTGGGGAGTTTTCTCCAATTAAAGGACAGTCGAAACGGGATTTATTTAATTATTTAAGAGTCGCCACCTGGGAATTTTAAGGCGTCCCAAGTCACCAATTTCAATCCCTGAATCGAGGAGAATATGACTCTGTTTATTATTCTGCGAACCAGAAATCCTGAGTAAGGAATTCTGTTAATCCGGAAGAAGGTGTTAGGCATTTTCGAATTCCGTGGTTCTAGCACGGTCGCTTAACTGTTTTTATTATTGGCTTAATTATCTTGATTTTATTAAATATATTGATGTTACATGATTTTACTACCGCTTATACTTATTGTGATTGAAGACCCTTCTTTGAATCGAATTACGCGTACGTATATTCGTGTTATAAATTTAAAAATGCGGAATTGTGTCACGCGTACGTGTACACGATAACTTTTGGTAATATATTTTTTAAACAATCATTTTTCGAAATTGTGTCGAATCAAGAATATTTATTTATTTTTTCTTAAATATTGAACCGTACATCTCGGGTTTTTATGAAATTGATTTAACGCCTTTGGAAAAATCTTTTTATTAAATATTCGCTCGAAATTGCGCGTACGCATAATCCGAATTTTTGCTTTTAAAAATATAATTAAGGTACGCGAACGTATCCCTAATTGCGCAAAATATTTGTAATGATATTAGGGATTTTTCCACAAATTGTTTATTATATTATGAGAAATCTTCATTTAAGATACCCTTTAATTCTTGAAAAAGAATTCACAATTTATTGAATGTTGCCCGTTGATTATAATTTCCGCATATAACATGTTCATCCAAGACTATTCAAATTCAAAATAAAGAATAAGAACATGATTAATACTATTCTTCACAAATACAACATATATATCTACATGCCCAATAATGAATTGTATATGAAACTAAAAATGATTTATAAAGGGAAGAATATATATATATATTTTTTTTAAGAACTTTTATTATTTCTATTTAGTGCAAGTCCTATTTCTAATTGTTGTTGATAAAAGTGTTGCAATTTGTATATCTCATCTTATTCTCATGTACTTGCTTTTAATCTAATATGCCTAATTATTTATTTAGGATGGTAAATAGGCATCAAATTGATAATAAAGGGCATTATTGTACAAATTAATTAACAACATTGCCTTACAGGCCACCTATTTGTATGTCTTGAAACATTCGTAGCACTTTAACATCATAATGAGCCATAACAACTCAACTCACCATCCACTAATGGTTCTATAAATACCTGTTATCATACCACATAAGAACGTACAACTTATATCATTCCATCCATAACTAAATCAAGTATAAGAATAAACTAGCAATATGGTTTTGATATTTTCACTCTATTCTAACAACGCCACAAGGCCTAGTAAATGGCCAATCCTTATGTCATGTTTCTTACCTTGATAGTTCAAATATGATTAAACTAATGAGATGAAGGGCTAACATTATTACAAAGCTTTATACGAACTTTCAAAGTAAGACAATTAGCTCATAGCTATCAAATTGAATTCACTACTAATTAACTAACATGAAACAAAAAAATGAAATTTAAACTGATAAACTTGGACAAATGGAAAATAGAATTTCAATTCAAGCTTCATTGATGAGTCATGTTGAATCTCTTTCCAACTTAAAATTTAAAAGACATGTACCTGAAAATGAAGGTAGAAGGAGTAAATTTCAGCAGTTGCAGCAGTAACAAATTCAGCAGAATATACCAGTGTTCAACAGATTTGGTCAACAAAACAAGGCCCGAGGAACTCAGAAACACAGTACAAGACTTCTTTAAAAGTTTCAGATTTTAAAACTGAACAATCTGTCTGATTCTAAAACTTTAGAAAAGGAAAACTGAAAGCTCTTAACTTCAAAAATCAGCCTTAATACTAGTGTCTGATGTAGAATTCTTTTTACTATTTCTAATTTTTTTTTCCTTCTATCCTATATCTGATTCTGTTCTTCTCAATTTTCAGATTTCTATTTCTGATTTTTCTCAATGTATCTCTCTCAGTCTTTCTCTGAAAAGCTCTTAAATCAGCCTCTCTTCTAAACTCTCTGAAAAAAAACTGCCTTTCATAATTTAAAGGAGTAAAATCTCTGTCTGAAAGCTTTCTGTGTATATGTATCTCTGTGTGTATATTCCCTAATGCCTTAAAAATCAGATCCTCTCCTCTAATGTCTGTCCCTCTATTTATACAGGTCTGCCCCCCTCTCTTAAGTGCTGCCTGGACCTCTTTCTTCTTTTTAAAAAATCAGAAAATCCCATTAAAACTGCTTTTTAATACTTTTAGTGATCTTATCCTGATTTTAAGCAGCCCATTACCCTTTGTTCCCCATTATTACTCATTAATTAATAGCCATTATCACTCCACCATCAGCTCACTTTTATATCATATTACCCTCACTATTCTGTCCAAAAAAAATGTCCCAGATTTTCTACTGTAATTAATGTTATTACTGTCTTAAATTCAGAATTTCACAATACAGATTTTAAAATCTGTTTAAGCAGCTATAACCAATCCTAAAGTTTGGACTGAATTCTGATTAAAAATGTAACTCCTAACACAATTACATCCAATCAAACATTGGTAGAATCATACTGAATTCAGAACCAATCATCATAGCAACATATTACACTGAGTTCAGTAACTGAGCTTTAACTTTGAACAATAAATCAAACAAACACAGGAGCATTGTCAATATACTGACAATGCCCTGTTCAGAAAACAATATATACACATCATATATTTGAAATTACCGATTCACAAACAAACATGATTTAATTGACGAGTATTAATCAGTTGACTATTTACAACATTTGTCAATAATTAGTCTAAAACAATTGAAGCCAGACTGTTTCAGTCAGCATTTTCATAAATGAAAATTCGTAATATAACTAATCGACGAACTTAATCGAGTCGATTACACACATTGTAATTAGTCACAACCAACAGAAACAATTCACATTCGGATCAAGTAGATAGGTAGGAGACAGAAATGACAGAATTAATCAAAACAAAATATGAAAAATTAACAAGTTATTAAACAAACGAAAAATACATACAGAATACACAAACAGAAATAGAAAAGTACCTCTGAATTTTAATCAGACTCGAACTCAACTTGGCTTCGGATTTTGTTTGAAATCAAACAGACCTTAGTCGAAGTATTTTCCACTGAAAATACTTCGACTAAGGTCGATTAAACCTCAATCTTTACTCAATCTGAACAGAATTCAAAAGTTTGGTTTTTTAGAGTTCTTGAAAGTTCGATTTGGGACTTACTCATTTCTGGTTAGATTTGAGGGAAACCAAAGATGTTCTAGGCACGAGGGAGGTCAGGGGGGTAACTGGTGTGGGTTTGAAGTAGGTTGGGATAAGGTCAGGTTGTACTCGAATCTTCAAATGAAGATTCGAGTAGTTCCAGTATGATTCGAACCATGCAACTAACAGATCCATGATGAGGGTATCTAGGGGAAGTTGTGGTGTTATTTTGGAAGCCATCGGAGAAGATCAGGTTTTTAGGCCAACCTTCGATTTAAGATTCGAAGGGTTGGGGCCTGATTCGAAGGAAACTAAGGTCATATTCATGTAGAGGATGTTCAGGGGGTCTTAGGGTGTTATTTTGGTGACCGGCGGCGTTGATGCCGCCGGGTTTCAGGCTTTGGGGTCTTAGGGCGGCTAGGGTTAGGTGGGAGGGTCTGAGGAAGATGATGAATAGTGATAGGAGGGGGGGTGTTCAGTTAGGGGCCGGGTAAGGCTTGGGACTTATATAGGGGTGGGGTGGATTGATGCTATCCGTCCGATTAAGTAAGATGAAGGGCCAGGATCAATTCATTAATCCAAACGACATCGTTTGGTTTAATGTTGGGGCCGGACTGAGTCGGGTCACTGGATCGGGTTACGGGTTATGGGTAAAGGTGATGAAATCGCGTCCGTTGGTTGGATTTGATCCAATGGTCCTTGATAAATGTGGCCAAACGTTGTCGTTTGGTCTTGGCTTCGGACTGGACCGGACTTGGGCTGCCTGGATTGGGCTAAAGGGGGTAATTTGGCTTGGGCCTGGATTTAAATCCAGGTCCGATTTTTATTCCTTTTTCAACTATTTCATTTTTCTAATTTAAATTTCCAATTTTAATTATAAAACAATTTTAACTTCACAAAAATATATTAATTACTCTATAACAATTATTTAACACATAGACAAAACATCAATCACACAGTGAAATATTTAAAATAGAACTATCGCATATTTTTGTGATTTTATTTAAATTATCTTTTAAATGCATAATTAAATCCTATATGCATGCAACATGTATTTTATTTTATTTTTCATTTTATTATGACAAAGTAAACATTTACGGACATAACACAAAATATTTAACACCACGCAAATTCAAAAATTACACAGTAAAAGAAATTTATTTTATTTTTTGATTTATTTTGGAGTAGTTTTTGTTAAGGCAAAAATCACGTGCTCACAGCTGCCCTCTTTGTGCGGAAACTCGAAGAGTTTTCGTGCAAAGATAAAGTGAGCGGATACGAGCGATTTTTGCCCGTTCGAATACTCTGTGGAAGCATTTTTTGAAAGATTTGACCGAACCTCTGCTTCAAAGGTTTCCTACATATCCTTGGCTATAAAGGAATCAGGTCAATGTAGTTCGAGAAGTTTTTGGTAGCTGGGACTACCGTGGGACTGTGATGTTACTGCTGCTTCGTGCTGTTTTTACTGCTTGCTGACCTCCTTATTACACCTTACTTCAAAGGTAATACAAAAAAAAAACTAAACTAGATTATGGTACAGGAATTATAAAAATCTTATCTAGATCATGCCCTTGCGTTTCTTGTTGTCTTGATATCTTGGTGACTCTTGGACATTTGGCTTATTACGTATTCCTTTTCATTGTCCCGTATTTTCTTTTGGAACTCTTGTTGTTTCTTGCTGGGGATTCTGTTGGACTCCTCTGCTTTATTGATTCTAAGTGTGCTCCTTTCTCATATGAGTGGGCTTTTGATTTCAACACTTCAATTGCATTCCTACGTTCTTCGGGTGGGTGCCTTGACTGCTTCTTTTCTTTCTCATCCTCATTATCCAGGTGGACGCCTGACTTCTTTTTAACTTCTTTATCCTCGTTCTCCAGGTGGACGCCTGACTTCTTTTTTAACTTCTTCATCCTCATTCTCCAGGTGGACGCCTGACTTCTTTAATTCTCATCCTCATTCTCCAGCTGGACGCCTGACTTCTTTAATTCTCATCCTCATTCTCCAGGTGGACGCCTGACTTCTTCTTTTCTCATCCTCATTCTCCAGGTGGACGCCTGACTTCTTCTTTTCTTCATCCTCATTCTCCAGGTGGACGCCTGACTTCTTCAATTCTCATCCTCATTCTCCAGGTGGACGCCTGACTTCTTCTTTTCTCATCCTCATTCTCCAGGTGGACGCCTGACTTCTTCAATTCTCATCCTCATTCTCCAGGTGGACGCCTGACTTCTTTAATTCTCATCCTCATTCTCCAGGTGGACGCCTGACTTCTTTAATTTTCATCCTCATTCTCCAGGTGGACGCCTGACTTCTTTAATTCTTCATCGTCATTCTCCAGGTGGACGCCTGACTTCTTCTTTTCTCATCCTCATTCTCCAGGTGGACGCCTGACTTCTTCAATTCTCATCCTCATTCTCCAGGTGGACGCCTGACTTCTTCAATTCTCATCCTCATTCTCCAGGTGGACGCCTGACTTCTTTAATTCTTCATCCTCATTCTCCAGGTGGACGCCTGACTTCTTCAATTCTCATCCTCATTCTCCAGGTGGACGCCTGACTTCTAATTTTCATCCTCATTCTCCAAGTGGACGCCTGACTTCTTTAATTCTCATCCTCATTCTCCAGGTGGATGCCTGACTTCTTCAATTCTTCATCCTCATTCTCCAGGTGGACGCCTGACTTCTTTAATTCTCTATCGGGTATTTCCTGACACAGATATTATACTTGCCCCTGTTTTAAATCAAAGAAAACTTCGTTAGTTTAAAGCAGGGTGGTTGGCTGTGGTATTCTTGCAGATGGTGATGCTTCTCTTCGTCTCTCTTTATTGCCTTAGAATGGTTGAAAAGACTGTTTTGTCCTTGTAATTGATCCTTGACTGTAGGATTCCCCTCTGTATGTTTTCCTTCAAAAACCTTTTAACTGTAATCATATGCCCCTTCTGACTTTGCTGATCCACTTTTGATTTCACCTTTCTTACACCCATATTTTATCTCCCACCTTTTGTGGCTGTATTTTGTAATCTTGAATCTTGGTAGTATACCTTGACATTCCTTCTTATTTGTTTGGAATAAAACTCATCTCAAAGCTTGGAGAAAGTAAGATTATTAGTAGCGAAATACGCTGATTTCGACAATTATAGAATGAAAAGAAGAATCCAATTTTTGGATGACTGTTGGAAAAGGAATAAAGGACTTATCTGATTGGAATTACTGGCACCAATGATCAGGGTATGCATTTCGGATTACTCAACCCAGTCTTTTAATCAATCTCCTTTCAATTGTCTCAAGGAGTTTTCATCGATAAATTTTCCTCATTTTTCACTTCTTCACTTCTTTTTCGCCTTATGGTGCCTACGAAGGTTTTCACCAATAAGACTCTCTCATTTTACCTTTCTCTCAACTTCCGTCGCCTTATGGTGCCCGTGTGGGTTTTCACCTATAAGACTCTCTCATTTTTACTTTCTTTTCTTGTTTGTACCAGAGTGTTATGAACCACTTCATTTGCTTGCCTCAGCATTTTTCTAAGATTGATCGAAAGGTCTTTTTGGTACGGGGTTAGAAATGGAAAAGGTATTAAAAGCTAAATAGCTTTGGTATGGGTTTACAACTCTTGGAATCTTTTCTTATTTCCAATACGATTCCTGCCCTAGTTTTTGATTGGGGTCTCTTAATGTTTCTTTTTCGTGCACATTGTGTATGTTGTGCACCCTATGACCGAGCCATGAGGCGCCTACGTATCCTTCTTTGAGGAATCAGGTCAAACGTAGTTCACTAAATAATAGTGATGTTTTTTTTAATTATTTCATACTTGATTTTTTTTATTGATTCCAAGAGAGGGTAGGAAAGAAACAAGTATGGCTCAAAGGGAAAGCAAATGGTATAGTGTTTGGATAGCAGAATAAATTGTCTTTGTCATTTCAATCTTCGAAATAGTGCTAAATGCAAACATTCAAAAAGTTATGCATAATATCTCTTTACCGCGTCAGAATTGATCGCCATATCTACGCATTTGCCTTCAATATCTGTTAAACATAGTGCACCATTCGATAATATTCTGGTCACAATGAATGGTCCTTGCCAATTCGGGGCAAATTTGCCTTTTGCCTCGACCTGATGTGGAAGAATACGTTTTAGCACATGCTGACCTACTTTAAACTTCCGGGGACGCACCTTTTTGTTGTATGCTCTTTCTATTCTTCTTTGATATAATTGACCATGGCATACTGCGGTCAATCATTTTTCATCAATCAAGTTTAACTGTTCTAGACGGGTTTTGACCCATTCATCATCATCAATCTTTGCTTCGGCGATGATCCGAAGGGAAGGAATCTCAACTTCTGCGGGAATTACTACTTCAGTGCCGTATACCAACAAATAAGTAGTTGCTCCTACTGAAGTGCGAACAGTAGTGCGGTATCCCAATAATGCAAATGGTAATTTTTCATGCCATTGTTTTGAACCTTCTATCATTTTCCGAAGTATCTTCTTTATGTTTTTGTTGGCTGCTTCTACTGCTCCATTCGCCTTGGGCCGATATGGGGTAGAGTTACGATGTGTAATCTTAAACTGTTGACATACTTCCTTCATTAAGTTGCTGTTAAGATTAGCACCGTTATCTGTGATGATCACCTTCGGGATTCCGAATCGACATATGATATTTGAGTGGACAAAATCGACCACAGCTTTCTTGGTTACTGATTTGAATGTCTTGGCCTCAACCCATTTGGTAAAATAATCAATAGCTACCAGAATGAATCTGTGTCCATTGGATGCTGCCGGCTCAATTGGTCCAATCACATCCATGCCCCAAGCAACGAAAGGCCATGGTGCCGACATTGTGTGTAACTCGGATGGTGGAGAATGAATCAAATCTCCGTGTATTTGGCATTGATGACACTTGCGCACAAAACTGATACAATCTCGTTCCATGGTAAGCCAATAGTAACCGGCTCGGAGGATTTTCTTTGCCAATACATATCCACTCATGTGAGGTCCGCAAACTCCTGAATGTACTTCAGACATGACAGCTGCAGCTTGTCTGGCATCTATGAATCTTAATAATCCAAGATCTGGTGTTCTTTTATACAAAACTCCTCCGCTTAAGAAGAATCCATTTGCCAATCGCCTAATGGTCCTCTTTTGATCTCCTGTGGCTTGTGCGGGATATATCCCCATCCTGATATACTCCTTGATGTCGTGGAACCATGGTTCACCATCAAATTCTTCTTCAACCATATTGCAATAAGCGTGCTGATCGTGGACTTGAATATGTATTGGATCTACATAAGCTTTGTCCGGATGGTGCAACATTGATGCTAGGGTAGCCAATGCATCGGCAACCTCATTATGGATTCTTGGAATATGTTGGAATTCCACTGATTGAAACCGCTGACAAAGATCATGTAGACATTGTCGGTATGGGATGAGCTTCAAGTCTCGGGTTTCCCATTCTCCTTGAATTTGATGTACCAAAAGATCCGAATCTCCCATGACTAAGATTTCTCGGATACCCATGTCTGCAGGCTAGCCTTAACCCCAAAATACAAGCTTCATATTCAGCCATATTATTGGTGCAATAAAATCGTAATTGAGCCGTAACAGGATAGTGATGCCCTGTTTCAGAAATGATTACAGCTCCTATTCCGACTCCTTTCATGTTGGCGGCTCCATCAAAGAAAAGTTTCCAGCCAGGCTTTTCAATTTGCTTCACCTCGTCGATATGCATTGTTTCTTCATCAGGAAAATAAGTTTTTAATGGCTCATATTCCTCATCGACAGGGTTTTCGGCTAAATGATCGGCCAGTGCTTGAGCCTTCATTGCAGTTTGAGTCACATAGATGATGTCGAATTCTGTGAGTAATATCTGGCACTTTGCAAGTCTTCCCGTTGGCATGGGTTTTTGAAAAATGTATTTCAATGGATCCAACCGAGAAATGAGGTAAGTAGTGTAGGATGACAAATAGTGTTTCAATTTTTGAGCTACCCATGTTAGGGCGCAACATGTCTTTTCCAGATGAGTATACTTAACTTCATAAGCTGTGAACTTCTTGCTAAGGTAGTAGATGGCCTGTTCTTTTCTTCCAGTGAGGTCATTTTGCCCCAATACACAACCAAATGAATTTTCCAAAACTGTTAAGTAAAGAATCAAAGGTCTTCCTGGCTCTAGCGGGACCAACACGGGTGGTTTCGACAAGTACCCTTTTATCTTATCGAACGCTTCTTGACACTCATCGGTCCATTTGACCGCAGCATCCTTTTTCAACAATTTGAAAATTGGCTCACAGTTTGTTGTGAGCTGAGCAATAAACCTGCTGATATAATTCAATCTTCCCAACAAACTCATTACTTCAGTTTTGTTCCTGGGAGGTGGCAATTCTTGGATGGCTTTGATTTTTGATGGGTCTAGCTCGATGCCTCGTCGACTGACTATGAATCCCAACAACTTTCCAGATGGAACTCCAAATGCACACTTGGCAGGGTTAAGCTTGAGGTTGTACCTGCGAAGTCTTAAGAAGAACTTCCTCAAATCCCCAACGTGGTCGGCCTGATGCTTTGATTTTATGATCACATCGTCCACGTATACCTCAATCTCCTTGTGTATCATATCATGAAACACTGTGGTCATTGCTCTCATATAGGTTGCTCCGGCGTTCTTTAAACCGAATGGCATTACCCGGTAGCAATAAGTTCCCCATGGTGTGATGAATGCCGTCTTTTCTGCATCTTCTTCATCCATTAGAATTTGATGATATCCGGCATAACAATCCACGAAAGACCCTATATCATGCTTGGCACAATTGTCGATCAAAATATGGATATTGGGTAATGGGAAATTATCCTTTGGACTTGCTTTGTTGAGATTGCGATAGTCGACGCATACTCTAATTTTGCCGTCTTTCTTTGGTACAGGAACGATATTAGCCAACCAAACAGGATATCGAGTGACTCGAATGACCTTTGCTTCCAATTGTTTGGTGATTTCTTCCTTAATTCTCACACTCATGTCAGGCTTGAATTTTCTCAGCCTCTGCTTGACAGGAGGCACTGTTGGATCGGTGGGCAATTTGTGAACCACTAAATCAGTGATCAGGCCTGGCATGTCGTCATACGACCATGCAAAAACATCTTTGAATTCTATGAGTGCTTTAATTAACTCCTCTCGGATCTTTGGCTCCAGATGGACACTTATTTTAGTTTCTCGGATATTACTCGTGTCCCCTATATTGATGTCCTCGGTATCACTCAAGTTAGGTTTGATTTTTTCCTCAAAGTGAATTAACTCTTTACTAATCTCTTCAAAAACCTCATCTTCATCATATTCTGATTCATAATCACAATATATTTCTTGAATTATTACTTCGGAACCAGATTGATTTTTAAGACTGGGCTGAGGATTCCTCATGCATGCCATATCACTAGAGCCAGCGTAAAAGGAACTGTACAGGAAAGAAGAAAAAGAAAAGAAAACTATCAGGAATGATAATAAAAAGGAAACTGCTTTTTATTGGATGATGAAAGATAACAAGGTTTGCACACTTCAAACAAACTGTAAGATAAGCTTTGGGATTACAACCCTGAAGTAACCCAAAACAAACTGAAAGAAAATCAAAATAAACTACCAAGACTCCTTTCAAATTGGGAGAGGAGTGGCTTTCCAATTATTGAGCTTTGTTTCTGGCCCAACGAATTGAACTTCTGCGTTGCTACACCCTCCTCCGCTTTCCAACATATTCATATCACTAAACAATTTATCGAACCTTTCAATTAATTCCTCTTCAGGATTGACCCGGGATTTAGGAATTGTTGTTATCGGGCGATTTTTAGCACTGGTCTTGACAAAAGACTTTGACAGATGTGGTACTGGTTTTGGAAGAACCCATGCTCGGTGTTTCAACTTCCTGGCCCTTATCACGTCATTGGCGGTGGGTATGAACCCTAAACCGAATGTTCCCCAGTTCTCGGGGAGAGATACTGGTTGTACAATTCCTTGCAGAGATAAGCCCAGACCTTTGCCGGGTATAAAGCCATTCTTTAACATTTCATAAGCTACCATGACTGATGCAGAGGATATCTTTGGATTCGGAAGGTATTTCCCTTCTGGAATTTTCTCTACCGACACCGTGTCGGACACTTGGTATACCCATGGTGCTTGGTCAATTTCTGTTCCCTCGACCGGTACAATGGTACTGTTGTGAGCATTTAAACTTTCTTCTCCATGCACGACTATTTCTTGATGGTCCCATTCAAACTTGACAGCCTGATGTAGTGTTGACGGGACTGCTTTAGCAGCATGGATCCATGGTCGACCCAACAACAAGTTGTAAGAAACAGTCATGTCCAACACTTGGAATTCCATTGTGAATTCAACTGGCCCTATAGTTAGTTCCAACACTATGTCGCCAAATGAATCTCTGCTTCCACCGTCAAATCCTCGTACGCAGATACTATTCTTTTGGATCCTCTCCTCTTTAATTTTTAATTTGTTTAAAGTGGAGAGAGGGCATATGTTTGCACTGGACCCATTGTCAACCAATACCCGGGTTACTACGGAGTTTTCACATTTCACGGTGAGGTAAAGAGCTCTGTTGTGCTCGGTACCTTCCACATGTAATTCATCATCAGCAAATGTAATTCTGTTTGTCTCAAAGATTCTGTTGGCTATTTTTCCCAAATGATTTACAGAGATCTTTTCAGGAACATGAGCTTCATTCAGGATTTTCATCAACGCCAGACGGTGTTCCTCTGAATGGATCAGTAATGACAACAATGAAATTTGAGCGGGGGTCTTCTTTAATTGATCCACAACAGAATAATCATGGAGTTTCATTTTTCTTAAAAACTCCTCCGCCTCTTCTTCCGTCACAGCTCTCTTTGTTGGCATTGGATTGTTTTTAGTTTTTCTCAGCTCTTCGGGAGTAAAACATCTTCCCGAACGAGTCAAGCCTTGCACCTCACACACTTCTTCCTTGATTTCTTTTCCCTTGTACATTACAGTCACTCCTTCGTAGTTCCATGGGATGGCTTTGTTGTTGATGACCGGCAGCTGGATTACAGGTGCAATAATAACCCGATCTGTACGGGCTCCTTCCACGAATACAATGGGTTTGTTAGCAACCCCTGGTACTATCACTTTCGGCCTTTCTTGTTTTGCGGCAACTTTGCTCGATGATCCCTCATCGACTATCATAGACGGTTCATCACCATTTTTGTTCTGCTTAGACACCGGCTTCTCCTCTATTAACTGCTTATCTGGATTGGTTTCATGAGATTTGATCATCATGACAGTTTGTGACGGCTTCTTTGTCTTCTCATCAGCTTGTATGATTTCTATCATATTAGCCTCTTGATGGGCTGGCATTGGATTTCTATTGATATTTGGGGCTTCGGGGGTTTGAACCTCGATTTTATTAGTATCAATCAGCTCTTGTATTGCATTTTTCAAATGCCAGCATTTCTCCGTATCATGGCCTGGTGCACCGGAGCAATATTCACAGCTAATGGTGTAATCCAGATTCTTTGGAGGAGGATTGGGTAGTTTGGATTGTATTGGTCTCAGCATGTCTAGCTGTCTCAGCCTGTGGAACAGACTAGTGTAAGACTCTCCCAATGGAGTGTAAGTTTTCTTTTTCTGTTCCCTTTCTCCCCTGAATGCTGGCCTAGGCCTGAAACCTGGTCCGGGATAGGCTCGTGGGTAAGTATTTGGTGTGACAGGAGCACGCCAATTGGTGTGAACAGGTGGCTGATTGTATGCTTGAGCATGGTTAATGGAAAAATGAGGCTCTGAAGGGTGATAATAGTGTTGGGATGAATCATGGTGGTAAGCTGATTGGCGAGGTCGTTGCTGATTATAGTAAAGCGGTGAACCTCTGGGTCCCGGCCAAATTCCTGAATCAACTACTGCTGCTTCCTCCCTCTTCTTTCTTCCGATTCCTCGTACCCCGCCTTGAATAGCTTGAGTAGTTGCCTTAATTGCTGAATAGCTCATGATTTTATTTGTCTTGAGGCCTTCTTCCACCATACCTCCCATCTTCACTACCTCGTTGAATGATTTTCCAACCGCTGAAACCAAGTGGGCATAGTAAGTTGGTTCCAAGGCTTGGAGGAAGTAGTCTACCATTTCGCTCTCCTTCATAGGAGGATCCACTCTTGCTGCCTGTTCTCTCCACCGAAAACCATACTCTCTGAAACTTTCATTGTGTTTCTTCTCAAATTTGGTCAAAGATAATCGATCTGGGATGATTTCCAGATTGTATTGGAAATGGTATGCGAATGCCTGTGCCAGGTCATCCCAGGTGTACCATCTTCCATGGTCCTGGCGTGTATACCACTCCAAAGCTGATCCGCTTAGACTTTGACTGAAGTAAGCCATCAATAATTCATCCTTTCCCCCAGCTCCTCGCATCTTGCTACAGAAACCCCTTAAGTGGGCTACTGGGTCGCCGTGCCCGCTGTATAGGTCAAATTTGGGCATCTTGAAGCCAACTGGCAATTGTACATTAGGGAATAAGCATAAATCTTTGTATGCTACACTGACTTGCCCACCTAATCCCCGCATGTCTCGGAACGATTGTTCTAGACTTTTGACCTTCCTGAACATCTCTTCTTGTTCAGCATTTTTGGCTGGCTTGTCAATTTCGGTTGGGAGATCAAACCGAGGAGCAGTTGAATTGATTTCGGAGGCTTTGAAGGTGGGCTCCGGGGGGTAATATTGGTTGTCTTGGGCCTGAAATGTAGGCTCACTAGGAGATTTGTGAAATGTAGCAGGGGGAGGTGCTACGAAAACAGGAGTCATAGGTGGAGGAAGGTACGGAACTGGTTTTGGAGGTGGAGACTGTGGTGTCTGAGAGGTGGTGCCTCGGTAGTGCTGATAAATGGGGAAACTTGGGGATAATTCAGTGGTGATATTATCCTGAGTTTGGGTCATTGATGGAGCAGGGTTATTTGGGTAAGATGGGGGTAACTGTCCTGTAGACCAAGCTTGGTACATCTCAGCCATTTGCTGCTTGAGCTTAAACATCTCTTCTTTCATTTTCCCGACATCCATCTCTTCTATCTCCATACCTGTGTCAACATCTGGGATAGACATACTTTCGGGTATTGGTCCTTTTGATCTTGTGTGATAGTGATAATATGCCAGTATACTCTTTAGAGAAACTAACTGCTTGAATTCTGAAAATGAACAAACTTGTTAGTTTTGAGAGTTTAACATATATATAATCACACGTTGAAGATGCAATGCTCCTAGACAAATAATCCCTTTCTATTATGCATTTGCTCGGCTGCTTGTGTCGTCCCAGCTTTCTTGAAATTGAAAATTGTCATTCACTTTTATTTACTATATATATCTTTTATCGTGTTGGTCGAATCTTAGAGATTGCCTACGTATCATGCCTCACATGAATCAGACCTTGCGTAGTTCGGACTAAAGACAATCACTTTTATTCATTACACAAAGATGGAATTACATTTGAAAACTTTAAGAAAATAGCTTGAAACACACACACTAAAATCAAAATAAAAGATACAATTCATAACATCTCACAACATGCCCCACTTTCCACTTTTGTTGTCTAATATTGGATTATCTTCTCAATGTGGGGCTTGACCTGGATGGCCTCCCTGCGTACGATACATCCTTTCCAACTCCATTTCTAGATGACGAGCAAAAGTGGGCGCATGCTCTGTAAACCTTTCATAATCCATTCCTTGGCAGTTTACATAACTTTGAGATGTGAAGACTGCCAGGTCGTGGATTTGTGCCCTGAAACCTTGGAGACGTTGGTCTTGGTCTTGCAATTGCTGCTGACGAGTGGTGGCTATATCTCTGACACGGTTTTCACGATCTAGAGCTGATTCTAACAGAGCTCGGAGTCTGGCCTGCTCTAATCTTGCTTGCGATCTTTCCCTGTCGAGGTCTGCTTGTTGATGTTCTCTGTTGCATTTTCTTGCCTCTTTTAGTTGTGCACGAAGCTGGTCTTCTGATCGCATCCAATAGTCCTTTTCCTTCTTGAATTGTGCCTTGTCTTTTTCGGATTGCCTATCCTGGCGTTCCTTGTTAGATCTGGCTTCTTCGTTTAATTGTTGGATCCTTTCTTTTGCCTTGCTCAATTCCCTTTCGTTTTCCGCAAGAATGGAATCATAATCTTGCATTCTTTCAAAGAGATTGGCGATGGTTTTTTGATCCTTCCAGCTCCTCTTTGGCATTTCAGAAACTCTTTTCATTTTTTGGAATCGAGCATGAAGATTTTCATTCTCACAAGCTAGACTCTTTTTCTCGCCTTCGGCTTCTTGTTCTTGCAAATCTTTCTCCAAACTGAGGCTTCTTAGATTTTCTTTTAGGGCATGGATAGTTGCTTTGTACCCTTTTTCTTTTTCTCCCCAGATCAACCGCTCTTGGATTTTATCATTGAAGTTTTGAACATGGGGTCTTTTTGTTGGCCTTTTTAGCTCAGGTTCTGGTACATCATCCACGCGAGACCGTTTTTCGAACCACCTTGCATATCCAGGATTTATCTCACCCTTTGTAGCGTCTAGGACTTGAGTATCACTTTTCAAGTATCGGCACCCATTCCACATCTGCTGAAGTAGAGCTTCGGGAATAGTGGCTTCTGGGTGTAATTCGATTACTTGCATACTCAAATCTTCATCATCAGGAACTATTTGATATCTCCCTAGTTGCCTTAGGACTCTTAGTGGTGCATACGGCTGAATGCTTCTCAATCCCAATAGTAGTAGATAACTATTTGAGGTTGACATATGTATTGCTTCCCTCATCGGGAGCCATCCCAGAGTCCATTCAATTTGATTTGCCGTTAAAGCCTTTAGATGAGATACCCATGCTTCTATCCCTTCTGGAGCTTGATAATTTTTTGTTCTTTCCTCATAGCTCTCGATGCAATTAGCATTGTTTGACCCATACTATATGATCTTGGGTTGTTGTTGGAGATGTTCAATCACCCACATTTGCAACAAAATTTTGCATCCTTCGAAGACTTTTGCTCCTGATTTGCATAAAGTCAAAGCCCGATAAATATCTGATAGAATGATGGGGACAAGGGTGTGATTTTCTTTAGTGGTGAGGATTTGCACAACTTTTGCGGTGCGAATATCAATTGTTCGCTCTTTATTTGGGAAGACCATGACTCCTAGAAAAGCCACCATGAAAGCAAATCGACGGTGCATCTGCCAAGTGTCTTTGTTTTGCTTATTAGTAAGGCCTTTCTCATGAATTTCGAACCCATCTGACTTTCCAAACCTGGAATACAAAAAGTTGAAGGAACAACATCCATTGATGACATTGCTTTTCCTGATTTGACTGCTGATGTTCAGAAGACCGAAGAATCGATGTACTGAAGGAGCCTTTGTGAATATCAAGCTTTGATTTCTTAAACTTCCGTCAAAACCAACATAGCCAGCTATCTCCTCTAATGTAGGAGTAAGCTCGAAGTCAGAGAAACGAAAAACATTGTGAACAGGATCCCAGAAAGTTACTAACGCCGTAATCAGATCATCACGAGGTTCAACTTTCATAATGTCCGTGAGATTTCCCAAATGCTTGACGACCCATTTTTGACCGTCTTCGCCTAAATCATACCACCACATTTGAAGCTGACATAGAAATTCTTCCGTACTTGTGGATGAGGGGCTTTGTGTAGTGCTCATTTTGTATCTGAAATTTAATTTTGATAAAGTCAAAATTCATTTTGAAAATTTACGCTAAAAAAAAATCATTCTAAAATTTTTTTTTTTTATTAAATACCTTTATTTCAAAATTTTAAAACTATATTTTTTCGAATTTTTTTTAAAAACAACCCATTTTATTCCTTTCTTCTTACCATGATTTTATTTAAGCTGGTCAACAAGCATGTTCGAGGCAAATGAATGCACAAGTAACAAGTAGGATGCATCATGATGGTCTTTTAATTTTGGGTTCACCTGTCCTAGACAGACCCAACCCCTGTGTTGAGTCTCCAAGGCCAAATGTGTATGATGCAAATAGACGTTCCTACTAGGGATCCGGTACATGGCTGAGTTATTCTAAGTGTAAAACCTTAGGTTGATTGTTCTAAACCTGGCTTACCCAAACGGACAGTTTGAGCCGAAGCGGGGGCAACGTACCGGGAGCACGAAAGTCTGCCCGGCCTAGTTACTTGTCCCAACTCCGTCTTATTTGGTATGACTTTAACAGAAAGGTGGGTCACGCGCACGTGTACACCATAAATTCAGAAGACTCAGAAAGAAGGGGGTTTCGTAGCAGTTGTATATATTCATAATTCAAATAATATTAAAGCGGTAAAAAAAAACATTTAGCATATTAACATATAAACAGTTGAAAATCATATAGTAAATAAAGCCAATTAATACAGATATTTTAAGCTCGAATTCTTTAAACCCTGAACCAATGGTTCTGGGTTACAATAACACTATTATCCCCAGCAGAGTCGCCAGAGCTGTCACATCTCCTTTTTACCGCGCCCGCGGGGCGCGTGGGGAGTTTTCTCCAATTAAAGGACAGTCGAAACGGGATTTATTTAATTATTTAAGAGTCGCCACCTGGGAATTTTAAGGCGTCCCAAGTCACCAATTTCAATTCCTGAATCGAGGAGAATATGACTCTGTTTATTATTCTGCGAACCAGAAATCCTGAGTAAGGAATTCTGTTAATCCGGAAGAAGGTGTTAGGCATTTTCGAATTCCGTGGTTCTAGCACGGTCGCTTAACTGTTTTTATTATTGGCTTAATTATCTTGATTTTATTAAATATATTGATGTTACATGATTTTACTACCGCTTATACTTATTGTGATTGAAGACCCTTCTTTGAATCGAATTACGCGTACGTATATTCGTGTTATAAATTTAAAAATGCGGAATTGTGTCACGCGTACGTGTACACGATAACTTTTGGTAATATATTTTTTAAACAATCATTTTTCGAAATTGTGTCGAATCAAGAATATTTATTTTTTTTCTTAAATATTGAACCGTACATCTCGGGTTTTTATGAAATTGATTTAACGCCTTTGGAAAAATCTTTTTATTAAATATTCGCTCGAAATTGCGCGTACGCATAATCCGAATTTTTGCTTTTAAAAATATAATTAAGGTACGCGAACGTATCCCTAATTGCGCAAAATATTTGTAATGATATTAGGGATTTTTCCACAAATTGTTTATTATATTATGAGAAATCTTCATTTAAGATACCCTTTAATTCTTGAAAAAGAATTCACAATTTATTGAATGTTGCCCGTTGATTATAATTTCCGCATATAACATGTTCATCCAAGACTATTCAAATTCAAAATAAAGAATAAGAACATGATTAATACTATTCTTCACAAATACAACATATATATCTACATGCCCAATAATGAATTGTATATGAAACTAAAAATGATTTATAAAGGGAAGAATATATATATATATTTTTTTTAAGAACTTTTATTATTTCTATTTAGTGCAAGTCCTATTTCTAATTGTTGTTGATAAAAGTGTTGCAATTTGTATATCTCATCTTATTCTCATGTACTTGCTTTTAATCTAATATGCCTAATTATTTATTTAGGATGGTAAATAGGCATCAAATTGATAATAAAGGGCATTATTGTATAAATTAATTAACAACATTGCCTTACAGGCCACCTATTTGTATGTCTTGAAACATTCGTAGCACTTTAACATCATAATGAGCCATAACAACTCAACTCACCATCCACTAATGGTTCTATAAATACCTGTTATCATACCACATAAGAACGTACAACTTATATCATTCCATCCATAACTAAATCAAGTATAAGAATAAACTAGCAATATGGTTTTGATATTTTCACTCTATTCTAACAACGCCACAAGGCCTAGTAAATGGCCAATCCTTATGTCATGTTTCTTACCTTGATAGTTCAAATATGATTAAACTAATGAGATGAAGGGCTAACATTATTACAAAGCTTTATACGAACTTTCAAAGTAAGACAATTAGCTCATAGCTATCAAATTGAATTCACTACTAATTAACTAACATGAAACAAAAAAATGAAATTTAAACTGATAAACTTGGACAAATGGAAAATAGAATTTCAATTCAAGCTTCATTGATGAGTCATGTTGAATCTCTTTCCAACTTAAAATTTAAAAGACATGTACCTGAAAATGAAGGTAGAAGGAGTAAATTTCAGCAGTTGCAGCAGTAACAAATTCAGCAGAATATACCAGTGTTCAACAGATTTGGTCAACAAAACAAGGCCCGAGGAACTCAGAAACACAGTACAAGACTTCTTTAAAAGTTTCAGATTTTAAAACTGAACAATCTGTCTGATTCTAAAACTTTAGAAAAGGAAAACTGAAAAGCTCTTAACTTCAAAAATCAGCCTTAATACTAGTGTCTGATGTAGAATTCTTTTTACTATTTCTGATTTTCTTTCTTTCCTTCTATCCTATATCTGATTCTGTTCTTCTCAATTTTCAGATTTCTATTTCTGATTTTTCTCAATGTATCTCTCTCAGTCTTTCTCTGAAAAGCTCTTAAATCAGCCTCTCTTCTAAACTCTCTGAAAAAACACTGCCTTTCAGAATTTAAAGGAGTAAAATCACTGTCTGAAAGCTTTCTGTGTATATGTATCTCTGTGTGTATATTCCCTAATGCCTTAAAAATCAGATCCTCTCCTCTAATGTCTGTCCCTCTATTTATACAGGTCTGCCCCCCTCTCTTAAGTGCTGCCTGGACCCCTTTCTTCTTTTTAAAAAATCAGAAAATCCCATTAAAACTGCTTTTTAATACTTTAAGTGATCTTATCCTGATTTTAAGCAGCCCATTACCCTTTGTTCCCCATTATTACTCATT